>NC_060119.1:529084845-529398059 GCF_021461395.2 Schistocerca americana
CTAGTTATTTATTTATAGTGACGAAACAAACCCTGTGTATGGTCACAGGACACTTATTCCGTCTTTTATTTGAGCTTCTGTATGTCGATAAAACTGGTTCCGAACTGGGAATGCAACTCAGACCGCCCTTAACGCGGAATTTGATCCCTTCGTGACAATACAGCTCGACTACAATTTGTTGTTTGTTCAAAACTGCAGATTCCTCAACACCTCCACATATTGCGCATGAATGGGTTGGAATCCTGGCCCAGCACTAAACTTTTCACTATGTATTATCAAGCTCTAGCATGAGAACACCTATCTGCTGGTGGACAATAATTTTTATTTTTAATGCATTTTCATTCGTTGTCAACACTAACGATATCTGACGTTTTTGACTCCCAGTGAGACACAGACCTATTTGCGAGATCACTGTAAGTTCAAGGATGTTATTCCAAGCTGCTGGTGGAGAAAAATTCGGTAGCTGATGTCTCTTTGTGTGTAGTCAACAACGATATGTGTGGGTTCGATTCCTAGTCAGCACTGAACTCTTTGTCATATAATTTCTAGTTAAAACATGCTCACATATCGCTGCTGGTGTAACAAACCCATACTTAACGTTCCTTTTCTCTAGAATATAACGGCGATATGTGCCGGGTTGGAGTCCTGGGAAGGAAAAAATTAATGTTTCGTCTCGTCATTTCAGTTAATACATCTAGCTACTGCCGAGAAAATCCGATATGTCAAAGTTGATTGTGCTTCGATAACAATCCGATTAGGTTCTGGGTTCGAATCCCTGTCCAACACAAAGCTTTACCTCACTGCATTTCAAGTAACTTACTTGTGAAGAAGCAATGTTTAACATGTCTTGTAGTTCGTTAACAGGGACGATACATGCTGGGTCGGAATTCGCGACCGTTAAAAATGTTTACGTTATGTAATTTAAAGTTGATATTTGTTAACAGATACTGTCTAAAATCGAGGTATATCACTCTCTTTATGCCTAGTCAGGAATGACTGTTAATTTCCGTCAGTCACGAAATCTTAGTTTGCATGACCTGGGTTTGAATCCATATGCAGAACGAGTCGGTTCGTCGTGTCATTTGAAGTTCATACATATTGTGAACTAGCTGCTCGTGAATAACGTACATTTTTAATGACATTTTGTGTTCAATAACAAGTATGATATGTTACTTTGAAGAGGAAATCATGAATACGACGAACTTACTACGTGCATTACATATCTGACGTAATAATGAGAGTGCTAACAATTCAGGTATGTCAGTTATTGCAATAAATGCGAGCTTACAAGCCTTAAGGACAGTCTTATCTGTGATGAGGTGTTCGCTGATATTTTTAGTATCGTGGTATTACTTTACATCCTGAGTTATTGCGATACAGAGCAGTGTTTTCTAGTGGTGACTTGTTGAAACCATTTTCAATAGTCAAACGACTGTATCAAGGAGCGATTAGAGGACCTGCTAGACAGCTGCGTTATGTGGGTTGCATGGGAATCAGGCGAAATGCAATCCAGGTCGTTCGGATACTTTTGAGCATGACTGTACTTCGTTAACAATCCGATTAGATGCTGGGTTCGCATCCCTGTCACAAGCTTTATATGATGGCATTTCAAAAAAATGGTTCAAATGGCTCTGAGCACTATGGGACTCAACTGCTGAGGTCATTAGTCCCCTAGAACTTAGAACTAGTTAAACCTAACTAACCTAAGGACATCACAAACATCCATGCCCGAGGCAGGATTCGAACCTGCGACCGTAGCGGTCTTGCGGTTCCAGACTGCAGCGCCTTTAACCGCACGGCCACTTCGGCCGGCAGATGGCATTTCAATTTTAAACATGAGCGTACCTTGTTCCTTGTGAATGACACCATATTGAACGTTGTTGGGGGTAGTTCCCAGGACGGTAACTGTTATGACGGGATTCCCAGTTCAGAACAAACATTTTCGTCATTTGTTTTCAGGATCTGAATTGATAGCTCATACTGGTGCAAACGTCTATACTTCACGTCTCTTTATGCCTAGTGATCCGGTCTCAATAAGGCACAAACAAAGCTTAGCTTAGTTAGCAATGGCTGTAGGTGCTGGGTTTGAATCGAGGTCCAGAACGAGGACGTTGGTCATGTCATTTAAAGTTCAAATTTGCGTACACATAGCTGTTGATGTGTTACAAGAACAATGATATTACTGGCGATTCGCTGTTAATGTTGAGATTTCCTTAGAGTGCTTGTTGCCGTTAATCGCGTTTTTCTACTGGTTCGTCCAATTTCCAGTTCCCAGAGCCACTCGCCGTTGAGTGACCTTCACCATGTGGATGGAAAACCTTTTAGAGAGCGAAAAACTTTTTCCAATTGCCGTACAGCTTTGTAACTCCATATATTGTCTCAAGTATTTAATTTTGACTAAGGATTACTGTACAATATATGTAAAATAATCCATTTTCTCAGAACTTTTGGAATGTCACTTGCTGTAATTAAGGTTAGTTTATGAGTGTTATGGGGTGTCTCATCGCTAAGAACGTGTTTTCTAATATGTTTTGTATGACGATATTAGTTGACGCTTAGACTGACTGCCATAAATACCTTTGGTCTCTTAGTAGTCCCTTGCGGTACCCATTGTGTCTAGTCAAACGACTGTACCCCACGGGGTTTTGGTGTTTAGAGGACCTGCAACACAGCTACGTTATGTTGGTTGCATTTGGCAGTGACCCACTTTTTGCTGTCAAGTGTACCTGTCAAAAAGAGAGATCTCATTAAGGAGAATCCGATTTATTTTAAAATCGTTCTTAGATGACCGTTTGACGTCTGTGTAGCCGGCCGGTGCGGCCGATCGGTTCTAGGCGCTTCAGTCTGAAACAGCGCGACCGCTACGGTATCAGGTTCGAATCTTGCCTCGAGCATAGATGTGTATGATGTCCTGAGGTTAGTTAGGTTCTGGAAACTGGATATTGGACGAACCAGTAGAAAAACGCGATTAACGGCAACAAGCACTCTAAAGAAATCTCAACATTAACAGCGAATCGCCAGTAATATCATTGTTCTAAGTTCTAGGGGACGGATGAATGGTTCAAATGGCTCTGAGCACTATGGGACTTAACATCTATGGTCATCAGTCCCCTAGAACTTAGAGCTACTTAAACCTAACTAACCTAATGACAGCACACAACACCCAGCCATCACGAGGCAGAGAAAATCCCTGACCCCGCCGGGAATCGAACCCGGGAACCCGCGCGTGGGAAGCGAGAACGCTACCGCACGACCACGAGATGCGGGCGGGACGGATGACCTCAGGTGTTAAGTCCCATAGTGCTTAGAGCCATTTGAACCATTTGACGTGTGTGTAAGTGTAATTTAAAGAACAAAAGTAGTTTTCGAAAGCCATTATGTACACCGTACACCAATATGTAGTGTTTCAGTTTGGTAGGAGAGTACCTTAGAGACCAATGTCCCATTTAAGTGGAAGTAATCACAGGCGAAACATTATTTGACAGAATGCGGATGAAAAACACAGCGCTGTCGTTTCAGGAACGATCCTGACGTTCTCTTGATTCAGAGTACAAACAGAAAACCTAAATATCCTCCGGAAGAAAGGAGGATGATTAGAGCGTCGTTGACGAAAAAGTAACATCCTAAGTTGGTTCAAAATAGGGGTGTAATTTATAATTTCAATCTCCAATAGGTCATAATAGACATACAAGGTTCTACAGGTTAAATAATTAATTTGCTTTACATCTACAATACACCATACACGGAATTGAAGTAGGCTCTCAACTTAGCAACAAATGTTAAAAGAGACTTTACAAAGGTAGTCACTACGTTGGCATCGGTTCACCAACAGCTACACAGATGAAAGATAACACCGCAGCATTCGCCAGGCCCTGCACGCTGCGAATGTACTCGTAGCGATTCTATTATCTGCCGTATTTCCATTTACATGCGTCGCAATTAGCTTAAAAGCTTATTTCGTAATTACTTGGAAACAAACCCAGATAGCAAAAAACATTTTAAATTGTTACAGTCAAAGAGGTTTCGTCTTTCAGATGTTGTGAATTTTAAGGTGTAAGAATTCGCATTTATTTGATAGGCAAATTATAAGAACTTCTACAAGGCTCTTAACGTTTTATTTTTGGGTTCTCGGGCACGCTAAAATTATCCGTGGAGATAACAACCGTTACGAGCTCGATTTAGCGATTATCGAAATATCCGCTTAATGTCTGGTGCAAAAGTTGCAGTTTTGTTTCATTCAGACTAGATAATGTTAAGGCATTACTACTTAAAATTATCAAAACTGCAGTGTAATTTACATTTAAAAGATAAGCTTTTGCCATTTTAGGACTTGAGTGCTACAGAATTTAAAAAGGACTTCTCACGAAATAAATTTTTGCTTTTTCGCATACTGTATATATCTGTAGAATTCTTGCTTATTATGACAACTTATTGCGTACATGTTCTGATAACACAGCTATTTGCGTATGTCATGAAGCTGAATTTGAGATAACAGCTTCAGTTACTACTTCGATTTCTACTTGAGTCAGCAATACCTAACGCAAATTGATCCTGCGTAACAACTAGCAAACTGTTGCAGTAATTGTCTCAGGTGTTGAGAAGTTAATAGGCAAGATCGGTGTCTGGAGAAAAGCACGATTTTCATATTACTGAAACGAATCAATAAAAGAAGCATGTAATTGCTTTTATGGTTATGGTGTGTTATTTTATAATTACTGGAATAAAAGAAAGCATTTCCCTTTGTGTTTGTGAATTCTACGTACTCCATAAGGAATCCATAACACAACAGTTGCACATATATAGTCACACAACAGCTATAATTGGTTCTTCTCACGTTCTTCACGTTATATGTGGTGAACTCGACCCTTCCAGACAGCCGACCGCGTTAAAGCACCGCTTTCGGGGTACAGGGAGGGGAACATGCTGCGGATTTAATCCACCTCGCGGATTAACGACGAAGACTGATGAAGTGGCAAAATGTACGCGATTTTTAGGCGGTTTCCCACATCCAACTTGGTAAATACCTGACTGTACCCACGACCCGCCTCAGATGGCTCAAATGGCCGTGAGCACTATGGGACTCAACTGCTGAGGTCATAAGTCCCCTAGAACTTAGAACTACTTAAACCTAACTAACCTAAGGACATCACACACATCCATGCCCGAGACAGGATTCGAACCTGCAACCGTAGCGGTCGCGTGGTTCCAGACTGTAGCGCCTAGAACCGCTCGGCCACTCCGGCCGGCCCGCCTCAGATACATGCTGCTCAAACATGTATAAAACGTTCTCTTACTTGATCATAGATTGACTGGACGCAGACGGATGGGGTATACAGATTTCGTCCTGGGGAGGAGGGGGAGGGGAGCATGGAGGGGTGTCATAAGGAAGGGCGTCCGGCCACGAACTGTCACTAACGTTGTCTCTACACAAATAACATTGTCGACTCCGTAGAACAAAGGAAAGAGAGGACGAAGAGGAAGAGGAGTAAGTAGAAGATACAGAGCCAACTCGAACCCCATTGACAAAGTTTCGAAGGTTGTTTAGTGATATTTTCTGAATATTTTGATGTAAGGAACCCGCGGCCTCCTGTGACTCGTTACAGAGTAATTGCATTTAGTTTGGTTTTCTACCCACATTTATCATTGTATTTGCGTTGGAATGGAAATATCTGCACAACAATACAAATGTCAGTGAAACCTGACTTTGTCAAGGAGGAAGGGACGTCTTAAAGTAATTTTTTAAATGAAAACATTAATGTAAAGAACTTTTAACGTTTAGATCGCAAATTTCAGTGTGCAATTAAAGAACGATGACAACTTCATCACCTTCAGAATGTTCAAATCGTGAAAACGCGGTGAACGTGCGTTGAAAAAGTCATCATGAGTTGTAGTCAAGCAATGAAAAGCATTCTCATTACGGGCCAACATGACTGTGATAGGACATTGTTAATAACTTCATCGTGAACGGGCCAGATGAGGGTAATAAAGAAGGAAAATGGCCATCTGCGTTATTGAAAATTATTTATTCTTCGATACCGTCAGCTTGCGAGGTTATGGTTTACAACCTGGCTCGCTCACGATGAATTTTTTTAATTGTATACTGTAATAATCTTGTTGACCCGTAATATGCATGCATGTGATTGCATCACTACAGCTAATGATTACATTTTTCAAGGTACGTTCACTGCTTTTTTAAGAATTGAACGATCTGGAGATGGTTGTAGAACACAACCGAAACTAGTCACGCTGCTTTAATTGTCTACTTAAAACTGCAGTCTAGGCATTAAAGAATTTATTTAATAAAATAAAAATGCCACTGGGATGCGCTGTGCGTATTGAACGTAAACGAACTTGTCCCATTCGCTCACTGTGCCTGCTGTTGACAACAGTAATATCCACTGTACTCTTCATCCTCTGCCTTGCATTCAGTACTGCCCTGTTCTGTCTCGGGTTTATTTTTGCAGCTGTGTTTGCTGTACAGTGACAGTGATACCCAAGACTAAGGATTAGTTTACTAATGGATAATTGGCCGGTATGCACCTACTGTATGGGTTCTCTACTTGCAATGGAAGGGCGCCACAACGACGCTGAGCTGTTTCGTCTGGAGGAGTGTTGTATTACACCGTGTTTTGCGTTGTACGGTTTGTTGATTGGGTATTATAGGTTTTTTTACGGTTGTGAAGGTATTTTAACAGAAACGAATGTGACTGGGGTAACCTGTCGAATAACTCAAATTATTTCTCTCCATGACGTGCTACTGAGGACCATGCTTCCATCATACTAAAATACTCAGAAAATCTCCTTGAAAAACCCACTTATTTTTGTTAGTAGAGTTCAGGTCCATTCAGTATTTCGAAAGCTGACATGTTTCTACTCGGCCCCTGTAGTTGAGAGGTCTATCTGGGTGGTTGACACACGGAGGAGTAAGGTTCGATCCCCGATCCTGCTAATGAGTTTTCTTGATAGGGAGGAACGAAACATGATTCCGCTCAGGTAGGTGAGGACGCTCTATAAACTAATTGAAGTAAAAATGTGAGAGTGCTTGTTTGTGGGCAGTGGCGCTGCGCGTGAAATCAGACTGCAGCACGAGAGCGAGCTCAGTGTTTGCGGTCCGGAGACGTGTTACAACTACTTGTGTATTTCGTGATAAACTTCATCTTGAGGTTAAAATCTTCTTGGTTATTAGGCCGCGTCATGTTTCTGCTAAAATGATCAACGTTTCGACCCCTGCTGGGATCTTCCTCAGGATCTTCTGGTGTCCTCTACTGCTAGAACACTCTAGCAGTAGTGGACACCAGAAGATCCTGAGCAAGAGGTTGGTTTGCAGGCCCTCAAGTGGCCTCCTCCTAACCAACACACAGCCATCACTGGAGCCGAAGCAGATACAGCTTTCATCAGAAAACGCAACAGACCTCCAACCTGCCTTACAATCAGCTCTCGCTTGACAGCACTGAAGTTACCGAGCGAGGTGGCGGAGTTGTTAGACACTGGACTCGCATTCGGGAGGACGACGGTTCAATCCCGCGTCCGGCCATCCTGATTTAGGTTTTCCGTGATTTCCCTAAATCGCTCCAGACAAATGCCAGGATGGTTCCTTTGAAAGGGAACAGGCGACTTTCTTCTCCGTCCTTCCCTAATCCGATGAGACCGATGACCTCGCTATCTGGTCTCCTTCCCCAAAGAATCTGGGCAGGCCGCGGTGGCCGTGCGGTTCTGGCGCTGCAGTCCGGAACCGCGGGGCTGCTACGGTCGCAGGTTCGAATCCTGCCTCGGGCATGGGTGTGTGTGATGTCCTTAGGTTAGTTAGGTCTAAGTAGTTCTAAGTTCTAGGGGACTTATGACCTCAGATGTTGAGTCCCATAGTGCTCAGAGCCATTTGAACCCAAAGAACCCCAACCCCCAACCACTGAAGTCGCAAATGGCGGTGGTTTGGGATCAGTGCAACACACTCTACAGGGCGCCTGGCTCGGAACTGTCCTCAAAGTAACCGATCTGTAGTAAGTGAATCACTGTGGCGCCAACTCTCGTCCAAATTGCTCCTGTAGATGCAGTACGATGTGCCAGAGCCATGCGTCGAACACGATGGCCTTCCCTCTCGATAGTGTCACATGGCCGTCCGGAGCCCGGTCTTCATGCGAGCGTACATTCTCATCACCAGTGCCAGCAGACATGTACAATGGTTACTGTGGTGTCACCGCCAGACACCACACTTGCTAGGTGGTAGCCTTTAAATCGGCCGCGGTCCATTAGTATACGCCGGACCCGCGTGTCGCCACTGTCAGTGATAGCAGACCGAGCGCCACCACACGGCAGGTCTAGAGAGACGTCCTGGCACTCGCCCCAGTTGTACAGCCGACTTTGCCAGAGATGGATCACTGACAATTACGCTCTCATTTGCCGAGACGATAGTTAGCATAGCCTTCAGCTACATCATTTGCTACAACCTAGCAAGGCGCCATTTATCCTTTGCTATGTATCTAATGAAGCATGTACAGTAACGAGAGATGTTCACCAATTGTGGATTAAAGTTAAGTATTCAAGCAACTACGTACTTTAATTACTAGACTCAACTCCTTTAACTGTTCCAGACCTCACGACAGTTTGCGTGAGCTTAACAGCGTGCATTTCGGCCTCCTCAAGCAACACGGTGTTGGCACTTATGCCAACCCCTCAGTTACATTTCCGCTACGTCTTTCTGTAAGTTCGCAGAAGGAACATCCATATTCTCGTAACACTATTACACGGCCTCGTTCCGAATCACTGAGGTATTGATAAAGGCAGCTTTGTCGCCTTAAAGGCATTCATGACTGACTTCAGCTCACCATGTCAAGCCTCAAAGTGCAAGTCGAGAAAGTCACCGCGTAGTTTGTCACAGAGCCTTCGAAGTATCTGGTTTAAGCCTACCACTCGACTCACTAAAGAGCGGCCGAAATCAGTTCTGGAGGCAGTGCTGTCGATTCTGAGCTTCGTTGAAATTCCGTGTACAAAAATGATCTATTCACCTTCTCTGCCAGTCGCTGGAATGGTCCGAGTATGACCTCGTCACTCAAAGAAGAGTAATCTTTCATTCCAGCGTACAACACAACCTGAGGCAGGTTTCAGCCTGCTCTCTCAGTGATTACAAGAACAGGTTCTTCAACATACACTGACGGAAAAAGTCTAAACAGCAAGAAGGAGTTATGTGACATACACGAAAGTTTTGGTAGACGTGTTTCTATATAGGAAAGATGACGTCTCTTGGATTCCAAGCCAACTGCATAAGAGTGACGCTAGCAGCGCCATTATGAGGATGCAAGTCACGTTTGCTTTAAATACCCGCTTACAGGTTACAGAAGTCAAGGATCACACGTTATTAATAATTATAGCACAATGTTACATCACCAATGGCAGTTACATTCTCAGCAAGTACACCAAGTCCTTTCCTCCATACATCTATTTTTTCATCATTACTAACTTTTCTACAAGAGCGTGTATACAATGTAAATGGCATATTACTATAAACATAGCTAGGTCTACTTTGGGTCGATACCACAATCCCAGGTCTTGTAGGCGATGACATCTCGGTCGGCGAAAGATTCAAATCCAAGAAGCGACGCGTTTTCACAACGAACAATCGCTAGGGTAAACCATCCACTACCAGAATTTCCAGTAGCGACGTCCAGAGAAAAATTAACTCTGCAGCCACGGAAGAATATAAGTCCATTCAATATGACAGCCGGGACCGTTCCATTTCCTCCCCGTTTATTTTCAAGGCTGATAATATGTTAATAGACAGGCATGCGGTGGCGGCGTTGACGATACACACGTCGACGAGGCATAGTGCTTCAGTGTTGTCGCAGATAGAGCTCACAGCGGAATGGTTCCGCTGGCGTGCACTGACCGCTTATACAGAGAGCGAACGACCTTGGTTACGTAACGCGCTGATAACGGACTTGCAGGATTGGGAAAAGTGAAGAGGAAGGGAGTAGACGTTTTTTATTCATTGTAAATTCTTTTTAAAAAGGAGTGTTACTAGCTGAAATTGCCGAAGTAGTAGAGAACTGTTCTGTGAATGGTGCTGCTCCCAGTTGCGTTTGTTGGCCGCTAGAACAGGTCAGTACGTTTTGTGCCTTTCCTGGAAAACCAGCACGGTGGAAGCCTGAAAGGGGTTCCTGTTGGCCGCTAGGCAGTCTCGATAACTTCAAAAGGAATGTGGTCGCCTAGCAAGCACACGAGTGTCTTCCAACTATATACTTTCGAGAGATTTATTTTGCTCAACATATATATAATGACTGTGTTACTTAGCCGTGTTCTGATAGATCATCTCGCTTCTCCCACGTGAACTACTCAATCGTTACAACGGACTTCTTAAATGTGTTAACATACAGATTTTTGAGTCACTGAAGTTGACTGTTATTCTAATGGCGGAAGCAACTGATGGAATGCGGTTTAATAGGTTTACAACTCTGTTTTTTCAAGTTCTACTTTTCATCAAAGTACACACTCAACAACCAACTTTGTTCATTATTTCTTCTTAGAATAGCACAATAAGTAATTCTGACCATACGAAACTGATAATGGATCATATTATTTTATTCTTTCATCGTTCTTATCCGTTTATATATGTAAGCTATATATACACAAAGACAAAGATAAATTAATGAGTTGTTTTGTGGCAGAGATACTTTTTTGATATAAAAAAGAGAAGAGATACGCTCTTCAGTTGATTAATTTCTATATTTTCACCTGTTTGATTTCATAATTGGTCGCGGGCTGACGTATGATTAGATCCATCACCAGTATTGTCTAAAAATGTGTATTTCAACCGTACATTAAACGTGTTAGAAAAAGTTATTAGGAAAGTAAAGTTTTATTCGTACATTCACATTGAACACACCTGTCTGTTCATCATTTCTCCCGATCAGAGAATCCTTCATTCGGAGGTTCGGAGCTGATAAGACGAATTTGCGCGAGCAGCGGAGGAGCAATCCTGCTTCGGCATTGCTATAATCAGGACTATGCACAAAGGAATTAATGTGAAGAAGTACGTAACTTAAATGATGAATAATGATCTTAAATGTATTGACATTGAAGGTCTGTTGATATTAGTACTAGTTAAAGTTAGGTTGGTTGGTTTGGGGAAGGAGACCGGACTGTGTGGTCATCGGTCTCATCGGATTAGGGAAGGATGGGGAAGGAAGTCGGCCGTGCCCTTTCAGAGGAACCATCCCGGCATTTGCCTGGACTGATTTAGGGAAATCACGGAAAACCTAAATCAGGATGGCCGGACGCGGGATTGAACCGTCGTCCTCCCGAAGGCGAGTCCAGTGTCTAACCACTGCGCCACCTCGCTTGGTTAGTTAAAGTTAAGCCCGGATATATGTACCTTCCAATTTCTTTCAATTATTGTCTCCAAATTTTTTAATTATTCAAGCAGCAATTATTTATGAGTTTCCATTATTTGCCAGCCCATATTCTGCCACTATTCAAACTGGATGAGCTGTGTTGTCTTAGAATGTTTATGCAAACCAATTAATACTAACGTCTTTCACAAAAAAAGTATCATAGACAATTTTGTCTCTTGAGGGTACTGACAGGCAATAGTTGTCTAATTCCGCATGTAAGAAAAGATGGTTCATTACTTCGCTTTACAGCAACACTTGTACATGAGAGAAAGATCAAATGTGATTTAAATTTTTTCAAAGAAAGTTAAAAGTATGGTCATGAGAGTATCGTTCTAATTTGTTGCGTCAGCAAAGGCCTGGCTAAACTGATCTTGGCTTTTAAATTAATATTGGATTCAGTGATTTGACACTGAAGAGCCCTCGGAACACAAGAAACAAATAACTATATTTTGGAAATACACGTTTCAAGCCCAACGTCCACATCGTACGTGTCAATTGCATACAGTTTTGTTGTACAAGATTTTATAACAAATTAAGCGTTCTCTCACGTGCCTTGCATGTGATAGAGCCAAATGACTTTAAAATTTGCAGAGGTCGGAAAATCAGTCAACCAGTTGCAAAACAAAGGTTTATTAGCCCTTGATCTAGGTTTCGATATTTTAAAAAAATATCTTTTTCAGAAGAAGTGAGCCTTTTTACATAACATGATAATACGTTAGATGCAACAAGGCCCATTCGTTCGGAAGAAGATATTTTTAAAAATATGGAAACTTAGGTCAAGGGCTAATAAACCTTTGTTTTGCAGTTGGTTGGCTGATTTTTCAAGCTTTTCAGATTTACGTACTTACTATTTCGCCGCCACGTTTAAATTCTAAAATTTGTGTTCAAAGAATGAGTTACTTGCAGGTGCTTTTGTAGGAACTTCGACATTTAAGTTAAACTGTTGAATGAATCGTGTCGCATAGCTCAATACCCAGATGATGTAAAGAAATTAACTAATCGCCGTCGTGCGAAGCCGATGAAAGATAAAACTATCTTTAGTGTTCTATTGAATCAGAAATATTTCTGGAAACTTGCAGGATGTTGATTTGCTTTACTACTGAAACATACAAAATCCAAATAAGGTTGAGAAATAGACATGAACCAAGTGCTTCATCAATCATAACGTCAAACATAAATGTTTTTGAAGAAGCAATATAGTGTTTCGTATACAATGGCGCGCGCGCACACACAAAAAAATCGTTGACTCCCTCTACCCAGAATTACAGCTGTTACAGTTACGTATATTTCTGCAATTACAGTAAATACTTGTTTCATTCGCTTAACTTTTGCTTGTGATGTTATCTTCTCATAACTCCCGTATCGGATATATTAAACACATAAAAGCGATAACTGGAATGCTCGCTCAACAACCTGATAATTATAGGGTACCCTGCCAATGGAAATGTACACGCCTAATTCACGGAGAGAACACGAGGCATGGTTAGAGAAATATATAACAGCTGGCGAGAACAACCCTAAACCTTTCATCCACATGCTGGACGTTCCGATCCAGCCTCACTTGTGAACCTCGTTCCTTCGACCAACCCTCCAAACTGTCGAATAATCGTACTGAGTTACCTGAGAACTTCAGCTCCTCGCGTAACATGCAGTATACATAAACTCAATATCATCAAAATGTAGACGATAATCGTAGGATGCACCACTCCTCATTTCTGTCACCCCGCTTTACACGTCATGATAACCATCCAGCCCACATTATTAACACTAAAACATTTTGAACTGCCCGCATCTCGTGGTCGTGCGATAGCGTTCTCGCTTCCCACGCCCGGGTTCCCGCGTTCGATTCCCGGCGGGGTCAGGGATTTTCTCTGCTTCGTGATGGCTGGGTGTTGTGTGCTGTCCTTAGGTTAGTTAGGTTTCAGTAGTTCTAAGTTCTAGGGGACTTATGACCACAGCAGTTGAGTCCAATAGTGCTCAGAGCCATTTGAGCCATTTTGAACTAACTCCCAAACTGATCCTGGCATTGCAACGTGTAGAACACCTTGCACTTTGCTACTGTCTCCACTAATTAATCAAATTACGACCTCCCCCAACTTCCTCGAATATCTACTAAAATACATTTCGTGAAGTCAAAGACCGAAACCCGTTGTTTCTTCAATCATTTGCAGTCCGAGGCACTGCTGCTGCCGCGGTGGTTCGAATTTCCGCCACGTCGGCTGTTAGCGCTTAGCGCTTAGTGCTGGGGGCGCCACATGGCTGCGGCACAGCGACCTGAGGCGAGAAATGGCGGAGAGGCACAGGACCTGCGTTGCTACAGGGTGGTGGTCTGTGCGTTGTGGACTTCGATTTCGAATTGTCAGGGAGTCCTGCTGGTGTGACTCGGACTGTTCATCAACTTTGCGTAGTTTTGACACCTCGTTGCGAAATTTTCTGCTCTACGCTGAACCTTCGACTACTATGAGTGGTGACCAGCTATGGTAGTTCTGAAAGATCGTTACAGAATGATGTTTGCTGTATTGTGAGTGTCGTATTGTATTGTATTGTATTGTACTGTAGGGAACTGGGGACCCAGAAACGACGGAGAGGCTTCGTCTCCACCGTAGCCCTCAGTGGTTCACAACCCCACAACAGGCTACAGCAGTCCACTCACCCCACCACCGCCCCACACCGAACCCAGGGTTATTGTGTGGTTCGGCCCCCAGTGGACCCCACCGGGAACGTCTCACACCAGACCAGTGTAACCCCATTGTTTATGTGGTAGAGTAGCCGGCCGAAGTGGCCGTGCGGTTAAAGGCGCTGCAGTCTGGAACCGCAAGACCGCTACGGTCGCAGGTTCGAATCCTGCCTCGGGCATGGATGTTTGTGATGTCCTTAGGTTAGTTAGGTTTAACTAGTTCTAAGTTCTAGGGGACTAATGACCTCAGCAGTTGAGTCCCATAGTGCTCAGAGCCATTTGAACCCATTTGTGGTAGAGTAATTATGGTGTACGCGTACATGGAGAAAGTGTTTGCGCAGCAATCGCCGACATAGTGTAACTGAGGCGGAATAAGGGGAACCAGCCCGCATTCACCGAAGCAGATGGAAAACCGCCTTAAAAATCATCCACAGACTGACTGGCACACCGGACCGCGACACTAATCCGCAGGGCGGATTCGCGCCGGGGACCGGCACACCTTCCCGCCCGGAAAGCAGTGCGTTAGACAGTACGGCTAACCGGGAGGGCTGAGTGTCCTGTTATTACAAGTTACGATCAGCCAGGGTAGTTTTCGCAGCTCGTTGTGGAACTTGGGCCTGCTCTATTGTGGGTGTACCATTATTGTAAGTGTGTTTATCAAAGTTGTGTGGTGGTAGCCCCTTATAAGGGGTTGTGGTCAACCAACGTGGTTTTGAGATTTTTGGTTTGTGGCGTCGGACTGGAAGCACTGGCCGTTAGTATTCGGGTGATGTATGTTGTTGATTGGAGCACGCAAGACACGAGATCATTGTATGTTGACGTCGCTGGGGCAGTCTTCCGATCGCGCCGTACATTATAGGCGGATGTGCTTAGTCTGTTGGCTCCAGACGTTTGCTGGTAATCTTTGAGACTTTACATAGTTTAGTATGATAGTAGAGTGCACTCCCGATCAACTGATGACGCTGATGGGTAATTGGCGTCTGCTCCTTTGCGAGTGTTTTTTCGCAAACGTGTTGTTGCTAGTTGGGAAACGCATGTTCGCTATGTGTATAAAACGATGGCGCAATCCCCGAGTTATGACTGTTGGTTTAAAACCCTGTTCTTTTTTAATTTTGTCTTGCTGAATTACAGCGAGAAAGATGTTGCCTTCTTTGTGAGAGGAGAACGCTTGGGAGGCCTCCTCTGAGTTGATCTCACCGTAAGACGCTATGCAGATCGTGCATTATGCTAACTCGGAATTCTACAGAGTGTCCCCCTGACATGACTCCTACACGTAATAACTGACTTTTAATCGCTGGGCCCCGTTGAACAATCACGCCAGGAGAGGACGCACATCACACATATGATAAGACTGAATTTAATAAAGACACAAAAATAATCCCCAAAAGAATGACTGGATTGTGGGAACTAGCAGGTAATTTTAACTCAAAGCGAATGAAACAAAACTTTTATTACTAGGTTTCTTTACATGAACATCTCAAAATTCATGATGGAGTCATGCCTCCTGATTAATTATGGCACAGTGTGCGTAATAAAAATGACAACTAACACAAAAGTACTATTTTTTATGTTTTCAGTAGGGCTTGGAACCTCTCCTCTCACTGACAGAGCGCGCGAGTGATTGTAGTCGAATTACCTATCAACATCGAGGTTATTGATGTACAGAAGAAAACTACACTTTGAACACGAACTGCATTGCAGATATGGCCCGCAGTTATACCGTCTGTACCTGTCTGGGCAACAGCGATTTGAATATGGCTGGAACTGCGGATAATTACCTATGATGTTCTCTGCACTGTCGAAGCCACAGCAGCCCATCCCCCCCCCCCCCCCCCCCCCCCCCGTGGTGTCGAAACGTCGATTAGCGTCTTGTTGCAGCTGTGAGTGCCCCACGCGGCCATATGTGTGCGAAACTAATGTCCGAGCAAAAGCGACTGCGACTGATGACCATAGATGTTAAGTCCCATAGTGCTCAGAGCCAAAAGCGACTGCCTCTCTTGGAAACCAAAACGTGGGTGTTCAGATAGTTCAAATGGCTCTGAGCACTATGGGACTTAATTTCTGAGGTCATCAGTCCCCTTGAACTTAGAACTACTTACGCCGGCCGCGGTGGTCTAGCGGTTCTGGCGCTGCAGTCGGGAACCGCGGGACTGCTACGGTCGCAGGTTCGAATCCTGCCTCGGGCATGGGTGTGTGTGATGTCTTTAGGTTAGTTAGGTTTAAGTAGTTCTAAGTTCTAGGGGACTTATGACCTAAGATGTTGAGTCCCATAGTGCTCAGAGCCATTTGAACCATTTTTGAACTACTTAAACCTGACTAACCTAAGGACATCACACACATCCATGCCCGAGGCAGGATTCGAACCTACGACCGTAGCAGTCGCGCGGTTCCAGACTGTAGCGCCTAGAACCGCTCGGCCACTCCGGCCGGCAAAACGCGAGCGTCTAATTTCTGTAGCTGTCAGACGGTCTTGGCGCTCCAATAGTAACAACTTTCTTATGAACTACCGGGCACCGTCACTCCTTCTCGCTGACTGGACGGCTGCCCAACCAGCTTTGCGTTTGGGAGGCGCGTGTTGTCTTAGGTCACTGGCCCGAGCGCCACACCGGCGCCGTTTTCAGAATTCGCGGAAGGTGCCTCTGTCGCCCTGCGACGGCGCCGCCGCCAGTGTCTGGCACGGACGTCCGGTCTAGGGTATATCAAAGAGACGCTTCTGCACAGGATGTCGACTTGGGCTGCCCTCTCTGTGGGTGTTAATAAAATCTCACCTCGCCTGCTTAGCACCGACCGACTGGTGTGCGGACATTTGCCATCCCGGACATTTGCCACGATTTTACCTGCCCCGAAGGGCTGGGTGCCTTGTTTCCCCCTCCACCTCCTCCTCCTCCTCATCGCTTACTGAGCCTTTCCGCTGGCTTACTTAACATACAACCAGAATCTCCTTGGATTTTCCGCCATATTTCTAGAGAGAGTTTCGTTGTGGAAACTATTAAATGCATCTCGCATTGAAATCCGCAGCAAATTTCGAGCGTCAGTAAAACTTCGTCAATCTTGGAGATTTTGCGTTCGTCTAAATTATACTTGTTTTTTTCAGTCCTCCTGCAGCAGCTTTCTGTCGTGTTTTGTGTACCATGGGGGATCAGTTCCGTCTCTCATTAATTTATTTGGTATGAATCTCTCGAGTGCTGTTGATACCATTTCTTTGAACTTAAGCCAGATATGGTCTTCACTTACATAGTATGGAAGGATTGGAGACTGTCACTTAGAAAGAGTAAACCGAATGTTTAGTTGCTTTTATAAATAGATATATTTCGCGTTTAGTTTTGGTGAATTTCTTTGTTACAGAATTGAGCCTCGCTACGACTGTGTGTTCCCTAATCCCTGTATCCGTTGTGATGCTCAGGATTATTTGTGGCTAAGAAGTCAAGTGTGTTTTCGTAACCATTTACAATGTGAATGGCCTCGCGAACTAATTGTTCAAAATAATTTTTAAAAAAGCATTTAGAACACTTGCGGAAGTTGTTTTCTATCTACAATAGGGTCTGAAAATGTATTTTTGTCAACATACGGAAGGTAGATTGAAGTTACTGCCAATTGTAATTGTATGAGTAGGGTACCTAATTGTGACGAGACTCAAGTTTTCTTTCAAATGTTCTGCATCTGAGACCGGGGATCGGTAAAAGGAGCCAGCTATTAATTTATTCCGGTTGTCGAATATGACTTCTGCCCATACTAAGTCACAGGAACTATCTGCTTCAATGTCGCTTGTGAGCTGCAACACACATTACATTATTTTTCCTTACGTTGTGCTTCTTGGTTCAAATGGTTCAAATGGCTCTGAGCACTATGGGACTTAACATCTGAGGTCATCAGTCCCCTAGAACTGAGAACTACTTAAACCTAACTAACCTAAGGACATCACACACATCCATGCCCGAGGCAGGATTCGAACCTGCGACCGTAGCAGTCGCGCGGTTCCGGACTGAGCGCCTAGAACCGCTAGACCACCGCGGCCGGCTGTGCTTCTTGTTTCTGTTGTAGTGCAGATCATTACAATTACGGCTTTTCCCTCCAAAACCTAGGATGCTTTTTCTGTGACCCTGTAAATGCCAGAGCTAATCAATGTAAGACAATGACGTACGTTACAAGCATATAATTCTGTATTACTTCGTAACCTTATTTCTAACATTTTAAAATTGTACGTCGACTTTAGATGACTTGTGACTCATAGATGTTCTTATCTCTATTTAGTGAACGTATTTTCAGTCATCTTTTGAACATTGTCCCGCTACACTATATTAACAAATGTTTTGCCGCAAGGGATATCGCATTTTAGAGAGTAAATTAATATGGAGTATGTCGTTCTTCTTTTCACACATTCACATACCCATTTTTTCTTTCCTTATTGTCTTTTGTGCATGCAGTTGTAGTAATTAAAGTAGGCACAAGTGCAGTGGCTCTGAGCACTATGGGACTTAACTTCTGAGGTCATCAGTCCCCTAGAACTTAGAACTACTTAAACCTATCTAACCTAAGGACATCACACACATCCATGCCCGCAGCAGGATTCGAAACTGCGACCGTAGCGGTCGTGCGGTTCCAGACTGTAGCGCCTAGAACCGCTCGGCCACAGCGGCCGGCACAAATGCAGTGATCACAAAGAAATGATTAGTGTACATTCGCATTCTCTTTACATCGTTCCTTTCTTGTTGCTCCCATGACGATGGACTGTTTCTTTCGCAATCAGTAAGCGTGAAACGAAGCTACCGTACAGAGAGAGGGATCTATATTTATACTCGGCAGAACTAATTACATACTGACATTATCGTCGGTATTGCTTTTGTTTCCCAAAAGCTATAAATATTTCGATTTCGGAAAAGAAGCTCTGTATTTGGACAAGTTGTCGAAGAAGAAAGTCCCTTACGTGCTGGTTGTATCGAGTAAAATGTGGAGACTGCGGTTTGAAAGCGGACAGAAATAGTACGAGGAAGGGCGTCCCTTACCTGAGGGATCGCTACCTGGCGAAGGGGCAAGTGTGGCAAATGTCCGGCGTGGCAAATGTCCGGCATTCGACCGACCTGCAGCGGTTTCCGGTAGAGAACTCTGCCACGGAAGTGTTCCTCATAATATGTAATTTTTACTGGAATGCAACGTGTACTCATTGTGCGTTTAATAGACCTGTGATAATTATAATTATGCGTGCAGAAACCTTAACTTGGTCTCATCACTTTGCTGTTTGCCATGGGAATCCTCAGTTCAGTAAGAAAAATGCAAATTGGTGGATAGTGTGGGCCTTGCACTTGCAGTGCTTGGCCCAGATAGGATGCCACCTTGCACAATCCCACCCTCGCTCCGAGAATTTCGAGCGGCTATATGCACAGCTTGTGAGTCAAGGAGGTGTGTGCAGAGCAAAAGAAATTCTACAAATATGGGGTATGCGCAAAGGACTAGCCAAAGAGTACTTCGCAGTCCTGAACAAAAGAGCGAAACGAAAATGATCAGGGTGCCAACCCGCATAAGGTAACAACGTAAATATGTCATAAATTATAGAAAAGAAATAAACACTTAACACTAATGCTACTACACACAGATATGTTTCTGTTGCAATTTAAATATCATTATGGCAATACAGACGGTAACATGTCTTGTCAATACAGACAGACAAAACATGAGCAAAATTGATGCAGGTACACAAAACGAATTACGAAATAAGTGAAGAGGGAGAAAAATGGAAAAAAATGTGAACATACAATAGTAACATTTGCATCCGGAAGAATGTTAGAACAATTTGTATAAGTAGCATCACACTAATGAGAAACATGTATACATAATAATTGTGATAGTTGAGAAGAGTATGAATTAGTCTTAATGAATATGATCAATCTTTAATAGTCTGTTATTGAGAAATAAAAACAAGTAAAATTTACATGTCTGCCAGTGGACACAAGCACTGAAAGTCGATGAAGGGTTGTGGCACCTAGATCATTGAAAAGATTGACTCCACACGACCACGACACTTGCTTGGTGGTTCAAACGTGTGATGTAATGTTGTTGCACATTCCTTGTGGCAGTGCAGGTGCGGGGTGTAGCATCAGAGAGGCAGTGCCATGGGCCGTGAGGAGGCGTACGTCGTTTGGTATTGTTGTGGCGATCAGTGGCGCGTAGCAGCAGCTGCCGGGCCTATCACGGCGTGTGCATCTCACATGCGTCCACCATCTGGAGATGCCAAAGCCGCTCTCGGAGACCCGCTGGTAGGAACCGGCTGGTTGGTCCAGCCACGTGCACAGGAGCGTCCTGTGACGCCGACCGCGCCTGCTGTGGTGTGTAGCCAGATTTACCCAGGGCTGGCCTGGCAGTGGGCAGCGGCCTAGGCGAGCCCCAAGGATGTAGTCAAAGCCGGTAGCCGGTACGGCATATAACCACTAAGCCTCTTGTTAGCCGCTAAGCCTCTTGGGTCCTTAGTAGGGCCAGCTCTCTCCCTTCACGGGTTGCCCACGCCCTTTCAGCGGCCTGTGACTGTTGTGGCGGCAGCTGTGGCAGCGTGCAGGTTCTACGAATGAAAAAAGGCAGATAATCCACAATCCTTTTCTAAATGACTTGTGGCCTTGTAATTTGTTATAAAGAGACAGAAATTACATACAATTACCCTTAACATGTATTTTACAAAGGACAATCTCTCTAAATAATGTGGATATGTGCAGACATTGAGCCAACAGGCTATTATTATTGCTATTGCGTTAATACATGTAGTAGTGTATCATTGACAATAGAAATATCAATTATTTACAAAACCATATGGGTGAAATGAGAATATTAGAAGAAGACAACATCTGAATAAATTTAGTATATCATTAAGGTTGTAAAGATCAATTATTTACAGAAACCCTATGGATTGAATGAGAATATTAGAACAGTACAATACATGAATTAATTTAGAGTATGTACGCTTGACATGGGTGGAGATGGAAAGATAAGAAAAGAAAAGCTGTTACTGGGAACCTGGAACAGGGCATGTGTATTGCGACTGCACAGTTCTTGCGAAGTCGTGATTATGGCCAACCCGAAGGAAGAAACGAGACCAACACCACGTGACTGGTCCACTGAATTAGTAAACGTGCAACTTTGACGTTAAATTATGCCTTCCCTTAAAGTAACATGCAGGCTTATCTTAGCAGGCAGGTAGTAATTGTAACATGCTAATGCTTATTATAGGAAGCATGTAGCAATCTTATCATGCAAATTATGGCTAACATTAACTATTGATAAGAATAAGGGATTCAGTGTCCTGTTAATGTGGTGCCGTCGATGTGCGGCTCGTTGTCTCGTAAGGAAAAAAAAGGGGGGCTAAGCAGCCACAAAATATGGAAAATCGGAAAAAAACTTGTGCAGAGAAAGCCCAAGTGCAAGGGCGTGTACCTCTCTGTCGAGCAGTTCTCCCAAATTCACCTTGGCATCAAACGACTCTCCGCAGTAGAACGTCAGAGGAAGGTGAAAGCTCTCTCATTAGTCTGGGCGAATGTGGCGCTGTTATCTTCCCGTATTATTTAACAAGCAGACAATCTGAAACTCGTAGACAGGCATTAGTAATCTGTCCGCCCCCGGTAGCTGAGTGAGCCGGCACGGTAGCTCAGCGTGTTCGGTCAGAGAGCAGGCTGGTCTCTGTAATAAAAAAACTGAGTGAAGGGATCAACAATGAACTTGAACGGATGTCATGCGACATCCGCTACGACCAAACACAACGAACAATAAGGAACAAACTGTAAGAAAAAAAAAAGTGGTCAGCGCTACAGAATGTCAATCCTGAGGGCCCGGGTTCGATTCCCGGCTGGGTCGGAGATTTTCTCCGCTCAGTGACTGGGTGTTGTGTTGTCCTAATCATCATCATTTCATCCCCATCGACGCACATGTCACCGAAGTGGTGTCAAATCGAAAGACTTGCGCCAGGCGAACGGTCTACCCGACGGGAGGCCCTCGTCACACGACATTTATTTACGTTTCTAATTTTGCAACTAGAAACATTTCACCGACAATTTTAAGGAATTAGCATATTATTTAGCTAGTTATTGTGATTCCCAGTGAATGTCGCGAGGAAATATGCGTAAGGAGTATTGTGTAGGGTCGGTATCGGTCGCAGTCGTTCGTGATTGCCGAACAAGCGACGTGTTTTGAAGAAAGACGCTCCACTCTTACGCAACATGAGTATTGGGAGCTGCCAGAGCAAAGACAATTAGTGGCCAGGGCGTGGCTCTCCGCATAGCAGCGAGACCAGCAGCACTTAAACCGTCTATCTACAGCAAACCATGACTGCATACTTCGATCGTCGGGGCCATTACGTCTATAGTAAGGCTGCTCCAGCACGATTTCGAAATAACAGGAAAAAGCGACAGTTCCCGTCACTAGGTGCCTAAGAGGAACTTGTTCAATGACTCCCTAAACACGAACTCCATACCGGTAAGAATTAACCAACCTTCCGCAGGTGTTTTTCTATGTCATATTTCCGCATTCCGTGGCTAATGCATGGTAATTTCACAAACTTTGTGAGAATTACGTATCGAACAAGGTATGAAGTTATTGCCAGTGTAGATTAATTACGACACGGAATGGTCTGTTGTAGATGGAAAATAATTTGTGGCATCTACGCTGGACCTTATTTGACAGGCAGGATGATTTAACGAAGACTTTGTCTCCAACGTTAAATTGCCTAACGTTTGTCTTTTTGTTGGCGCTTGTTTTCCCGCTGATCCCTGCATTTTTGCGTTTGAGCGCTATGTCAACAAGATGCTCATGTTGGTCTTTATCCCTTTGAGGAAAGTCGACAGTTTTTCTAATCATATTGACAAGCTCTTGATTCTTGAGGACTTGAACAGGGCCAAGATGGGTAACGCCATGTGGTGTCTCATTAATCACATCCTGGAAATCCGTGAGAAATACGTCCCAGGTTTCATACTGTTTTGCGTAATATTTTCGACATAGACCCTCCAGATCCTTCATAACGCGTTCAGAGGGGTTTGAATTCGGGTGATGTGATGATATGTAGACTGGCTTTACTTTGTGTTTGAGCAACGTTTCCTTCAATAGATTGGAAGGAAAATGTAGATCATTGTCTGTAATCAATTTTTCTGCATGACCTATTTGAGGCAAGAAGTCCCGTGGAACCGCATTTGACACGGTTAATGCCGCAGCGCGTTTCAGCGATGTCAGAGTGACGAATTTAGAACTCAGCTCCAGAAATACCAGTATGCGGCAGTATCCTCTTTTGGTGGGAGGGAGGGATACCATGATGTCCGCCATGACCATTTTTTTTTAAGTTTATTGGGGATAAATGGATACAAAGGTGCCCGCAAGCTAGTGATGATGTGTTTAGATTCCTGGCGTGATTTGTGTACTGAAAGTTTGCGTCTAATCGGCCTCTCCATGTCATTGAGATGAACGAGGGCTCTCAGCTTATGTTGTCGCTGCCTTTTATACGTACAATTTGAAAGGACTACTCTTGTAATAGTAGCACCCAGCAGGAAAAACGTCTGTGGGTGAGTTCTGCTGTCAGCAAAAACTCAAGCGCCTTGTGGTCTGTGTAGACTATTGTCCGCCAACCGTAAAGGAAGAATCGGAACTTTTGAAAAGCCCAGACCACGGCGAATTCCTCCAATTCTGTAAGTGACTTGTTGAGCTCACTTTTTGTGAGTATACGACTCCCAAAGGCAATAGCATGTCTGACTAACGTCCCATTCTCTTCATACTGCTGGAAAACCATAACACCTAGATATGGTTCAAATGGCTCTGAGCACTATGGGACTTAACTGCTGACGTCATCAGTCCCATAGAACTTAGAACTAGTTAAACCTAACTAACCTAAGGACAACACACACATCCATGCCCGAGGCAGGATTCGAACCTGCGACTTTAGCAGTCGCGCGGTTCCAGACTGTAGCGCCTAGAACCGCTTCGCCACCACGGCCGGCCGTAACACCTAGACCCATTAACGAGCTATGTGTTATGATACAAAAATCGTGTGCCATGTTAGGATGCGTAAGTATCGGCGGGTTGATCAACGCTTCTTTGAGCGCTAAAAACTGACTTTGCACGTCCTGATCCCATTGCCACAGGGTATTTTTGCCCGTGAAGGTATTGAGCCGTGGGTTGCCAAAGGAGGAAATCTGCAGTAATTTCTGGTAAAAATTTACGATTCTTAAGACTTGCCTGTGGGGCGCGGGAATTGCGCAAATTCTGCGATCTCATCGGGATCGGGAGACATTCCGTCCCTAGCAATTACGAGCCTTAGGAAGTGCACTGATGTAGTAACTAAATATGACTTTTCAATGTTCACGGCGCTGTTTGAACGACCGAAGTAATTCTTGGAGCACAAATCATGCCCCTTCAGCTATCAAAATGTCGTCAACGTATTTTGTAGCACTCTCCTGGAGAAACTTGCTGAGGATACTGTGTACGCCACGAATGAATGCGGCTGATGAGATGTGAAGGCCGAAGGGAAGTCTGTCGAAACTGATAGCACTTTCCAAAGGCTAAATAGGTTATGTATTTCCTGCATTCTGGGTGGAGCTCTGTTTGCTAGAATCTGCTGCAGAGGTCGATAGACGTAAATATTGACACACCATGAAAGTTCTGTAGCAGCTCCTCCAGTCGTTCTGGTCTATCAGTCTCAATGTCAATAACTGCGTTTTTTGACGTGAATCTAGCACCAGCCTGATAAAATCGTCATCTTTCTACATGGCTTTTATTGGGTTGTTGCAGGGGGAACGGGCGCGTTCAATAACTATGCCGGCTTACATACGTGCAATTTCATTTGCCATTTTGTCCCGGTATACATGCAGAACGACATACGATGCCTTGAAGAATTTGTTCTGAGGTTTGACCTGAAATATGTACGTTCTGTATTTAATAGTGCCCGGTTTAGGCAAGAAGATTTCATCGTCTTTCTGTAGGATGACGTGCAACTGTTTCTGATCCTGGTCATGTATGTGCTGTAGAGTGTTCACTTTTTGCGGGATCACCTGTTATACGACTACCGTTTGTTCGGCCTGATCACTAGCGTTGTTCCCGGACTGCTCGGAAGGCCGTAGTGTCAGTTCAGGTATGTCATTCATGTAGCGCAATTTTATGCTTTTTATGGGCAGCTGTGCTTTAGTGGCCCTGTCATCGAATCGGATAGTGATTTCGCGAACTTTTCTTAGAGTATTCTTGCCAGAAGTCGCATCTTTGATGCGTGCCTTTTTCATTGACAATGTTTGCCAAGCTTTGTCTGTGACACACAAGCGAAAATCGCTTTCTGAGAAGGCAGTAACATGACTGCCGCTATCGACGATGGCGCGTAACTGAACAGAGTCGACGCTGATTGAGATGACGGGATTGATGGTAGGATTACTGTCCTCCTCCTCCTCATATGCGAGCTCATCCCGTATGTCCTCATTGCTGGTGATATGTTGTCCCCTGTTGTTGATTGTTATGTCGAAAATTACGGGATGGTCTCGCACGTCTTTGGCGTCGAGTGTGGTTGTTGGACTTGCAGAATTCCGGGTCGGGTTAGAATCCCACAATTCGAGAAGCTCGCTATTCCGTTCAACGAAGCGCTGGCCGTTAGTATCGTAGCTACGTTGTGAACTTTGTCCCCGGTCGCGCCAATTCGTGTTCGTCCTGCCGTCTTGCTGACTATTATGGTAACTACCGTTGTTGTTGTTGTACTTCTTTTTTAGTAGTTATCTCACCGCCCGTTGTTTCCGCGCAATTAAATGTTATCCTGCCCGTTTGGTTGTTGCCTTTGCTTTTCTTGTGACGGTCAGTCACAATGCCTACCTCTTGCAAGAGGTGACGGAACGTATCAACTTCTTCATGGCATGCCCTACCAAGGTCTGGTGATGGGTGAAAGGCAGCTAAGAATAAAATATTCCTATGATGTCCCCCTCCGAATATGGAGAGCTGAGGAACTGATTTATCGGCATTATTACTTCTAGCATCTTAATGGGAGACTTCTATTGGGAAGCTTCAAGGTTGGGGCACACCATAGTTGTGTTTTACACCTGATTGTCCTGTTGGTGACCAGTAGACTGCTTTGTACTATTCTATGAATGATTCAAATGAATCATAGTACTCAGCCGCGCGACACATCTTATCGGCAGCTTTCCCGTCCACATATATGTACGAAAGCTCTAATTTTGCGTATAATGGCCAGGAAGCGTGGAATGCACTTTTGGAACTGTCTTTGCCACACGACGGTGTGTAATAACCATCCTCTTTGAACGATGCGAATTTCCTAATAGATAGATAGAGCTTGGAGTCAAATGC
Source organism: Schistocerca americana (assembly GCF_021461395.2). Classification (NCBI taxonomy): domain Eukaryota; kingdom Metazoa; phylum Arthropoda; class Insecta; order Orthoptera; family Acrididae; genus Schistocerca; species Schistocerca americana. The sequence goes on from NC_060119.1 coordinate 529,111,204, forward strand.
AGCATCCGCTTACGCATTCAGTAACTATGCCTGTTGTTGGGAGTGCGTGTTTTCAAGCTGGCCAGTGGTAACGTGATGACTATGACTTTCCACTATAATAGCACTGCCTTTGAGATTCATTTGTAGTGCACCTCGAGTGTTTGCCATTGGCAGCGGCGAGGGAGCACTTGACAACATTCGTTGGGGTACGTTTGCGTCCACCGATGAGGAAGTACATGGTGACAACGGTGTATGATTAATTGATGAGTTATCGTTACGCAGACTTCCAGTGTTGATCGTCTGTTCCAAGTCTGTGATCTTTCGATCAGTTAACTCGAATTTTTGCGTATTGTTTCCTTGGTGAGTGGAGATTTGTTCAGAAATTTTCTGTTCTCCTGCAGCAAACCTGTAGTTGACTGCCTTAGATGTAATCGTGGCCTTCGAAGCTGCAAGTTTCGCTTTGTGTATGGCAACAAGTGACATTTTTCTAGCAGTGGTGTCATCTGTTCTTGCTAGACAGGCGACTCTTTTGGCAGAAGTGGCCGTTCGTTTTACTTCCGCGTGTAGAATATCTATTTTTTCGGTCTGTTTACGTAGTGTCTCGTCAAGAGCGATTATTTGGGCTTGTATGCGTCTGTCGGCGATTAATAACTTATCAAACTGAGCTTGGAGTTCTGCTTTGTCTGCATTGCATTATTGATATTTCTGTAACAGTTCCTGTTTGCGTTTTTTTCGCATCTTCTGCCAGTTCTTGTTCGCGCATTGTTTACAAACATTTCCAGAATGCACTCGTTCTGTCATTGTCTACTTTACGTTGTTCACTAAGCATGGGTCGTCAGTTTAGTCGTAATTGGGGTGCACCGTGAACAACAGATGAGAGTTCCTCACTGTTTTTTGGCGATTCACGTATAGTATTCTCAGTGACTGAGTTCGAAATACGGGAGCGTACGTGCCTAACGATCGTACTATTGTGTTGTTGGGATTGTACACCTTGAATTTGTACCTGCCCCACATGTGAACGACTGTGAGTGACATCCGTTGCGTCATTTTGAAAAATAATCCCTCTGACATGACTCCTGCACGTAATAACTAACTTTTTATCCCTTGCCCCTGTTGAAGAATCACACCAAGTGAGGACACACACCACACATATAATAAGAATCAATTTAATAAAAACACAAAACTAATCTCCCAAATGAATGACAGAGTTGTGGGAACTGGTGGGTAATTTTAACTCGAAGTCAAAAATACTGAGCAGAATGAAACAAATTTTTATTACTACTACGTATTTTTACATTCGCATCTCAAAATGCATGATGAGGTGAAGTGACGTGATGAATTACGGCACAGTGTGCGTAAATAAACACGACAGCAAGCACAAAAGTACTATTTTTATCAGTTTTCAACACGGATTGGCACCTATTCTGACAGAGTGCAGTGACATTCTAGTTGAATTACCTGTCAACATGAATGTTGTTGACCTACAGAAGAAAACCACACTTTGAGCACGCACTGCATTGCAGAAATGGCGCACAACTAGCCCGTCTGTACTTATCTTGGCAAGAGTGATTTGAATACGACCAGAGATGCGCATATTTACCTGTAACGTTCTCTGCAACGTCGAAACCACATCAGGTGCCCCCCTCGTTGTGTCGAGATGTGGATCAGCGTCTCTGTGGGTGTTATAAAGTCTCTGCCCGACTGCTCAGCACCGACCGACTTACTGTGGTGTCCGCCTCCGTAGCGCAGCGGTAGCGTTACCGCCTACTATGCAAGGTGGCCCGGGTTAGATTCTCGGCAGGGTACTGGGTGTTGTGTGTTCTTCATTATCATTTTCATGCTCACTGACACGCAAGTCGCCGAAGTGGCGTCAAGTAAAAAGATTTGCTATACGGTGGCCGAACCCCGAAGGGGATATCCCGGGCAATAAATTCCATACGATCATTTCATTTTTTCCGGCAGAGAACTCTGCCACGGAAAAGTTCTCCATAATAAGTGTTTTTTACTGCATTGCAACTTGTGCTCATTGTGCATTTAATAGACCGCATTTTGCTGTTGTCATCGTAGCCCTCAATTTAGTAATAAAAATGCAAATCACCGATAACGTGGGCCTTGCACTTGCAATGCATGGCCCACATAGGGCGCCACCTTGCACAGTATTCGGCCAGACAATCAACTGAGGCAAGTGAAGTCAGTCACTTTGTGGGCAGAGTACATAAGCCTACTCACTTATTATTTTAAGTCGTTGATTCACTGATGTTCCAAAGGTTTTGCAGTTGACTCCGACCACGTCACGTAAGCTTAAGTCGTCAGTCCCCTAGACCTAACTAACCTAAGGACATCGCACACATCCATGCCCGAGGCAGGATTCGAACCTGCGACCATATCAGCAGCGCAGCTCCGGACTGAAGCGCCTAGAACCGCTCGGCCACAGAGGCCGGTTCTTACTTGCCTCAGTTGGCTTCAGGGCGCAGAAGAGTTTTTTCTGTACTCAACCTCACTGAGTTAGTGGAAAATACAGTTGGTTGCTGTTGTGTCCAGCTAACGCGTGATAGCGATGTTCACCACCTTGTCCGGTGTGTGCCTTAGTGACGGATTTGCAGGCAGGGATGTATTAAGCATGCTTTTCTACATATAGGCAAGTTATCGCTTTAAGCGCAGGCTAATTTGCTTTAACTGGGCTAATGCCTGCCCTGTGATAAGGGGCTAAACACCGACAAGTATCTAGATCTAAATTAAGCTACATATAGTACCTTCAAGAATAAAAGGTTAGTGCCGCTAGTTATAAACTTTAAGAACTAGGTGAACTTAATGCTTTAAGTGATGCTGTAATTATTGAGACTAAGCTGTTGTAAGAGAGGTGTAGCTGGGCAGTAGTTTGGGTATAGTGAAACCAGTGGCCATTCGACTGGCAGCCTTAGACGTTACTGTCGCTAACTCGAGATTTAGTGATATATGTTATGTGTATGATTGTCTTACAAAACCTTCTACTTAGCGTTTGTTTCAACACTGTGAAATGAGATTTCCTTGTTTAGTGAAGTCTGGTATTTTGGTTTTCACTTATTAAAGGGGTTTTTGAACGTGGCGCCGCATGGTATTGAAGATTAAATGAGTTTTGTAATCATTATTAACAGAATATTCTTTTAGTATTATAACTGTCAAAAATTACTTACTTGTCGCTTTTATCAGATGTTTATAACATTAAGTAGCTTGAAGTTGCAGAGTCTGCTAGAGCCAATTTTTATTCCTTAAATTTTTAGGGCTGGTTATTTTATGATTTCATTGTTGTATTCCCTTAAAAGGACAGATCCCATGGTTAGATATGCAAATTGATGGTTAGTCATTAGTTATTCAGGTCGCTGTTACAGGGCGAGTTTCTGCCCCCAAAGCTACCACCACAGGATCCTCACAAAACAAACTGTTCCAGTCACCGACGTTGCATGCCACAGCGACATGGAGCTACAGTGCCTGGTGTTGGGTGTCATTCATCGGAACATCGCTGGGCCCAGATGCAAGGCTCGAATCTCGAAAGCATAAATATAAAGAATAAAGACTAATTACAGGAATTTGATTGGGCACCACCTATCCTCGATTAAAAACCCAGTGCAGTAGTGGCACAACGTCTGTATGAACGTATCCGACGTCCATCATTTACTTCCTGAGATTCGCTACCCTGTCTCACGATAACCTCTACAGGCACGCTCTTGTCGACTCAGAAAATCATACCCAAATCTAGCTGCTCAAGCGCTGCTCCTTTTCTCTTCGGAAATACGATTATGTCATTTGCAATCCAGAGCCTATTCCATCAGCCCAGTCTTCGGATTCTCAAGGTGCACAATTCCAAACACTCCCACACCATACACTACACCAATATTTTCCCCTATCACCCTTGGTATCTATAATGAGAGCTGATATTAAAGTAAAACACCATTACTGGAGGTCTATATTAGTGAGAATCAGCATCGTCAGCAACACCAGAGTTTTATAAGAAATGTAATCAATTTCAGTAACCTTTTCTTCTGTTTTAAAATACGAGGCGTGTTTTTAAAGTAAGGTCCGTTTGAACATAAGTACATAACGAAAGGTTATTTCAAAAAAGTAAATTTATTTTCAGAAAGTGCATACTTCACTCTATTTTTCGACATAGTTGCCAAGTTTGTTCAAAAACGTATCACACCTCTCAACCAATTTTAAAATACCCTCTTCATAAAAACTTGCCGCCTGCTCCGATAACCAAGAGTTCATTGCCGTTTTCACGTCGTCGTCGTCATTGTAACGGTTGCCACTAAGGTGTTGTTTGAGGTGGAGGAACAGATGGTAATCGCTCGGCGCAAGATCAGGACTGTAGGGTGGGTGGTCTAAAACTTCCCAGGCAAAAGAGTCCAATAAATCGCTGGTCTGACCTGCAGTGTGAGGTCTTGCATTGTTATGGAGAAGGACAATTCCCTTTGTCGGCATGCCGTGTGTTTTGTTTTGAATCGCTCTACGTAGCTTTCTCAGGGTTTGGCAGTATGCTTCTACATTGATAGTGGTTCCTCGTTGCATGAAGTCGACCAACAAAACACCATGCCTATCCCAAAGTACCGACGCCATGATTTTGCACTGGGACAGAGTCACCTTTACAGGCGAGTGTGTGTGTGTGTCCATTCCATGCTCTGTTGCTTTGATTCGGGCGTGATATGTGAAACCCATGTTTCGTCTCCAGTTGCGATCTGAATCAAGAAGCCATCACCGTCTACGTGATAACGAGTCAAGAACTCCATCACAGACTTATATCTTTGGTTTTTGTGGCCCTCTGTTAGGAATTTCGGGACCCAACGGGGGGCACAGTTTCCTAAAATTTAGGTGATCAGAAACAATGTTGTAAAGCACTGATATCGACACATCAGGAAATTCGTTTGAGAGACCTGTTATTGTGAAGCGCCTGTTCTCAGGAGTCCTCGCTTCAATTCAAGCCACCAAACTGTCTGTAATCAAAGATGGGCGACCGGAGAGGTCCTCATCATGGACGTTGACACGGCCAACTTTGAATTCTCGTACCCACTTACGCACTTTGCTTTCACTCATAACAGAATCGCCGTACCCTTCGCTAATTTGTCGATGAATTTCTGCAGCAGACAGGTTCCTTGCTGACAAAAACCGTATCACTGAGTGAACCTCACACGCGGCGGACGAGTCGATAGTTTTAAACATTCTGAAAGCACAGAACAGAACCGTAAAGTTGTTCCGAAGGCATGCCGGTACACGACGCACACGCTCGTTGCGGTATGCGCGCGAACTACTAGTGTCTACAACAAAACGGACCTTATTTAAAAAACACGCCTCGTAATTGCTTTTGTCTTATTTTTTGTAAAATATAGGTCTTTATATTTTAAATTAAAGTTCTTAATTATGTTTTGGTTAAGAGCAGCAATATGACTGCTGCTATGTGCCTGCCCTATCATTAAACGTAACGAATTTATGAGTACTGAAAGAAATGTTGGTATAATTTGATCTTTTCGATCATGGAGACTGTGAAAGTTACTAATTTATACAGATTTTAGAAAGAGTAAGGTGACAACGATAATTGTGTATATGGCGAATCTCTTCAGATGTTCATAACAGCAACCATACAAGCTATTGCAAGTGATCGAATGAAAAATGAAACAGCTGCCAGCAGCGTTGTCATTAGAGTAGCGTCTGGTTCTTCGCTGAGCTCTTTTAGAGGGAGTTTGTTGATATTGTTGGTCGCAGCTTCGGTATAGTTGTGTTTCTGGTCGATTTTTGTCAGTAGAGGTGGGTAACTGCCCACAGTAGGTAATTCTGTTCTTTCAGTATTTGAGGTGCACGATAAATGTCACTACGTCCGACTACTGTTGCACTCTGCTGATTCCTCTAGGTAACAAACAGAAACGAGATGACAGACGCCAATTGGGTTGTGGAATGCGTGACTGTCAGTCAAAGAAAACATGTCGTTTCTTGTTATTTTCAGGAGGCAGGAAACGAGGAAAAAATCTTACAGCTAGAAATGAGTGACTTTTATCTGAATATGTTATTAAAAGCTGTAATTCATTGAGTGAATCTGGTTTCTAAATATAATTAACAGTTTAACACACAGATTGTAGTCGCGTTAATATGTCGAGGACCGCATGCTGCTATGCGTAACACCTGACGCACACGTGTTAATTTCGTTCTCCTCGGTGTACTGTGTACGTAAAACAGAAACACCTGTTAACCATTGAACGAGATACCGACGAGCCTCACGATCATGACGTGTCATTCACCCATAGATACAACACATGAAACACCAGTGAGCTGATGAGTATCTGCCAGCGTTTGAAAGATACGAGAAAGAACAAATCTCATCATAATTGTATCAGAACTTGTGAATCACACTTTGCCGACGGTAACGGAGTGTGCAGTCCCATGTTAGGGAATGTGTGTCCTGTAATCGGAAAGAGTGGTCAACGGCGGAAGTAAAACTGCATGACGTGTTTACAATACCTCTGCGCTGCTCACTCTGCCTGATACTCGCCGTGTCGACAGCTGCTAACCGCCGCATCGCAGTGCTACTACAGTATCACGGCAAGTTTCACAAACGAGGATTACGCCGACATCCACCTCACCTACGGGCTTGCAGATGGAAGAGCTAACTTTGCAAGGCAACTGTATCACGACAGGTTTCCTAGCCGGCGCCTTCCATCTGTAAAAAGTTTTACTCTGTGGACAGGCGCTTGAGGGAGTATGGTGCATGGGTAGCACCTCCAGGATTTAGCGGTCGTGGCCGACTGTCGACGTACAGTGCGAATGACGAAGAAAAAGTGTTACAAATTGTTGTGGAGGACCGAACAATAAGCACCAGGTCTCTCGCCACTGCGGTCCGAATGTGCGAGTACTCCATAGAAACCATTACCATCCCTTTCGCATGCAGAAGGTGCAGGCATTATTGCCGGAAGACTACCAGAGGAGGCTGGACTATGGCGTTAGACCCACGACCAGCATTTTTCACGAACAATACTGTTCACCGACGAAGCCTATTTTACGAAGGAGGGTATAGTGAATTCGCATAACTGGTACGAGTTCGCGGAAGGAAAACCCCCACAGCGCGGTGATACGAGGGTACCAACAACGATGCGGTGTCAATATCTGGTGTGGTATTATTGATCACCATCTCATAGGGCCACATGGCTTACAGGGGAGCGGTATCTGCGTTTCCTGGATGATACATTACCGGAATTGTTGGAAGACGTTAGTTTGCCCTCTCGTACGAACCTGTGGTACATGCATGATGGTGCCTCCCGCTCACTTCAGCGGTACAGTGCGACGCCACCTGGACAATGCCTTCCCATCGAGCCGGCCGGAATTGCCAAGTGGTTCTAGGCGCTTCTGTCTTTAACCGCCCGACCTCTGCGGTCGCAGGTTCGAATCCTGCCTCGGGCATGGATGTGTGTGATGTCCTTAGGCTAATTAGGTTTAAGTAGTTCTAAGTTCTAGGGGACTGATGACCTCAGATGTGAAGTCCCATAGTGGTCAGAGCCATTTCAACCCTTCCCTTCGAAAAGAATCGGTCGTGGAGGCCCTGTAGCACAGCCAGCAAGATTGCCAGAACTGAATCCACTGATTTCTTTTTGTGGGGCCATCTTAAATCTGTGATTTATGAAGGAGTGCCTCCCCCCATGAAACATGGACCTTGCCGTTGGTGGGGAGGCTTGCGTGCCTCAACGATACCGATAGCCGTACCGTAGGTACAACCACAATGGAGGGGTATCTGTTGAGAGGCCAGACAAACGTGTGGTTCCTGAAGAGGGGCAGCAGCCTTTCCAGTAGTTGGAAGGGCAACAGGCTGGATGATTGACTGATCTGGCCTTGTAACAATAACCAAAACGGCCTTGCTGTGCTGGTACTGCGAACGGCTGAAAGCAAGGGGAAACTACAGCCGTAATTTTTCCCGAGGGCATCCAGCTTTACTGTATGATTAAATGATGATGGCGTCCTCTTGGGTAAAATATTCCGGAGGTAAAATAGTCCCCCATTCTGATCTCCGGGCGGGGACTACTCAAGAGGATGTCGTTATCATGAGAAAGAAAACTGGCGTTCTACGGATCGGAGCGTAGAATGTCAGATCCCTTCATCGGGCGGGTAGGTTAGAAAATTTAAAAAGGGAAATGGATAGGTTAAAGTTAGATATAGTGGGAATTGGTGAAGTTCGGTGGCAGGAGGAACAAGACCTCTGGTCAGGTGACTACAGGGTTATAAACACAAAGTCAAATAGGGGTAATGCAGGAGTAGGTTTAATAATGAATAGGAAAATAGGAATGCGGGTAAGCTACTACAAACAGCATAGTGAACGCGTTATTGTGGCCAAGATAGATACGAAGCCCACACCTACTACAGTAGTACAAGTTTATATGCCAACTAGCTCTGCAGATGACGAAGAAATTGAAGAAATGTATGATGAAATAAAAGAAATTATTCAGATAGTGAAGGGAGACGAAAATTTAATAGTCATGGGTGACTGGAATTCGAGTGTAGGAAAAGAGAGAAAAGGAAACGTAGTAGGTGAATATGGATTGGGGCTAAGAAATGAAAGAGGAAGCCGCCTGCTAGAATTTTGCACAGAGCACAACTTAATCATAGCTAACACTTGGTTTAAGAATCATGATAGAAGGTTGTATACGTGGAAGAACCCTGGAGATACTAAAAGGTATCAGATAGATTATATAATGGTAAGACAGAGATTTAGGAACCAGGTTTTAAATTGTAAGACTCTTCCAGGGGCAGATGTGGACTCTGACCACAATCTATTGGTTATGACCTGTAGATTAAAACTGAAGAAACTGCAAAAAGGTGGGAATTTAAGGCGATGGGACCTGGATAACCTGAAAGAACCAGAGGTTGTACAGAGTTTCAGGGAGAGCATAAGGGAACAATTGACAGGAATGGGAGGAAGAAATACAGTAGAAGAAGAATGGGTAGCTTTGAGGGATGAAGTAGTGAAGGCAGCAGAGGATCAAGTAGGTAAAAAGACGAGGGCTAGTAGAAATCCTTGGGTAACAGAAGAAATCTTGAATTTAATTGATGAAAGGAGAAAATATAAAAATGCAGTAAATGAAGCAGGCAAAAAGGAATACAAACGTCTCAAAAATGAGATCGACAGGAGGTGCAAAATGGCTAAGCAGGGATGGCTAGAGGACAAATGTAAGGATGTAGAGGCTTATCTCACTAGGGGTAAGATAGATACTGCCTACAGGAAAATTAAAGAGACCTTTGGCGATAAGAGAACCACTTGTATGAACATCAAGAGCTCAGATGGAAACCCAGTTCTAAGCAAAGAAAGAAAAGAAGAAAGGTGGAAGGAGTATATAGAGGGTCTATACAAGGGCGATGTACTTGAGGACAATATTATGGAAATGGAAGAGGCTGTAGATGAAGATGAAATGGGAGATACGATACTGCGTGAAGAATTTGACAGAGCACTGAAAGACCTGAGTCGAAACAAGACCCCCGGAGTAGACAACATTCCATTGGAACTACTGACGGCCTTGGGAGAGCCAGTCCTGACAAAACTCTACCATCTGGTGAGCAAGATGTATGAAACAGGCGAAATACCCTCAGACTTCAAGAAGAATATAATAATTCCAATCCCAAAGAAAGCAGGTGTTGACAGATGTGAAAATTACCGAACTATCAGTTTAATAAGTCACAGCTGCAAAATACTAACACGAATTCTTTACAGACGAATGGAAAAACTAGTAGAAGCCGACCTCGGGGAAGATCAGTTTGGATTCCGTAGAAATACTGGAACACGTGAGGCAATACTGACCTTACGACTTATCTTAGAAGAAAGATTAAAGAAAGGCAAACCTACGTTTCTAGCATTTGTAGACTTAGAGAAAGCTTTTGACAATGTTGACTGGAATACTCTCTTTCAAATTCTGTAGGTGGCAGGGGTAAAATACAGGGAGCGAAAGGCTATTTACAATTTGTACAGGAACCAGATGGCAGTTATAAGAGTCGAGGGACATGAAAGGGAAGCAGTGGTTGGGAAGGGAGTAAGACAGGGTTGTAGCCTCTCCCCGATGTTATTCAATCTGTATATTGAGCAAGCAGTAAAGGAAACATAAGAAAAATTCAGAGTAGGTATTAAAATCCATGGAGAAGAAATAGAAACTTTGAGGTTTGCCGATGACATTGTAATTCTGTCAGAGACAGCAAAGGACTTGCAAGAGCAGTTGATCGGAATGGATGGTGTCTTGATGGGTGGATATAAGATGAACATCAACAAAAGCAAAACGAGGATAATGGAATGTAGTCGAATTAAGTCGGGTGATGTTGAGGGTATTAGATTAGGAAATGAGACTCTTAAAGTAGTAAAGGAGTTTTGCTATTTGGGGAGCAAAATAACTGATGATGGTCGAAGTAGAGAGGATGTAAAATGTAGACTGGCAATGGGAAGGAAAGCGTTTCTGAAGAAGAGAAATTTGTTAACATCGAGTATAGATTTAAGTGTCAGGAAGTCGTTTCTGAAAGTATTTGTATGGAGTGTAGCCATGTATGGAAGTGAAACATGGACGGTACATAGTTTGGACAAGAAGAGAATAGAAGCTTTCGAAATGTGGTGGTACAGAAGAATGCTGAAGATTAGATGGGTAGATCACATAACTAATGAGGAAGTATTGAATAGGATTGGGGAGAAGATAAGTTTGTGGCACAACTTGACCAGAAGAAGGGATCGGTTAGTAGGACATATTCTGAGGCATCAAGGGATCACCAATTTAGTATTGGAGGGCAGCGTGGAGGGTAAAAATCGTAGGGGGAGACCAAGAGATGAATACACTAAGCAGATTCAGAAGGATGTATGTTGCAGTAGGTACTGGGAGATGAAGAAGCTTGCACAGGATAGAGTAGCATAGAGAGTTGCATCAAACCAGTCTCAGGACTGAAGACTACTGCAACAACAAAAATGAAGGAGTGGTTGTTGATGTCAACACAATTCAACGCAGAATACAACATGCCTGTGATATTACGCAATGAGATACAGACATGTTGGATCGTGTTCAGCAGTCCTTCCTGCTATGAGTTCAACTTAGCCACACACATCGTGGACGCCATTTCGAACAGTACTTATGAACCGCTACTGCAGCTTCTAGTTATGTGTTTCTATGTTAGTTTCGATTTGTACAGCTGCATTGTATTCCTTTGTATTAACTACCACATACCTGTGTAGTTGTATTTTGTGTTGTGCATCTATGTACTCGTTTCTTAGAACTAAGTCTGGGACACAAAATTCAAATTATAAAACATGCATGTACAGTTGTGCAGCCCCTCCTCACGTTCCTTTCCCTATGCCAACCAGCCATGATACATAATACCGGCCAGCATAAGCGGTACGAGGTAGATGTGGCCGCTGTCGTTGCTCGCAGTGTCACGCAGACCGTCGCTTGACGCCGCATGCCTCGCCTTCTCGTGAGCGGCTAGACTACCCACAACACTTGCGTGTTGTGCCCTGTTGCCGATCTGTCCCCTTGGCCAATGTCAGCGCACAGTAACACCCAAAAGTCAACGTCATATTTCCAGATTTTACCATTCAATTGCATCGTCATTTATTGACATAGGAACATGCGGAAAACGAATTTATGTTTGTAGCTCAGTGTGTAACAATTTGCACAACATATTTTTCCTCACTTATGACTCACCCTGTATAATGGCAGACTAGGCTAATGGTGCGCTGAAAGAGAGTTGGTGCACATCCCCATGAGGTAGAAGCTGCAAGAAGCTGAAATGAAGAAAGAAAGGATGAAAAGAAACAATAGACTGGGTTGAAGAACAAGAATGGGAAATGTGTACGTGTATTATTATTGTTATTTTCAGGATGCAGGAAACGAGAAAAAAAACCTTACAGTTAGTAATGAGTTACTTTTATCTGAATATGTTATTAATATCTAAAATGTATGCTTTACTCAATATCCAGAAAAGAAGAGACAGAAAATACTAATTTTAGGGGAAAACAGCAGAATCGTCACAGGTATTGGATGTCTACAGCATTTGTGATGTTGACAAGAACGATGATTACGATAACCTGTTTACTGGAGCGTTGAAATCATTGAAATCATTACCTACACGTAGTAGAAAACACAATGAACCAAATTGCTTTTGTGAAGAAGAAGGGAGAAACAAATAACTGTAGTACATGTGTTTTAGATCCTCTTCTTATAATCAGGTTGCGTGTTCTAGAGGCGATTACCCATGATTGTGTATGTGATAACTACTTATCCAAGAAATAAACATTCTAAAAATTGTGTCAATGTGAAAATGAAAGAGTTTAGAAATGCACTGTTTAAATATATTTCAATAGTCTAATTTCCTTACTGAAATCCGCAGATAATTCAAGTGGTGACAATTCTGCACCCCTGTAGATTTAATATAAGCTACCGTTCTCAAATACATGATTCTCCAGCCACTGCGGGTAACTATCTCATTGACCAGGTTTCGACGCTACTATGAGCGTCGTCTTCAGAATTAGACTTGTTCACAATACGAGCAGCCCTTAGCGGCTAGCCATCTCACAACTATTCATGACGTCGCCTTTCCGGCTTAGATCTTTTTTAATATGTGACTTGTAAGTACTGCATCTTTTCCAGTCAGTACAAACTTTAATTTTATTAATATATTATATACCTAATTGTTTTAGAACAATTAGTCTAATTCTGAAGCGTCGAAACCTGGTCAATTTTGACTTAATATTTGTGACCGAGGGCTTATTTGTTCTAATATAATTCTTACATACAGTTGGTTTTACGTTACTTATTGCAAGTATGTCTAAAATAACAAGTTTTTCTGAAGAGCGCACCATTCACACACTTCTCAAGTTGACATAAGGTCGGTTGTCAATTGCCATTGTAGCGATTTACAGATATATTTTTAAGAATAGTCTATGCATCACAACAAGCAGGGTGGAGAAGCTAAGGTGGTGCAATGTATAGGAAACGATTTGAACGAAAGGAAGGAGAAGCTGTTCAAGCTAAAAAAAATGGCGAATGCAAATGAAGAATCTACAATACGTGTCTTTGAGTAATTACGTTACTGATTACATTTTTTTGGAGTAAATAATGTTAATTTTGTACGAAAAAGTATAAACACTATTAACATCGAAAGTCAAAAATAAATCAGAGATAGGTGGATGAGAGGAGGGAGGGGGAGTGGGGGGAGGTTGGTAATGACCAAGAGCTCGCGGCCGTCCGTTTATGGCTATACAGTGAGGTGACAAAAGCCATGGGTTACCTCCTAATATTGTGTCGGACATCGTTTTGCCCGGCGTAGTGCGGCACCTCGACGTGATATGGACTCAACAAGTCGTTGGAAGTCCCCTGCAGAAATGCTGAACCACACTGTCTCTTTAGTCGTCCGTAATTGAGAAAGTGTTGCCGGTGCAGGATTTTATGGATGAACTAACCTCTCAGTTATGTTCCATAAATGTTCGTTGGGATTCATGTCGCGCGATCCAGACAGCCAAAGCATTCGCTCGAATTGTCCAGAATGTTCTTCAAAACAATGGCTAACAACTGTGGCCCCGGTGACGTGGCGAACTCTCATGCATAAAAATTTCATCGCTGTTTGGGAACATGAAGTCCATGAATGGCTGCAAAGTAGCCGAATATAACCGAGGACCCAGCCCATTCTGTTTAAACACAACCAACTGAATTATGGAGCCGCCACCAGCTTGCACAGTGCCTTGTTGACAGCTTGGGTCCTTGGTTTCATGGTGCCTGCGCCACACTCGAACCCTCCCACCAGCTCTTACCAACTGAAATCGGGACTCAACTGAACAGGCCACAGCTTTCCATTCTTCTAGGGTCCAAGCGATAGAATCACGAGCCCAGGAGAGGCACTGCAGGCGACGTCGCGCTGTTAGCAAAGGTACTCGCATCGATCGTCTGCTGTTATAGCCCATAAATGTTAGATGTCGCCGCACTGTCCTAACGGATACGTTTGTCGTAGGTCCCACGTCTATTTCTTTGTTTTTTTTTCTAAAAAAAATGGTTCAAATGGCTCTGAGCACTATGGGACTTAACTTCTGAGGTCATCAGTCCCCTAGAACGTAGAACTACTTAAACCTAACTAACCTAAGGACATCACAAACATCCATGCCCGAGGCAGGATTCGAACCTGCGACCGTAGCGGTCGCGCGGTCCCAGACTGTAGCGCCTAGAACCGCTCGGCCACCCCGGCCGGCAGTTTTTTTCACACAGTGTTACTCGTGTGTTAGCACTGACAACTCTACGCAAACACCACTACTGCTCCCGGTCGTTAAGTGAAGGCCGTCGGCCACTGCGTTGTCCGTGGTGAGAGGTAATGCCATAAGTTTGGTATTCTCGACACACTCTTGACACTGTAGATCTCGGAATATTGGATTCCCTACCGATTTCCGAAATGGAATGTCTCATGCATCTGGCTCCAACTATCATTCCGTGTTCAAAGTCTGTTAATTCCCGTCGTGCGGCCATAATCGCGTCGGAAACCGTTCCCCAAGTATCACTTTTGTACCTTGTGTAGGCGATACTACCGCCATCTGTACATGTGCATGCCGCTGTCCCGTGAGCTCTGTCACCTCAATACACAAATATCGTACATTTTGTATTCACGAAGGAATTTGGAAGCCTAATTCACAATAGAGGACCGTATGTGGCTTACCTGCCTACGGGATACAACTCTGCAGACTGTAGCAGTGTATCGGAGAACTTTCTTTTCAAGGTAATGCAAATGCAGTAGACGAAGCACACCTACGTTATTGCAGAGCAGATGATAGTGTCAACAGTAATGTAGATGGGAATAGACGAATGCCAGCTGTTTTGTGGACATCGAATGACCAAAACGTTAACTGAGTGGCCTAAATTGTGACCTGGCAGATCGCAACTGTCAAAAGTGACAAAGCTGATATGAAATAAATGTCACTACATTGATCACTTTCCGTCTTCGTGTTTTCGAGAATAATGTTAGCTATAATTAGCGGAGTTCCATACTGAATTCGAATTTAGTGGAAGGTTTACAAATTCAGAATAACTCACATGGCGAAGGGCAAAACGTAGGAACGACACACAGCCTTTAAAGATTAATTTGATACTGTTGCAATACTAGAGAGTGTTAATTGTCGCCTCGGTCACTTCCTCATGAAGACGGCATAAATCGTCCTGACAACAGGTAACGTAAATGTATAAAGTAGGAAACACCTTGTCTCTGTGTTCAAAAGTTGCGTAGCAGCCTGTTGGCTTGTTAAGCTTTGTCCATAGCTGTAGCACGATCTCGCCGTACTCGTTTGTATTTCGCTGCCCATCCTTTCTCTCTCACCAGAATATTCTCCCTCCCTCACGCCATCCTTTTTTTCCTCCGTTGTCCCAGCTCTCTCTCTCTCTCTCTCTCCCTCTCCCTCTCTCTCTCCATGCCCCCTCCTACGCGCAAATGTTGCCGAGTTTCGGGCGGCGGAGTGGCTTTTGCCTTGCCCTGTTCTGACTCTGCCGCCTCCATGTCGCGACAACTGTGGTCTCTTTGTCGCTGTCCTGGCTGCCACAAAGCAGTCGCTGACGTCTGCCCTGCACGTTGGCCACCGGCCAGGCATTATTTCTGCTTACAACGTGCGATATGTTCTTATAATACTATGGCTTAAAACAGCTTTCTGGCAGTAACGAATGACTCGCTGTTTTGTGCAGTACCATATCCCACCTCGGTTGTTAAGCTTTTTGCGGGTCCTTCGATACCTATCACAATGACTGGTCATTAAAAATCCCCGATTGAAAACTATGTGTTTAGAATAATAGAGTTCTCGTTGTGAACTTCGTACTGACTGAAAACAACTAGACTGCATTCCTACTGAAAGAGCTATAGTTAAATTTTGCTCAAGTCTACTATCGAGATTTCAGGGAAACCAGCTCACTACCTGGAAGGCGCACAAAAGTACTTGGCCCGTACCTCTGCAGAAGACGCGGTAAGGGAGCGGACATCGATAATGGTGTGGGCTTCTTTGCGAACAAGGCCCATCGATCAAAGGACCAAAGACATCCAGACACGATAATTCGTATGAGGCGGGGGGGGGGGGGGGGGGGGGGACAAAACCTGCAGCTCCGACGCTGTTGATAACCTACGTTATACTGTACCCAGTTTCAAATCATCTTCTTGAATGAAAAATGTACGACTAAGCTATGTTTTTTCCTTTCCCTAACAGGCGTCCTTGCCTACAATCTCGTAATCCCTGTACTGTGAAAGTGCGGCCACTGTGGTAGTAAACTTATACACCTTTGATTATAACACATCTTCTTTGACTTGTGTCACAAAATTAGTGTCTTATTTAAGTACGTAATTACAAGATAGCAATTTATTCATGAGCATATAGCAACGAGTCACGCTTTACCGGCGTTTTTTTATGTACTGCAAGAAAAGAATAACTATTTGTTCACTAATAAATCCAACATATTACTTTCGCATGGTCGCAAATTGTAGCATTTAGTCGTTTAGATCATCATATTTTTGAAGTGAAATACATATTTAGTATCACAAGTTTTTTTTTTGTATCAGGCACACTCCGTTATTATTGTTTCGCACCATATGAAGTATGCAGGTGAAACTTGATACTTGATTTTGTGGTGTGCACACCAACATCTGCGCTGTTTTACAGTACCACAAAACAAAATGAGCTTTGAGCCTTATGTCCAAGGTACAGAGGAAACAAAGGTCACTGATATATCGCTTCTGAAAATGTAAATGCTATGACTGAACGTCCGTAATATTAAACATCCAAACATTTCGACGAACCTGTGAGAGGTAATATTTGTTCCTTTCCACAATCTGTTCATGCAATTAAACGCTGCACAACTGCCCGCCATCCCCACATACACTTGAAGGTGTAGACAGTACAGTTACGACTAACAATTACAGTACGTATGAACCAATAATATATAATGTTCGATCTGTGTCCTTACAAGCCATAATAATCTTCAACTTATCAGATTCAAACCACCACAATGATCCAAAATTTCTCGCGGTTGCAGTTTGCTTGGGGACTCTACTTTTACAAATTCTTTGGATGTAAACGACCATCGCTCGATAGGATAGGTGCAGCTCGACAGCTCAAACCAACGCACGAACAAGTATCTTGGAAAATTTATAATAAACTACTGCTAGCTAGACTGTAAACGACGGTATTAACAGGTTATGTCACTACGAGCAGTTGTTCGACAGGTTTAGACGCTCAGAGTCAGCAGTTCCTCACTAGGACAAGGCCCCCCTGCGGGTTCTGGGGTTAGAATAGGCCCGCGGTATTCCTGCCTGTCGTAAGAGGCGACTAAAAGGAGTCTCACATGTTTCGGCCTTATGTGATGGTCCCCTCTCGGGTTTGACCTCCATCTTTCTAAATTTATCCGAAGAGCGAGCCAATTGGGGAAGGGCGCCTTACATGGTGCACTGTATCCGTCGTGCAATTAGACCTTTAGCCGGATTTCTCGTCGTTGCAATGGTGTTCCGCTCGTTTTCGATCTCTTGGGCGAGGATACGTCCCTGGGTGCGATTACCACGCTGCCCTCTGCAGTGTTTCTTTTCACTGCGACGACGACCTTGGACATTTTTGCACCTAAGATCCAGCACGGTAGCCAGCCCGTTGTGGTGGGGCCGCCATGTACCCTCTTGGTTGTAGCCCCCTGACAACACAGGGATCGCTCTACTGATGCCTGCGCCGTTAACTCCCCACGTATGCCAAGGAGTAGATGCCTATCCTCCTGGGGTATCGGGACTCCCGGTAACGGCCATCCTGCCAGGTGGCCTTTGCTGTGGCTGGGTGGCGCCCGTGGGGAGGGCCCTTGGTCGGAGTAGGTGGCATCAGGGCGGATGACCCGCAATGAAGCGTGGTACATCATCTCTCGCTGGCGGCCAGCAGTCTCTAAGCGTTCTTGGGCTGAATTTAATGCTCAGAAGTACGATCCGAAAACGTTCCCCTCCCTGGCCACGCCGTGGGAAGAGCGTAAGTCTCAGGATGGAGGTAACAATTATTCGCCCTGATTCTTAGTTTGTACGAGAGCTGATGGGGAGTCTTTTCTCTCCACAAAGCCTCAGTTCTTCGTCGAGCATTTAGAGGACAAGTTTGGGGAGGTGGAGGGCTTGTCTAAAATGCGCTCTGGGTCAGTACTGATACAAACGGCATCCTCCGCCCAGCCACGCAGGTTGCTTGCTTGTGACAAGTTGGGGGATGTTAACGTTACTATTACACCACATAAAAGTTTAAATATGGTCCAGGGTGTTATTTTCCATAGGGACCTCCTTTTGCAGTCTGATGACGAGCTGCGCGCCAACTTAGAACGTAGAGGTGTTCATTTCGTCCGGCGCGTTCATCGGGGTCCGAGGGACAATCAGGTTGCTACCGGTGCCTTCATCTTGGCCTTCGAGGGTGATACGTTACCGGAAAAGGTCAAGGTGATGGTCTACCGATGTGACGTCAAACCCTATATCCCTCCCCCGATGCGGTGCTTCAAGTGCTGGAAGTTCGGCCATATGTCTTCCCGCGCACTTCCAGCCTCACATGTCGAGATTGCGGACGCCCATCTCATCCCGATACTCCATGTGCCCCGCCTCCCATCTGCGTCAACTGCGGGGAGCACCATTCACCTTGCTCGCCAGACTGCAAAGTCTTTCAGAAAGAGCGCAAAGTCATGGAATATAAGACCTTGGACCGGCTGACCTATACTGAGGCCAAGAGGAAATATGACAGACTCCATCCTGTGAGAATGACATCTTCTTATGCAGCTGCTACAACACCTGTGCTAGCCCCATCAGTTTCGAGACTTCCAGCCAGCTCGATAAGCAGTAAGACTCCTCCTGCCCCCTTTCCAGTGGGGGGCTCTACCCACCGGGTTGCTCCTGCGCCACCTACCTCAGGGGCAACACCATCCCCCCCATCAGGGACGTCCGTCCCTGCTTCTAAGCTGGAGAAGTGTCCAACGTCTTCGGCTTCTCACGCTCGCAAGGGGTCCCTCGGGTCCCTCCCTTCCCAGGTTTCCACCAGTGGGAAGGCTGACGACCGACAGTGGCGTAAGTGCCCGCAATCAGCTGGTCGACGGGCTTCACGATCCTCCTCAGTCCCGGAGACTGAATCGGTGAAGCCCTCCCAGCCAGTTAAACCCAAGGAGCAGCGTGAGAAGAAGAGCTCTAAGCCCAAGGAACTCGCGGTGGCAGCCACCCCACCGCCACCTTCCAGATCTGCGTCTGAGGACGAGGTGGAGATCCTGGCGTCCGCTGAGGACCTCGATCTCGCCGGTCTCTCAGACGCCATGGATAGCGCTAGCACGGGTGCTCAATCGGTGGCAGCAGGTGACCCAGCGGCGTAATCTGCCTTCCCAGTCCCGTCACGCCTTTGTCCGCCATGGACACTACCATCCTCCAGTGGAACTGCAGC
This sequence comes from Schistocerca americana, assembly GCF_021461395.2. Lineage (NCBI taxonomy): Eukaryota > Metazoa > Arthropoda > Insecta > Orthoptera > Acrididae > Schistocerca > Schistocerca americana. Next base: position 529,130,594 of record NC_060119.1, read on the forward strand.
GGTTTCTTCCGCCATTTAGCTGAGCTCCGCCAACTTCTCAGCCTTCGCCCTTTCTTCTGCATTGCTCTCCAGGAAACTTGGTTTCCAGCGATGCGAACCCCCGCCCTCCGTGGCTATCGGGGTTATTATAAGAACCGAGCAGCTTATGAAAGGGTGTCTGGTGGCGTCTGCATATATGTCCTTCACACTCTGCACAGCGAGTCTGTCCCTCTCCAGACGCCTTTAGAGGCTGTCGCTGTACGCGTGTGGACGCCACAGGCTGTTATCGTCTGCAGTCTTTACATTCCACCGGATGGTGATGTCTCGCAGCCTGTCCTGGCTGCACTGGTCGCCCAATTGCCGCCACCTTTCTTGCTATTGGGCGACTTCAACGCCCATAACCCTCTGTGGGGTGGGTCAGTGGCCACAGGTCGGGGCGCCATCGTTGAGCATTTATTGTCGCAGCTCGATCTCTCGCTGTTAAATGATGGTGCCTTCACACACTTCAGTGTGGCGCATGGCACCTACTCCGCCATTGACCTTTCCATCTGTAGCCATAGCCTCTTACCATCTGTCAAATGGAGTGTGCATGACGACCTGTGTGGTAGTGACCACTTTCCGCTCTTTTTGTCACTACCACAGCGTCACTCTTCTGGGCGCCCTAGCAGATGGGCTATGAATAAGGCTGACTGGGATTTGTTCTCCTCCACTGCCGCTTTTGAGCCTCTCTCTACTGATGACATTGATGCGGTGGTTCAATCGGTCACCACCGGCATCGTTACTGCCGCCGAATCTGCCATTCCCCGTTCTTCTGGGTCTCCTCGGCGGAAGGCTGTGCCTTGGTGGTCGCCTGAGATCGCTGAAGCGATTAAAGATCGCCGGCGGGCGCTCCAGCGTCACAAGCGACATCCCTCCTTAGCGCACCTTATCGCCTTCAAACGGCTGCGTGCGCGGGCCCGCCTCCTTATCCGCCAAGGCAAGAAGGAGTGCTGGGAGCGGTATGTGTCCACCATTGGCCTCCATGTCACTCCCTCGCAGGTCTGGGCAAAGATTCGACGCGTCTACGGCTATCGGACCCCTGCCAGCGTCCCTGCGCTCTCACTAAATGGAGCCGTGTGTACTGACTCCGACGTCATTGCAAATCGCTTAGCAGAGCATTTTGCTATGAGTTCCGCTTCTGCGAATTATCCCCAGGCCTTCCGCTCCATTAAAGAGCGGCTGGAACGTCGGAGCCTTTCGTTTCGCACCAACCACCCGGAATCTTACAATGCTCCATTCAGTGAGTGGGAATTTCGCAGTGCCCTAGCTGCTTGCCCTGATACCGCTCCTGGGCCGAATGGCATCCACTGTCAGATGCTGAAACACCTTTCAGTGGACTGCCAGCGGCGCCTTCTCGATCTTTACAACCGTCTTTGGGTCGAGGGGGAGTTTCCGTCGCAATGGCGGGAAGGCATTGTCATCCCCGTTTTGAAACCTGGAAAGACCCCTCTGGAGGTGGACAGCTACCGTCCCATTAGCCTCACCAACGTTCTTTGTAAGTTGCTTGAACGGATGGTGAGCCGGCGCTTGCATTGGGTACTGGAATCTCGGGGCCTTCTGGCTCCGTCTCAGGGTGGGTTCCGTAAAGGCCGCTCCGCCCCCGACAATCTGGTGAGCCTGGAGTCGGCCATCCGTACTGCTTTTGCCCCCCGTCAGCACCTGGTCGCTGTCTTTTTCGACATGCGGAAGGCGTACGATACGACATGGCGTCATCACATTCTTTCTACGCTTCATGGATGGGGTCTTCGGGGTCCTCTGTCGATTTTTATCCGCAATTTTCTGTCGTGTCGTACCTTCCGCGTGCAAGTCGCGGTCTCGTATAGTTCCTCCCACGTCCAGGAGAACGGTGTGCCACAGGGCTCTGTTTTAAGTGTCTGTCTGTTATTAATAGCCATTAACGGGCTTGCTGCGGCCGTGGAAAATTCTGTCTCCGCTTCCCTGTATTCTGACGACTTCTGCCTTTACTACAGCTCTACTGGCATTGCAGCTGTTGAACGTCAGCTACAGGGCGCTATCCGTAAGGCGCAGTCTTGGGCTGTAGCGCATGGGTTTCAGTTTTCGGCAGCCAAGACCCGCGTTATGCATTTCTGCCGGCGCCGAACAGTCCATCCTGAGCCGCGGCTTTATCTTGCCGACGAACTCCTTGCTGTGGTGGAGACCCACAGGTTTTTGGGGGTGGTTTTCGATGCCCGGTTGACTTGGCTGCCTCATATCCGGCAGCTGAAACAGACGTGTTGGCGGCATCTAAACGCTCTGAGATGCGTGAGCCACACCCGCTGGGGCGCCGACCGCTCTACCCTGTTGCGGCTCTACCAGGCATTAATCCAGTCCCGTCTGGATTATGGGAGCTTGTCTTATGGCTCAGCATCCCCATCTGCGTTACGGGTGCTGGACCCAATTCTCCACAGCGGGATACGCCTTGCCACTGGTGCTTTCCGCACCAGCCCTGTGGACAGCGTACTAGTGGAGGCAGGTGTACCTCCACTGCGGGTACGACGCCAACAATTACTGGCTGCTTATGCTGCCCAAGTTTTTAGTTTGCCCGGGCATCCAAATTACCGTGTCCTGTTCCCGCAGTCGGTCGTCCATCTGCCGGACCGTCGGCCCCGGTCGGGTTGTCCGATCGCCGTAAGCGTCAAGGAGCTTCTCTGCGGGCTTGGGTTTTTCCCTGTTCCGCCTCCTTTCCAGGCGCCTCTGCGTACACCCCCGTGGTGTGTTCCTCGCCCTTGCCTTCGGCTCGACTTGGCAAAGGGCTCGAAGGACTCGGTCCCTCCAGAGGCCTTCCGCCGCCGCTTTTATTCCATCCTTGCCACGTATCAGGGCTCTGGAATTGTTTACACCGACGGTTCGATGGTTGCTGGTCGTGTCGGGTATGCGCTAACTCTAGGGGACCATTCCGAACAACGGTCCTTGGCGGCTGGCTGCAGCGTTTACACTGCTGAGCTAGTCGCCACCTTTCGAGCCCTAGAGTATATCCGCTCCTGCTCAGGTGAGTCCTTCGTGATCTGTAGCGATTCCCTGAGCGGTTTACGAGCTCTCGACCAGTGTTTTCCTCGTTCTCGTCTGGTGATGGCTATCCATGAGTCCCTGCATATTCTTGCGCGTTGCGGCCGCTCTGTGGTCTTTGTGTGGACCCCCGGTCATGTCGGTATCCCGGGCAATGAACATGTTGACCGCCTGGCGAAAGAGGCCACGTGTAAACCATCTCTGGCTGTTGGCCTCCCAGAGACTGATTTGCGGGCAGTCCTCCGCCGAAAAGTTTTTGCGCTTTGGGACGCTGAATGGCGCGATCGGATTACACCCAATAAACTCCGTGCCATTAAGGAGACGACGACTGCGTGGCGGTCATCCCTGCGAGCCAACCGCAGGGACTCCGTCGTCCTTTGTCGGCTCCGCATTGGCCACTCCCGGCTAACACACAGTTATTTACTGCGCCGGGAGGACCCTCCTCTGTGTCGCTGTGGGGCAGCTTTGACAGTGGCCCACATTCTGTTGGCCTGCCCCCTTTTAGCTGTGGTCAGGCAGACATTTGCGCTGCCTGATACGATCCCTGCCCTTTTACAGACGACTCCACTATGGCTGACTTAGTTTTACGTTTTATTCGGGCAGGGGGATTTTATCATTTACTCTGAGTGTTTCTGTTTTATTTTATTGTTTTGTGTTGATTCTGGCCTTTGGCCTATGATTTTCAACTGATTTTTTTTAATGTGTTTCTAAGTGGTTGGCTTTTCCTTTTTATTTCTATGGTCGGCCAACCACCGTCACACTCTGTGTGGTTTTAGTTCGTTTTGTCTTGTCCTTGTCTCAGTTTCTCTTGTTCTGTATCGTCTGTGATCTCTTCTGTTCCTCGTTTTTATTCTCTGTGGGTTTTCTTTGTCTTTGGAAAAAGGGACCGATGATCATAGCAGTCTGGTCCCTTTACTCCCCCAAACCAACCAACCAACCAACCACTAGGACAAGGAAAAAGAATTAGTAATTTAAACGAAGGATCCACTGAAACAAAACAAGTCCAAGGATGTGATGACAGAAGGGCATATGATAATACAATAAAGGGGTAAAAATATGTAACGTACAGCAGTAGACAACGTCACTTACAGTGATTGTGATACAGTAAAATATAGGGCTGGATCACAGGAAAATTATTTTTCAGACAACGTTAAGGTAAAATTACCTTAATGTAAAATTCTATTCGTCTTCTGGATCTTTACAAAATGGTGAAGACTTGAAAAGTGCTTCGCGACTGTGTCATCCCGCTCCATCTTTATTCTCTTTATACTGCACTTGGTATAGAGGTTCCTGCAGCCCTCTCAAGCATAATTTGGGATTTTTGCTTCATTGTTTCCCTCTTCTGACAAGAATTTAATGACACTGAACGTCATAACTTGATCCTGATTGTGAAACACTTTCCCTGCACCGGTGATGAGTGGAGACTCCGGTGCTATGCTACGTAGCGGAGATACAGCAGAGACAACGCTAGGAGTGCACAGGTCGGCAGGTGACCGTCAAGTGAACTGGGGAGGCTACCCCTTTGGAACAACAAGGTGGGATCGTCCAGCATTCACGATGAGAATGCATTTCATCTCAACTGCTAGACTCCAAATGTGACAAAAACATGGTTGTTTTGGAATATACAGGAATTTGACGTAAAAGCTTGAATAGTGAGGATTCAAGAACCACCAATAGAAATATATCTTTTTATGTACCTAATAATTCTGTCCTCCACCTTGTTCTATCTTGTGGTGCTCTTTCCTCACTACGTTTTGAGAGAGGATGGGTCACTCTCTCACTATTCTCCATATTCAAGGGTACAATTTAATGTTGAGTTTGCACCCAAGTAATCGGTTTTGTGAGAGGACAAGAAGTTATCAGCATGAACAGGCCCTAATGGGAGCGTGTACGTTGTTAATACATGTGGGATCTTTTTGGTGACTCTCCTCCAAATAGTGTTTTCTGGAGTCGAGAACAAGCAGGCTCTTTGGTCATTTAACAGTAAGTCTTGCAGTAGATGTTTGGAGTTTGAAAACCATAGAGAAAGGAACGCCTTGAGGTAATTACCGGGGACAGAATACTGGGCCAGTGAGCAGACAATGCGTTCAGTTGAGGAGGCGGAAAAAACTGTCTACCTGGACTGTCAAGCGCCTATTGCCACAGCAAAGGCAGGGGCTTGAGAGGATGGCTAGGACGGCAGCCATAAAAAATTCACGAGTTCCCGTGTAGATAATGGAGAAATGCTATCAGGTGGTATCATCCCTCTACCTGCAGAGTGTTTTTGAGCCCCTCAGACTGTCAAAACAATTTTAGAAGGTATGTAGCATTTGTGCCAGCTCTGAAATGAACTATGTTGGGGCAAAAAAGCACTTCTCTTAGTTTGGCTGGGGCCACTGGTCAGGCACGAGGTAACGTTTGGGCTCAACACATAATGATCTCCATAATAAACATGTCGTTCACATTAGAACTATACGAGAACTCAAAACAGGTACCTAAAGTGACTGTGGAGAAAAACAAGTTGGGAGCACAACGTCTCCTCCTCTCTGCATGGGAATTTGTGACGGATTGGCTGCTTCTCCTGAAAAGAGAAAAGTACTGTTAACTTTAATTAGGATTGTGAGGAGAGGTAAAATTAGATTTCTTTTTCAGCGGATCTGATCTGGAGCGGATTCTGGTCTTGACTTTTGTTTTGAGTGGGTTGCACTGGGGTCCTTGTTCTGATCCTGGCTTCGCACCAGCACTGGTCTTGACAGGGGAGTCTGTGGTGAGAACTTAGCTGTACCAACGACTTAGACCTCTGTCATTATAAACAACTCACTTTGTTGAGGTCAATCTTACTTTTGACAGGTCTGGTGACTTTTGATGTCCTTCTCCACACTGCCATATAAGTGAGTGAAATTGGTCCATGGTATACCAGCGAATGGGAGTGTCATATGCTGCAATCTGGCGAGATTTCAGGGATCCATCTAACACATCGCCAGCTGCTACTTTGTTTATTTCGTGGCTGTGATAGCGAGTTACAGGTGCCGAACCGTGGCTGTCATCTGAAACAACGCCACATATCGAGAAAAGGAGTATTGTATTGCTGCTCCAGCTTGTTAGAACAAACGGTATCTCAGTCTCACCACTTGTTCTCAGTTGTGCCAAAGTAGTAAAACTCCTGTGTAGAATAAATCCTTCAAAATCTATTCGGTGTTAGATAATTCCAGGTTGAGTTACATAGTTCAATCAGATAAACCTTAATCTTTGGTTCAAATGGTTCAAATGGCTCTTAGCACTATGGGACTTAACATCTGAGGTCATCAGTCCCCTAGAATATTGAACTACTTAAACCGAAAAAACCTAAGAATATCACACACATCCATGCCCGAGGCAGGATTCGAACCTGCGATCGTAGCGGTCGCGCGATTCCAGACTGAAGCACCTAGAAGCGCTCGGCCACTCCGGCTGGCAACCCTTAATCTTTGAAACCAGCTGCCACCCAGGGGAGTATTAACTGATTGTGGCAAATTTGTACTGCCATCAGTTCATGTTACTTGTCGACATGCTTAAAATGTATTTTTGTCCTATTTTAATCAACTTTTGTAAAAGATCGATTGCGTCAACAATTGACTAAAATAACGACAGGGCCACCATTTCATTATTATTATTTCAGCATTCAAATTCATTTATATTCTAATAAATGTGATAAACTCTAATGCAGGCTCTCAACAACAATCACATTCAAAGGGCAAAATCAATTTAGCAGACGCATGGGCCAGGTAGTTAGTAGTAGGGAGTTGGGGTTTGATATCAAAGTGATATGCAAATTAATTAAATTGATCAATTAATCAACCCCCTACCCCCGACAACCCCTGACCCCGACCACGCTCACCCGCACCCCATATGAAGTCCGGTGTTTTTCTCAGTGTGCACGTGGGTCCCAGCCCCCTCCCCTCCCCCCTCCCTCCCTCGAATTTTGGTGGAAATTCCGAATTTTCGCTGAACAAATCAATTTTCAGTGCAGAGAACACAATAGTCAGAAATTATTTATGGAAATTGTTTTTAAAACGGGAATAGTGGTAGAAATAGGAAAAACAATTCAGAGGAGAGGAAATCGGAGAATTACACTATGAGGACATAATTTGCATTTCGTAGGACAAGGATACTCTTGTTTAACTTTGATCGCTTCATCGCTTTGTACACTGTGATCCCAAAGTCGTTAAGACGCGCCACGGTGATCTGCGGTTTCGAGTGCAATACTGGTGTGGCTGGCTGGCTCCTCCGTGCAGCCACCGGCCCCCCCCCCCCCCCCCCCCTCATCAGGTAGCAGTCCCTTGCTGCCCAGGCCGCATTCAGGACGTCTGCCTCACACCTTGTGGACACTGCGGGGCACTCCTACCCCAACCCCCTGAGCAGCCGTGGGCCTTTTCAAGTAATAAGCGCTGCGCCATGCCAAAAGAACAGATAGCATCTTCATATCCGAACTCTTACGGGAATCGGCAGTAAAGCCGCGCGTAATGAGTATCATTGGCAGGAGTACTATGAATGTAGTGCGGGACAATAAGTTGGGAATGTGGGTCTCCTGGGAGGCGTGCCAGAGATCGTGTCGCACTATCCCCTGTGTCTCCGGTGGCTCAGATGGAGAGAGCGTCTGCTATGTAAGCAGGAGATCCCGGGTTCGAGTCTCGATCGGGACACATATTTTCAACTGTTCCCGTTGACTTATATCAACGCCTGTATGCAGCTAAGGGTATTTATTTCATTGTAATTTCATTCTAACGAGCTGCGTGGTCACCGATAGTATCTGATCTTTCGGACATGTCCAAAAGAACAGATTCCATCATCATATATAAAAAGAAGTTATGACACAACGAGACCCACATCTTATTATTCACATCACCGTAGGCAACATCAATGGACGGAATTGTGGACAGTGGAAGCCACGTTACAGCTATCCCGGAATTGCGTACAAGAGATGCATTGCAAATCACCCATGGCCAGTACTCACGCTGAAGGAAACGAAAATCACTGGCGCACTGAGAGGAAAACACTTAGCTGCGGGCACAAACCGTGTTGAGCTTCAGCTGCCAAGAGCACATCTTGGAAGTGAACTTTTTGGTCGTCCCTTCGCTGGCAATTGAAATAATATGTTCCATGGATTTTCTAAACCAACATCAAAGCGTACTGGAGGTGGGACGAGAAGAGCCCACATTACAAAAAGATGTTGTCAAGAAAATTACATTTGCTGATCAAGCAACATGTGCGCAAATTCCTGTCGAAAATGTCAACTTAGATTACACCACAAAATATGGAGGAAGATAGAAATCAGTCGTGGCGTGTTGAGCGTTGTCGCACTGCGCAAGAAGATGAAGAAAATCGGCGGGAGGTGTGTAATGCGATCAGTAACATGTTAGAGAACCTATAAAACTTTCCAATGAATGAGAAAGAAGACCTGGAACAAATCGTACTTGAAACCGTGGATGTACTTCTGTCGAAAACGGGATCCATCCGTAATTATGAATATGCATTCCAAGTGCGCGAGCACACAAAATTCTTCGTTCCACCTTACAGATTCTCCTGGCCTACCGTCACAAAGTTTTCTTAAGAGACTAAAAGGGTGCTAGACGATGACATCATTGAACCAGTGACCCCCATGTACAACAACCCCTCTTGGTAGCAGTAAAGTCCGACGGCTCAATCCATTTGGTGCTGGATTCACGCCAAGTTAATGTCATGATAGAACCAGAAACAGAACATCCCGAGAAGCTGGAGGAACTCCTACGAAACTTCCACGACGTAGCAGTATTCTCGTCTCTCGATTTGGGGGTATAGTTTCTGGCAAATTACAGTCCACCCAAACTATGGGACATATACTGCATTCCTCGCCGTCGGTGAATGTTACCAACTGAAACGGCAACCATTCGGTTTAAACGTGTCCTCAGCTGCTTCATTAAGGGACTTGATGGTACATTAAAGTATTCGCTGAAACAGAGAATCGTTACTAAAGTAGACGGTCTCTTAATTGCGCAGTCGATGTGGAAAGGACACAGTGTGATCTTAAGGGAAATACTACATGCCTTAAAAATGTGGCGTAACTGCCAACATCACGAAGTCATGTACTAGGACCTGGGACATACCAGCACCGAAGAAGAAATTTCACCAGACCAAGACAAGATTGAGGCGGCATCAAAATTCACCACATCAACGGCTAAGAAACAAATCCACGGCTCTCTCGGTGTCACATATTTCCGGAAGAGATTCATTCACTTGAAGAAACTAGCTGCACCACGATTGCGCCAGCCTACTGGGAAGAAGGTGTCGTGAGAATGGGACGATGTGGAGGAAGATGAACTCCAGATCCTCAAAACTGCACGGGTTAAAGCACAGATTTTGTCGCACCCCAACCTGGCGAAGGAATTTTGCATGGCGACAGACAACTCATACTCTGGTCGGGGCGCAGTGATCTTCCCTAGATATCTGCAAGGTGGGAACATGGTGAATAATACTATCGCTTTTGGAAGCCGTGTCTTCTGTAAATGCGAGAGAAACTACTCGGTTGGAAGCTTTGGCGGTCGCGTTTGGCTTCGATAAATTCCGATTCTTCCTGTGTGGGAGAAAGACCTTAGTATTTACCGATCACTGAGCAAAAAATGGTTCAAATGGCTCTGAGCACTATGGCACTTAACATCTATGGTCATCAGTCCCCTAGAACTTAGAACTACTTAAACCTAACTCACCTAAGGACAGCATACAACACCCAGTCATCACGACCACTAAGCCTTAGAGTTCCTAATCACAGCGAAGCTCCGAAATAACTCACGAGATGGGCACTCTTGCTACAGGATCACGGTTTCACCATTACACACAAACCACGGGAGTTCATCATCGTGGATGCTCTCACGTTCACCTTTGGGAAAGAAGTAGCACAAACCCACTAGAAGAAGAACACTACAGCCCGTATTGTATTAAAAATGTGGCGTTTGAGAATCACATCACCAGGGATCAAGACAGGTACCCAGCTGTGCTTGCTCTGAAGAAGAGGTTAAAACACAGGACTGAAACTAAGCTCGGGCAGCTGCACCTGTTGCGGAAGGGAACCTTGTCCTTTCGCAGTGAAGGGGAAGGAGCGCCGTGGCGTGTTTGCATTCCGGATGAGCTTATAAACAAGGTTGTCTGGCACACGCACCGCAGCTATTCACATTTTGGAGCAAGGAAATGTTATCTGAAATTATGCACACTTTCCATTATAAAGATATGGACAGAGGAATTCAGAAGGTTTTTGCGGAGTGTAAAGTTTGTTTGAAATCAAAGTATGATACGGTAACAATGCAGGTACCTCTGCATCCCATAATTCCAACCAAATTAAAACACCTCACTGCAACCGATTTAATGGCACCACTTGTGTGCATATGTAAAAGTTATATTTACATACTAGTAGCAGTGGAGCAGACATCCAAGTCTTAACCCTCCTGGAAAGGCAACAGCACAGACGGTGTGCAGAGCCTGCTACAAAGATTTCCTCACCCAGGTAGGTCATATAGATAGGATTATCTCTGACAATGAACCCCGGTTCCGGTCAGAGACATGGAAAGCTATGTCAGGATTAAACCGATATAGGCATTCACACGGCATCCCCAATCGTACCCGGCAGAAAGGATAATGAAATGCCTGGAAACCCTTTGCCGTATATACTACGGGAAATGACACACCACTTGGGATGTTTTCCTACGCGACTTCCAGGACACGTTGAACGAGTTATTACATGGAGTCACTAAGATAGTACCAGTGACTGTTCTCAAGAACAGGTAGTCCAGAGATCTAATCCATGAAGTCGTAGCATTTCTGTTGCCTAAGTAGCAGAAACAGCTGTGCCACAAATTCTATCTTGTCTATAGTGGACATGTCCGAATCCGCAGGATCGCTCACACGAACACGCTGGAACTCGAAACCTTGAAATTAAGGAAATTTCTTGGTATTCACCACATCCCTCATGTGAAACCATTTATAAAATAGGTGTTTATAATAGTTCAATTAGGTTGTAATCAATTTGTGCATAGATCTTCAGTGGATCAGCGAATTCTAGGTGATATTGTGTAGTCCGGTCTACTTTATTCATTTATAGGTTTTTTGATATCGAAGTATTTGTAATTGTCATGGTGCGACTTCTTTAGGAATTTGGTCATATGAGTACCCTGATTGTTACATCACCATATCAGTGAGTCCAACGCCTGCTTGAAAATCAAAGTCAGAATTGAATAGAAATTCGACATAAGTGATAGCCCTTCGTATTAACTGACACCTCTCTGTGGCATGATAACTCCTGCATCTTGACTGAACTGAGCCCAGGGTCCAACCAACATTTACCTTTGTGACAGATGGCCATTATGTCTTTGGACCACTCTGTTGTTTTCCATTATGACGTTCCAAGGAGTACAAGAGTGTTAATCAACAAACGACAGCATTATGAGCATCAAATTCGGCTCTATAGTTCTCGTAGTAGTGTCTTCCATTATGTCACTAGGTGTGTGAGGGCATTTCTGCCCGTTTTTCAGCGGTATCTCATGCACTGCCCAAGAGGCAAGTGTACATTGCTTTACAGTGTTTGGCGATAACTAGATTGCGGCGTTGCCACTGCACATGTTTGTATCGGTTTTTGAGTGTGTTGTATTAGCTGCCCACACATAAGGTGTGTAGAGGTGCTGTCTGTTGGGAGTCTGGGTCATCGCCAGTCATGTGACGAAGAATTTCTCCTGGTCTTTGTGTTTTGCTGGCGCCTAGAGAGCGCCGTGGGCAAAGCACACCATGAAGGATGAGCACATATAGTGTGAGTCACGGCAGTGTGGCGTACCTCGGGTTCGGAAAAGGGAGGCAGCAGAAAGAAGGCGGCCATTAGTCAGGGTGAAGACTGACCTACATTGGAGAGCTAATTTACCTTTTTGAATTTCATTGAAGTGTCAATTCAACAAGAGGAAATCAGAGCCATTTTTGTAACGTGTAGAGCAACAGGTAAGTGGGAAGTAATGAAATTTGTAAGTTTCAGATGTGTGATTACAGGTGCGAATGTTATGAGACAAAGCACCTATGGAGACCACTCTGACATTGGGTAACAATGCTGCAGAAAATACCAAGAACAAGAGGAGCATAAGTAGCATAGTCAGAAGCTAAGAGTAGAGACAGCTTAGAGGTGGAGTTGACAGGTGTTGAGTAAAGAAAAATAAGTTAATACTAAGTGTTGTGTGGAAAGGGCATGTTGGGTGCAGAATGGATACAGTTTTGGCCATCATAGGGGAAATGCATGATGGGAAATGGTATTAACACAATTCTCACACACAGACTAGAGACACTTAAAAAAAAAGTGTGTGAATTCCTAAGGGACCATAACTGCTAAGGTCATCGTTCCCTAGACTTACACACTACTTAAACTAACTCAAACTACCTTACGCTAAGAGCGACACACACACCCATGCCCGAGGGAGGACTAGAACCTCCGGCGGGAGGGGCCGCGCAATTCGTGACATGATGCCTCTAACATTATTTGTTGTTCTAGTATAAATTGAACTATTGTGAATAGGAAAGTACGGATAACTAAAGATTCCGTTTTAGAGTTCTAAGTGATATTTTTTGTATGATTTTTGTGAATGGTTAGCTGCTTGTAGTAATCGCTTTATTTTACAGAAATTTTTGTATACTTGTTTCGCTCTGTCCAAAATTTTGCAAATTGAGCCTGAACAGACTCGAATGACAGTGGCCACTTTGGAGTGTGATTGTCGCACTATTAACGGCTCGTTACGAGGCAATTTGCGTAAGCTGAGTAATGTGTCGTTAACTTCTTTTACTCTCTTGCGAGATGACTCACTTGTAATTATGTAATTCTGACCATTAACTCCTTTCTGGTTACTGCGAGCTAGAGTTTTCAGATTATCTTAAAGCACTGAAATTTCTCTTCGCGAAGCAGTCATATGTTACCGGCTTTACGCATATAAGTTATTGTGAGCTGATACTATCAGAATATGTTACTCAGTTTTAAGCCAAGGGTGAAAATTTAAATTTTGTATTATTACTACTTCAGACTTTTATCAAGAATTGTAAAATCTAGAAATTTTACGTAAATACAGTTACAGTTAATAAATACTGGCTTCATAGAAACATGTTTAAGATTTAAGTGAATTTCAGGTTGTATGGATGATTCATTAGTTTTGCATGCTTTGGCCTCAAGTTCCACTCTGTGTTTGGGCACATTAAATTGCATTTATTTAAATTTACTTTCTTAAAACTTAACTTACTTCAGAATAGGGTGTCAAAGTTTTACTTTGTAAAGAAAATAATAATATGAATGTTCAGGTCAATGGTTTTGAACAGCGTCTTTCATCATTTTATGCAAATGTTAAGAGCTACCATCGTAACAATTTTTATAATTTCTTTACTGTTTTGAAACTAAGTATAATAAAATCGTTATGAAACTGAATCATTTAATTTCGGTCCAGCGCCTCACCACTACCTGCCCGGTCCCTTAACACTACAGCCGTTGCAGAGCCTTGTGCACGAGAAGCGCACTCGCCTGCAAACATCCACCCATTACACTACATTAACAGTAACATTTAATTTATTTCTTCTTCTTAATTCCGCTTTCCTCTGTCTGTTCTGATGTACTCAGTTCCCATATAAATGAATGTGTCGAGCTCTTAAACTAGTTAATTTCCTACTTTTATATGACTTTGGCTTGCCATTCTTGAAAGCAAAACAACGCTTCACGGAAGAAGCAAGGAAGAGAAGGGACAGAGAATTCCTCGCCAATAGAAGCATATCGGTTGCAACGCTAGGCTTCAATTTCAGAAACAATTTACTGAGAATGTAATTCAGGAGCGTAGCATTCTGTGGAAGGCATGAATGAACTGAGAGAAAACAGGAAATGATTCGGAGCGTCAGAAATATGGCGTTACAGACGGTTAGCGAAAATTGAGTGGAGCGATAACAAATGGGGATGTTCTCCTTAGAATCGACGAGGAAAGGAATAGATGGAAAATAATACCCAGAAGAAAAGATATATGATGTTATGTATATCAAGACATCAGATCATAGTTCTGTGATGTTACAAGGAGACAGATGCAGACACTGGAATATATAGAACGAATAACTGAGGGCGTTGTGTGTAAGCACTGAGATGTACAGATCTACATAGGATAGAAAATTATCTTGTCGCATCAAAGCAGTCAGAATACTGATGACGCTCTCCCCATCCCCGTGCAAAAATGAGAATCTGCTTTCAGTAGGGAAAGGACAGTGGACGATCATTCTCACCTGCAAACAAGCGGAATTATTTTAGAATTGGTCAAAAGAGCGTGTCGGTTACTGAAACAAACATGACCATTTTAAGTGGACATTAGGAGAGACTGAAGCTAAAACTAAACTAAACTAAACTCCGTCCGAACAGACTTTGGAAGGCCCAGCAGTACCAATCGGCCGCTGTGTCATCATCAGCCCACAGGCCTCACTGGATGCGAAGATGAAGGGGCACGTGATCAACACACCTCTCTCCCGGCCGTATGTCAATTTACGAGAGAGACTGAAGCAGGTTGTCATAATTTGTGATCTTCAGTTCCTTAGGTAATCTCAGACTCTCCGGTTGCAACGGGTTATTTAGGCAGTAAAAACCAATTATTTATTTTAAAAAGTTGTATTAAGGACAGGAAAATTAAACAATGCTATTGATGAAGCGCTATTACATATTTAGACACTAAAATAGTAAGTGAAGTAAATACTTAAGAAAATGTAAATTAGCCTAGTCATCTTCGGCCACGCTCTCACAATGTTCACGCATATAAAAGGTTTTGTAGCCTTGGGCTACATAATTCCTGAGCCCACTTTCGACATCCTATGCACTGGACCCTTTTTCCGTTAGTAATACTTCTATCTGGTCTCTACACTAAAGCAATGTCCATGTCCATGTTCCAGACTTTGTGAGGTTGAAAATTGCGTCTTCAAAGAACAATTGTCAACTTCAAAAGATCCCACATTTCTTCGGTTGAAGCTAGAAGCTTGTGCTAAGTTGATCTCCTCTGCTTGGGTGACTTTTTCAAAAAGTCAGCGGACAAGTCACCTCTGGTACGCGAGCTATCATGTCGAGGACATTTACAAGAATTTGCCCACGAAAGGTTGTAAAAAGAACTGACGGTGGTTGGTGGCCGAAATATCTTTTCATTGTCAATTTCATCTTACTAAAGTCCGAGAACTGATCCAATGATGAGCAGCAGCTTTACAAACTGATAAACCCTCCTTTCTTACCTTTCTCGCTGCTTCAAGCATGATGTCTGAAGTAACTTCTCGTCTTTTTATGAGTTTACAATACCTCTGCCGGAAAGAAGCGAAAAAAAACTAGTAAAAATTCCTGCGGGTACGGATTCTAACATGTGACGTCCCCCCCCCCCCCCCTCCCCACAGTTTTTGTGATAACTAATCGCGAAAAGACATTTGAGACAAAAACAAGGCTGGAAAAACGGACCTCGGTCCTGGTCTCAGTGTTGATATAGAATAACATTACAAAACAGAAATAATCGGCACACAAACTTCACTGGATAAAGCGTGAATAATGATTGTTAATTATATTAACTAATGAGTATTTATGGCCTTAAAAACACTAAACTCCAGTAAAACCCATAAAACTGTCACCAGGGGCTAGAAACTGCGTACACATGACTCAGAATATTGTGATTGTACTGTGGTTTGAGTTTAGTTCACTAGGAACCAGCAGGGACCGAGAACTGTGTGGAAGGAGGAATGGTTCGAAATCGGGTTGTGGCTGGCTCTGAGCACTATGCGACTTAACTTCTGAGGTCATCAGTCACCTAGAACTTGGAACTAATTAAACCTAACTAACCTAAGGACATCACACACATCCATGCCCGAGGCAGGATTTGATCCTGCGACCGTAGCGGTCTCTCGGCTCCAGACTGTAGCGCCTAGAACCGCACGGCCACTCCGGACGGCAAATCAGGTTGTGTACCAATGTTTATGAAAAGGGTTTTACACCATTGGCTCTAGGAACGGTTCGTTTAAAATTATGACGTTACACCAATGCTTTTAGTTCCACTTGTAAGGTAAGGATTTATTTCAGGTGATGATTATGGACTGCCGGCCGAAGTGGCCGTGCGGTTAAAGGCGCTGCAGTCTGGAACCGCTAGACCGCTACGGTCGCAGGTTCGAATCCTGCCTCGGGCATGGATGTTAGTGATGTCCTTAGGTTAGTTAGGTTTAACTAGTTCTAAGTTCTAGGGGACTAATGACCTCAGCAGTTGAGTCCCATAGTGCTCAGAGCCATTTGAACCATTTTGATGATTATGGACTGAAGAAGCGTAATTATAGTCGCGTTTTTGTGATTTCTCGCGGGAGTATTGCAGGGCAGAAAGCGGAATTTGTAATCACGTAGAGTTCCATTGTACACGAGCAATAACGATAAGGATCATTGTGTCAGGTGGCAGAAAGGCACGTTTGCTCTGATACGGCGCGGTTCCTCATTAGAGTAGATTGCTGCCACTGTATTCACCTGCCATTCTGCATTCCGCCTTACACGATTGTCGTGCCGGCTGCCGCTCTCATTAGCAGCTGTCTGCCAGCCTGAGACCGCGATAGACCGATGAACGTGGAGAACTGCGAGTGAGATCAGCAGCATCATTGTTTAAGAAACAAAGAGCGCTCTGGGTAACCAAATGGGGCACTACGTTTGACGAACGAAAGTGTCGGAAGAAAGAGTCCTAGTAAATATTGTAACTGCTGTAACAGATAGAACATATCCTCCTTTGATAACATGGGATCCAAAGAGGCGAATATAATCTACATTCACATCTACAGCTACATGGATACTCTGAAAATCACATTTAAGTGCCTGGCAGAGGGTTCATCGAACCACCTTCACAATTCTCTAATATTCCAATCTCGTATAGCGCGCAGAAAGAATGAACACCTATATCTTTTTGTACGAGCTCTAATTTCTCTTATTTTATCTTGGTGATCGTTCCTCCATATGTAGGTCGGTGGCAACAAAATATATTCGCATTCGGAGGAGAAAGTTGGTGATTGGAATTTCGTGAGAAGATTCCGTCGCAACGAAAAACGCCTTTCTTTTAATGATGTCCAGCCCAAATCCTATATCATTTCCGTGACACTCTCTCCCATATTTCGTGATAGTACAAAACGTGCTGACGTTCTTTGAACTTTTTCGATGTACTCCGTCAGTCCTGTCTGGTAAGGATCCCACACCACGGAGCAGTATTCTTAAAGAGGACAGACAAGCGTAGTGTAGGCAGTCTCTTTTGTAGATCAGTTACATTTTCTAAGTGTCCTGCCAATAAAACGTAGTCTTTGGTTAGCCTTCCCCACAACATTTTCTGTGTGTTTCTTCCAATTTAATTTGTTCGTAATTGTAGTACCTAGGTATTTAGTGAATTTGCGGCTTTTAGATTAGACTGATTTATCGTGCACCCGAAGTTTAACGAGTTCCTTTTAGCACTCATGTGGATGATCTCATACTTTTCGTTATTTAGAGTCAACTGCAATTTTCGCACCATTCAGATAACTTTTCTAAATCGTTTTGCAATTTGTTTTGATCTTCTGATGACTTTATTAGACGATAAACGACAGCGTCATCTGCAAACAGCCTAAGACAGCTGCTGAGATTGTCTCCAAAATCGTTTATATAGATAAGGAACAACAAAGGGCCTCCCTTGGGGAACGCCAGAAATCACTTCTGTTTTACTCAATGACTTTCCGTCAATTACTACGAACTGTGACCTCTCTGACAGGAAATCACAAATCCAGTCACATAACTGAGACGATATTCCATAAGCACCCTTGTGTGGTACAGTGTCAAAAGCCTTCCGGAAATCCAGAAATACGGAATCGATCTGAAATCCCTTGTCAATACCACTCAACACTTCATGTGAATAAAGAGCTAGTTGTGTTTCACAGGAAAGATGTTTTCTAAACCCATGTTGACTGTGTGTCAATAGACTGTCTTCTTCGAGGTAATTCATAATGTTCGAAGACAATATATGTTCTAAAATCCTGCTGCATATCGACGTTAGCGATATCGACCTGTAATTTAGTGGATTACTCATACTACCTTTCGTGAATATTGTTGTGACCTGTGCAACTTTCCAGTCTTTGGGTACGGATCTTTCGTCGAGCGAACGATTGTATATGATCGTTAATTATGAAGCTGATGCATCAGCATACTCCGAAAGGAACCAAATGGTATACAGTCGGGATCATAAGACTTGCTTTTATTAAGTGATTTAAGTTGTTTCACTACTCCGAGGCCGGCCAGAGTGGCCGTGCGGGTAAAGGCGCAGCAGTCTGGAACCGCAAGACCGCTACGGTCGCAGGTTCGAATCCTGCCTCGGGCATGGATGTTTGTGATGTCCTTAGGTTAGTTAGGTTTAACTAGTTCTAAGTTCTAGGGGACTAATGACCTCAGCAGTTGAGTCCCATAGTGCTCAGAGCCATTTGAACCATTTGAACTACTCCGAGGATATTTACTTCTACGTTACAGATGTTGGCAGCTGTTCTCGATTCGAATTTTGGAATATTTACTTCGTTTTCTTTTGTGAAGGCATTTCGGAAGGCTGTGTTTAGTAACTCTGCTTTGGCAGCACTGTCTTAGATACTATCTCCACTGCCATCGTGCAGAGAAGGCATTGATTGTTTCTTCCCGCTAACATACTTCACATACGACCAGAATCTCTTTGGATTTTCTGCCAGGTTTCGAGACAAAGTTTCGTTGTGGAAACTGTTATAGACGTCTCGCATTGAACTCCGCGCTAAGTTTCGAACTTCTGTAAAGGATCGCCAATCTTCGGGATTTTGCGTCTGTTTAAATTTGGCATGTTTGTTTCGTTGTTTCTGCAACAGTGTTCTAACCCGTTTTGTGTACCAAGGAGGATCAGCTCCGTCGTTTGTTAATTTATTTGGTATAAACCTCTCAATTGCTGACGATACAATTTCTTTGAATTTAAGCCACATCTGGTCTACACTTATATTGTTAATTTGGAATGAGTAGAGATTGTTTCTCAGGAAGGCGTCAAGTGAATTTTTGTCTGCTTCTTGTAATAGGTATATTTTTCGCTTATTTTTCGAGTTTTTGGGGATTACAGTATTCAGTCTCGCTACTGCAACCCTGTGTTCACTAATACCTATATCGGTTTTGATGCTGATTATTAACTCAGGATTATTTGTTCCTAAGAGGTCAAGTGTGTTTTCACAACCGTTTACTATTCGCGTGGGCTCATGAACTAACTGCTCGAAATAATTTTCAGAGAATGCGTTTAGCACAATTTCGGATGATATTTTATGCGTACCTCCGGAATTAAACACGTATTTTCGCCAACACATCGAGGGTAAGTTAAAGGTCACCACCAACTATTATCGTATGAGTCGGGTACGCGTTTGGAATCAAACTCAAGTTTTCTTTGAACCTTTCAACAACTGCATCATCTGAACTGGGAGGTCGGTAAAAGGATCCAATTATTATTTTATTCCGGTTCCCAACAATGACCTCTGCCTATACTAACTCACAATTTTGCGACATGTTACACTACTTCTGACAGCAACAAACACGCCACCGCCAACCGTGTTTAGCCTATCCTTTCGCAAAAATTTCGGCTGACCTTATATCCGGCTTTAGCCAGCTTACAGTGTCTATAATGACTACACTGTAAAGCATTACGTTAAAGAAACTGTCAAAAATGTGGTTTTTGATATTTGAGTCTTATGTCGGCCATTGTAGGTCGAGAACCATGGCTGAAATGTTAGGCAATCATACCGACAGTTCACTGGAGAGATCTGCATAACAACTGGACCTGTAGTAAAGAAATTTTCGTCGCATCATGTGCCATTACATCTGATAAACTGTTTACTGTGGATCACGCGGAAAGGCTTGCCTCTTATGTAGAAGGCAGTCAAGAACGTACATTTTATTTCAAGCCTATAGAACAGAATGCATTATCTTCACGAAATTAAAATCATACTGTTAACTATAATTAATTTATAGAGATAAGATTCAGTTGCATTAATTATTTATTCAAGCCGCGACCGCTTTCCGGAATTTAAAATTCCATCTTCAGGTGTATGAATCTGTAACATAGATATGAGAAGTGGAAAGAAATATAATGCAACATATGTGTTAAAACCAAACGACCGGACTGCGGAAACATGGCGAATTACTTATTGTACCTGGTAACGCGTAACATGTGGTCAGGCCAGACTGTGCAAGAGCTCCAACCACTGCATGTTGGCGGGATTAGAAAAACGGGGATGGTCCAACAATCAAACTGACCTAAAAACGTAACGTCCGGGCGGGTGGAACGAGGGAAACAGAAACCAAGCACAAACATTGTACTCACGTTGTCCGCTGGGCAGCCGCCCGGTAGGAACGCTAACCACGCTAATAAGTGGAGGACTACGCCGGAGATCTGGAAGCGCAGGCGCCAACGGTGTACAAGCAAGTACACTGACATTATCAACGAAGATGTGTAAAATCTGTACTGAGTGGTCCGATCACTTACAATATTTCATTTAAGAACGTAATAGGGTACGAACGATGTGTGATATGCCAATAGACTAAATAATTCTCAAGCTTGTGACAAATTTGTGAGATTTTTAGGCAACAACGCAATGGTACGTAGGTGGAACGAATGAACGAGGGTTAAAAACTGTAACAACAGCAATAAAAATTAATAATAATATAGACCATGCTAAGTAAATCGTCACATGTGTGATACATTATGGGGACGAGTGGCGAAAGATAAAATATATAAAAACATCACAAATATAAAATTTGCTTGTAGTAATGTTAGCATCGAAAGAACAAACAAAAGTGATCAGTCTGGGCGCCATACATTATACGAAGCAATAATGATATGGAAGGAGGCTAAGATGAGTAGCAGCTAAACGAATGGGAGAAAAAAAGCCTGAACCTAACACACTAGTAAAAATATGTGCTGTAGTAGGCAACAAGGCGATGGCAGATTGGCCAAATGAGTGAAGAGGGGAAGATCCTCTAAAAGCAGTGATAAAAAGTAATGGTCAGATTAACTATACCAAGTGGGTCATCATGTATGTAGGACACGTTATAGGCTCAAGTAATGTATATGAAAACGTCTGCTCTTCTGGTTTTTACTCATATGTTGCTTTATGTTTCTTCCCTCCTCTCCCCTATATCTTACAGTTTCATATAGCTGAAAATGTGATTTTAAAATCCCGAAAACCGTCGTGGTTTGAATAAATAATTGATACAACTGATGCAGATCGTTCCAAATTAATGATCAGGCTTCTCAGTTGCGGATATCATTCGAACCAAATCTTGTACTATTAGTTATTTTACGAAATAATACACTGAAATGAAGAGTTCATGTAAAAATATTCTTCGGTGCAATGGAAAGAGTTGGTCTAAAGTATGATATGTCATTCTCTTTACATTAGTTGTATTCTCTCGATCAGGAAGGTGGAATGAAGTCAAAGATGTGTTTCTGCCGCTATGGTCTACAGTCCGAAGACTGGTTTAGGGTAGCTGTTCACGTGACTCTAGCCAGTGCAAGCCTTTTAATTTCCGAGTAACAACTCTTACAGTTAATACCCCTCTCCACCCTCCCCCGCCTCCCTCCTCCACATATATATACACAATTCCCTCCACTAACAAGCTAACAAGCTGACGTTCCCTCCACGTCTCAGAATGTGTACCGTCTTTGAGTCAAATTGTGCCATAAATTTCTTTTTTTCGTAATTCTACTCAGTGCCTCCTCATTAGTTTCTAGATATATTCATATAATCTTCAGCAGTCTTATGTATTAATCCGGCAAGACGAAGTGGCAACTCGGCTGTAGCAGGACCTGCTTTCGCAGTCCTAGTGTCGAAGGTGAGTGCGGAAAATATCTTCGCTGGCAGGCCCGACGGCTGACGGTTAACGTTATTAAATTCCTTGACGATTAGATGGAGAAGGGATCGACCGTTCATATACGTATTTGCAGATGCTTGCTGACCGTACGCAAAAGTCTAACGGAATGCGTACAACGCGACAGTTACAAGTTTTCTACTTGCCTTTTAAACGTTGATTGTTCGGAGGAAGCGATTTTGTCTGGAATGAAGGAAATGAAGTATTGTGTTAGCCATAAAGTCTTTTACGCATATTTGTTTATTTTAGGAGAATCACTTTTTATCATTATTTGACGGAAGAAGATACACAAATTCTGAAATAATTTTTGAACTGACAGAAGTAAACTAATTGGAAGCAACCTGTTATCCTTCGTAACAGGCTAGTTAGTAAATTATTATACCCACTTTCTCTCACTGACAATCACTCTCGTCCGCAAACGATTGTTAATAACAAAACATAATACGAGTTAGTACGATAATTAAAATGGTGCGGAAAGGTATTGGAAATAAAATAAATACAATTAACTGAACAAAAATAGTGATCACAGTCATTCTGATAAAGATTTAAAAATAAAAATTTCAAAGCACATGAGAGTATATCTCAAATCAGCAACTTTCAACATTTTAGGAACGTACCTTAACCACCTTGCTACATGCCTACTCTGAATAATTCTAGACTTAAATGCTCTACAGCACCAAGAAAAATTCTTTTCGTGATTACTAGCAGTATCTTTATCCATTCGAAATATTTCTAGCCCTCGTAAGTGTACCAAATGTTTGATGTTCAACCAGTAACGTTGCAAAGTGGTAAGAGGCGGAATGAGCATTTGAGCACTGTGGTAGGGAAAGTGAAGGGTCGGCTTCGGTTTATTGAGAGGAAAGAGTGGTGCGACCTACTCTTGAGTACTGATCGAGTGTCTCGGACCCGTACCAGGTCATTTCCTGCAGCATTCTCATTGCATTATAACGGCCACCTTCACAAGGCACAAAAGAGTAGCAGTGAATCAGGTCGGATTGAAGGAAGACCTCGAAAGCAATTCAGAGATGGACTGCTAGATTTGTTATCGGTAGGTTCGAACAACACGTCAGTGTTACGCAGATGCTTCAGGAACTCAAATGCGAATTCCTGGAGGGAAAGCGACGTCCATTCCGTGAAACATTATTAAGAAAATTTAGAGAAGCGGCGTTTGAAGCTGACTGCCGAACGATTCTACTGCCACCAACATACATTCCACGTTGAAGACCACGAAGATAAGATACGAGTGATTAGGGCTCATGCGGAGGCATATAAACAGTCGTTTTTTCCTCGCTCTATTTGCGAGTGGAACAGGGAAAAGAAAATGACAAGCAGTGGTACAGGGTACCTCTGCCACGCTGGCTTGCGGAGTATCTATGTAGCTGTAGAATTTTTCCTTGTAATGCGTGTGATCTGTCGGGGGACTAAACCGTTTTATATTGGTCTACAGATTGATGGTGATGAACCCAAAAAGAATGATAATGTGCAGAGTGAAGTAAAATATGTCACATTTATTGTAAGAAATAGAGTATACATGACATTTTGTAAGAGGAAAAGTAATGTAACGTTCTAAATAAAAGTATTTGTTTACAGCTAATGTCTGCGTTGGAGTTTTATTATGCCAACTGGGACCACATCCGAAATTACCCGGACGATCTACGCCTCGCCTTCCTTGTTCCCAATAATCAGCAGAGGACTGACGGACTTGCTATTACATTTTATGGCAACAAGATTAATTATTCTGCAGCTGTTATAGTGTTGGAAGAATTGTGGTATTATAATTCTGCAGCTGTTATAGTGTTGGAAGAATTGTGGTATTATAAGCCTAATTTGGATGATTTAGTGCGTCAGTTTCGGGACGCTTATAGAGAATATGTATTTATGCCAATGGTATAAGGTGGGCAAACATGTACTTCGATTTTAGGCAAGGTCGTTATAGGCCGTTGTGGTACATTTATTAGAACATCAATAAAATAACCTCAAAAGTCATACCTCAGACGCACAGCTGAAGGCCAGCCTAGAAAATGGCCTCACGTGTAGTGAGGTCTCCTGTTCAGGGCAGAAACAAATATAGGCTTGTTATCAAAAGACAAAACGTCATTGTCATTGTAAATGTTCTAATGAATTTTGTTTCCATTTGAGGCGGTTATTGTTACCACATTTGTATTATTTGTTGGACATTTCAGGATGGCGTACAATCGCCGTTCCGCTGTGGGATTCAGAAGAGCTGACTATGAAAGCCTTACCGATAATCGTCAACAAGCCCAAGATCATGAACATAACAATTCTAATTCTTCGGCGGAACAACGGACAGGTGAAGACTCTTCACAATCTCAATTTGACGACGGATGGGAAGTGCCGATGTCTTGCTCAAGGAAAGCATACTCCACATGTGGACGGACTCTCCGAATTCGAGACTCGAATACGGATCGCTGTTTCTCACGCACCGACATAGTTATGTTACGCACCGCACTCTACGATTCGAAACCATCTAGTGGCAACTGGTTGCAACGTCCGCGAAGAGGAAAGTAGATTGACTAACATGTATGACTGACAGAAGCATACAAAATTCGAAGGCATTTCTTTTCAGCACGCGCTTGTAAGTGTTATCGAACTTCAGTTATTTCAACGTCACTCAAACAATGCATTAGAGCAGATTACTGTTCTAGACGTGGATATGATCACTCCGATTCCATTAGTAATATTCACATCCACCTTGGAATGTATACGGTGGACGTGACGCCTTTCACTGCAGCCCGCTCTACAAGTGTCAGCTATTCCTAAATGGAAGAGATTTAGGCGGTCTCACCAGTAACACAATTAATGATGAGAGAAATGCAGTAATCATTCATTAATTCACCACCATGTTACAACAACGCACTTATACAGCTTTACAATACGCTGTCAACGATAGGCAGCAGCAAGGTTGCACTTTTAATACCCAATCCCTTTCCCACCAACATTTCAAAGGTAGCTGACAACATCGTACTTACAAATTACATAGTTCTCAGGACTGTACTTTGTATAAAAAGTTACTTAACAACTGCAAATAAGCTCTCCCCTATATAAAGACGAAATTACTGAAGTTATTTTGGAGGATATTTGCTGTACCCTGAAAAGCGAGAGGCACTCGAGATGAGGGATGTTGCCTTTCCCGAAAGAAAACTACACTTTTGTACAAGGCGAGTAAGAGTCATTTTCCCTCTAACAATGTAGCACAGTATGCGCAGTTATGTGTAGGTTCTGTCCATATGCGTTTAATTAGTTAGTATTATTAGTAATTCATATCTGTATTCCACGAAGTGTTAATGCACTGTGTAGCGAAAAAGCAAATACCCCCTAGCATACCTGGGCACAGCATTACTAGTGATTCGTAAGGCTCGCGAAGGGTCGGTATAACTTTGTGAAACACCCTGTAGTTGCTTCTTGTGATGTGGTGTAGGCAGAGAGGGGACTCACGTGCTCAGTCCTCAGTTTACAAACCTATGAATATTCTGGGTTTTTTTCGTTTCCTGCAGTGCATAAACTATCAGTACTAGAGAAAAAATCAGTAGGACATTTGTGTACAAGATTTAATTTAGATTAATTTTGTACTGGTAAACATTTTCTGTGGGAGCTGCGGTTTCCTTGTTATTCAGGAGAAATATAAGAAATTCAAGCGCCCTCCCCTTCCCACGTCCCCCCCCTCCCCCCATCCTCCCCCAAACACACACATATGGTGTTCATGACACTCTGTCCTACCACTGTACAAAAATGTATGACTGCACGACCATTTCCCCCTCGGTTTTCCTTCGTCGGCTGCACTATCTCACCGACGCACAGCGGTGGGCCTCCACATCTGGCGATCTTCTGCCAGTTTCTGTCTCAGGAAGACCCACTCTCATGTCTCATCCACCACTCGGATGTCTCCATCAAGAAACGGCCTCATTTGTCTCCTATTCACCTTACTTTATTACGTTGGTAATTTAGTTCTTCGTATGGTTCAGAATAGCACAAAAATTCAGTAGTTACTGTTTTTGTCTTAAATAAAACATCACAATCTTCTTTTTTTTGGTCATCAGTCTACTGACTGGTTTGATGCGGCCCGCCACGAATTCCTATCCTGTGCTAACCTCTCCATCTCAGAGTAGCACTTGCAACCTACGTTCTCAATTATTTGCTTGACGTATTCCAATCTCTGTCTTCCTCTACAGTTTTTGCCCTCTACAGCTCCCTCTAGTACCATGGAAGTCATTCCCTCATGTCTTAGCAGATGTCCTATCATCCTGTCCCTTCTCCTTATCAGTGTTTTCTACACGTTCCTTTCCTCTCCGATTCTGCGTAGAACCTCCTCATTCCTTACCTTATCGGTCCACCTAATTTTCAACATTCGTCTATAGCACCACATCTCAAATGCTTCGATTCTCTTCTGTTCCGGTTTTCCCACAGTCCATGTTTCACTACCATACAATGCTGTACTCCAGACGTACATCCTCAGAAATTTCTTCCTCAAATAAAGGCCGGTATTTGATATTAGTAGACTTCTCTTGGCCAGAAACGCCTTTTTTGCCATAGCAAGTCTGCTTTTGATGTCCTCCTTGCTCCGTCCGTCATTGGTTATTTTACTGCCTAGGTAGCAGAATTCCTTAACTTCATTAACTTCGTGACCATCAATCCTGATGTTAAGTTTCTCGCTGTTCTCAT
Organism: Schistocerca americana; assembly: GCF_021461395.2. NCBI lineage: Eukaryota > Metazoa > Arthropoda > Insecta > Orthoptera > Acrididae > Schistocerca > Schistocerca americana. Next base: position 529,157,202 of record NC_060119.1, read on the forward strand.
TTCTACTACTTCTCATTACCTTCGTCTTTCTCCGATTTACTCTCAAACCATACTGTCTACTCATTAGACTGTTCATTTCGTTCAGCAGATCATTTAATTCTTCTTCACCCTCACTCAGGATAGCAATGTCATCAGCGAATCGTATCATTGATATCCTTTCACCTTGTATTTTAATTCCACTCCTGAACCTTTCTTTTATTTCCATCATTGCTTCTTCGATGTACAGATTGAAGAGTAGGGCCGAAAAGCTACAGCCTTGTCTTACACCCTTCTTAATACGAGCACTTCGTTCTTGATCGTCCACTCTTATTATTCCCTCTTGGTTTTTGTACATATTGTATATGACCCGTCACTCCCTATAGCTTACCCCTACTTTTTTCAGAATCTCGAACAGCTTGCCCCATTTTATATTGTCGAACGCTTTTTCCAGGTCGACAAATCCTATGAAAGTGTCCTGATTTTTCTTTAGCCTTGCTTCCAATATTAGCCGTAACGTCAGAATTGCCTCTCTCGTCCCTTTACTTTTCCTAAAGCCAAACTGATCGTCACCTAGCGCATTCTCAATTTTCTTTTCCATTCTTCTGTATATTATTCTTGTAAGCAGCTTCGATGCATGAGCTGGCCGGCCGAAGTGGCCGTGCGGTTAAAGGCGCTGCAGTCTGGAACCGCAAGACCGCTACGGTCGCAGGTTCGAATCCTGCCTCGGGCATGGATGTTTGTGATGTCCTTAGGTTAGTTAGGTTTAACTAGTTCTAAGTTCTAGGGGACTAATGACCTCAGCAGTCGAGTCCCATAGTGCTCAGAGCCATTTGAACCATTTTTTGCATGAGCTGTTAAGCTGATTGTGCGATAATTCTCGCACTTGTCAGCTCTTGCCGTCTTCGGAATTGTGTGGATGATGCTTTTCCGAAAGTCAGATGGTATATCGCCAGACTCATATATTCTACACACCAACGTGAATAGTCGTTTTGTTGCCACTTCCACCAATGATTTTAGAAATTCTGATGGAATGTTATCTATCCCTTCTGCCTTATTTGACCGTAAGTCCTCCAAAGCTCTTGTAAATTCCGATTCTAATACTGGATCCCCTATCTCTTCTAAATCGACTCCTGTTTCTTCTTCTATCACATCAGACAAATCTTCACCCTCATAGAGGCTTTCAGTGTATTCTTTCCACCTATCTGCTCTCTCCTCTGCATTTAACAGTGGAATTCCCGTTGCACTCTTAATGTTATCACCGTTGTTTTTAATGTCACCAAAGGTTGTTTTGACTTTCCTGTATGCTGAGTCTGTCCTTCCGACAATCATATCTTTTTCGATGTCTTCACGTTTTTCCTGCAGCCATTTCGTCTTACCTTCCCTGCACTTCCTATTTATTTCATTCCTCAGCGACTTGTATTTCTGTATTCCTGATTTTCCCGTAACATGTTTGTACTTCCTCCTTTCATCAATCAACTGAAGTATTTCTTCTGTTACCCATGGTTTCTTCGCAGCTACCTTCTTTGTACCTATGTTTTCCTTCCCAACTTCTGTGATGACCCTTTTTAGAGATGTCCATTCTTCTTCAACTGTACTGCCTACTGCGCTATTCCTTATCGCTGTATCTACAGAGAACTTCAAACGTATCTCGTCATTCCTTAGTACTTCCGTATCCCACTTCTTTGCGTATTGATTCTTCCTGACTAACGTCTTGAACTTCAGCCTACTCTTCATCACTACTATATTGTGATCTGAGTCTATATCTGCTGCTGGGTACGCCTTACAATCCAGTATCTGATTTCGGAATCTCTGTCTGACCATCATATAATCTAATTGAAATCTTCCCGTATCTCCCGGCCTTTTCCAAGTATACGTCCTCCTCTTGTGATTCTTGAACAGGGTATTCGCTATGACTAGCTGAAACTTGTTACAGAACTCAGTTAGTCTTTATCCTCTTTCATTCCTTGTCCCAAGCCCATATTCTCCTGTAACCTTTTCTTCTACTCCTTCCCCCACAACTGAATTCCAGTCGCCCATGACTATTAGATTTTCGTCCCCCTTTACATACTGCATTACCCTTTCAGTATCCTCATACACTTTCTCTATCTGTTCATCTTCAGCTTGCGACGTCGGCATGTATACCTGAACTATCGTTGTTGGTGTTGGTCTGCTGTCGATTCTGATTAGAACAACCCGGTCACTGAACTGTTCACAGTAACACACCCTCTGCCCTACCTTCCTACTCATAACGAATCCTACACCTGTTATACCATTTTCTGCTGCTGTTGATATTACCCGATACTCATCTGACCAGAAATCATTGTCTTCCTTCCACTTCACTTCACTGACCCCTACTATATCTAGATTCAGCCTTTGCATTTCCCTTTTCAGATTTTCTAGTTTCCCTACCACGTTCAAGCTTCTGACATTCCACGCCCCGACTCGTAGAACGTTATCCTTTCGTTGATTATTCAATCTTTTTCTCATGGTAACCTCCCCCTTGGCAGTCCCCTCCCGAAGATCAGAATGGGGGACTATTCCGGAATCTTTTGCCAACGGAGAGATCATCATGACACTTCTTCAATTACAGGCCATATGTCCTGTGGATACACGTTACGTGTCTTTAATGCAGTGGCTTCCATTGCCTTCTGCATCCTCATGTCGTTGATCATTGCTGATTCTTCCGCCTTTAGGAGCAATTTCCCACCCCTTGGACAAGAGAGTGCCCTGAACCTCTATCCGCTCCTCCGCCCTCTTTGACAAGGCCGTTAGCAGAATGAGGCTGACTTCTTATGCCGGAAGTCTCCGGCCGCCAATGCTGATTATTTATCGAAATTTAGGCAGTGGTGGGGATCGAACCCGCGACCGAAGACGTTTTGATTATGAATCAAAGACGCTACCCCTAGACCACGTGTACGTACTTCACAATCTTATTAGCAGTAAATTTAATATTATAAGAGTTTATATGCTAACATGAAAGTTTGTTAGTCAAAATATCCACGGGTGTGCTGCCGGTCTACAGTGTCCAACGGGCACAATATTTCGGCGATCATACATGTCTCCATCATCAGGTGAACTGACGGACTGAGCTCCTGTGAACGTGCCGGCACGGAGATCCGTACGCTATGGCTGCTCAGAGGGAACTGGGTTCGGTCGCGGTGGCGGCCGATTTAAATACCTTCCGCCCGCGGCGCGCTCCCTCCGCCGTCCGCGCCCCGCGCCACGGTCGCGCGGTGGAACAGATTGCGACGGCGTCTGAGATGACGTCGGAGTGATGGCTCTGTCCGCCGTGGTCGTCACAACTATACGTTTGCTCGATTTACTCTTGATTAACCCGATCGCTGGTTCCCAAGCCTTGCTAAGATTATAGCCACAGTCACGGTTTATGAGGTCGTCATTGGTGCGAATTTCGATGGCCTGTCTAACAACGCTGTCCCAATATCTCGACGTCTGTACCAGAATCCTCGTGCGGTCATATTCCATGGCGTGATTTTCCGACAAACAATGTTCAGCGACCGCCGACTTGCTCGGATACATCAGACGAGTGTGCCTCTGGTGTTCACGGCATCGATCCTCGACGGTACGCATCGTCTGACCAATATACGACTTGCCACATTGACACGGAATCTGGTACACGCCGGCCTTCCTCAAACCGAGGTCATCTTTGGCACTCCCCACCAGTGCACGAGTTTTATTTGGAGGACAAAACACATTTCCGACCCGGTGTTTCTTCAGAATGCGAGCGATTTTCCCCGAGAGTGCGCCTGTGTAAGGAATAAATGCAGTGCCTACTTCCTCCCTCGTGACTTCATCCATCTCAAGAAGTTGTGCTGCAGTGGTTGGGCGGAGAGCACGTTGAATCTGCCACTCTGTTCACAGGAGCTCAGTCCGTCAGTTCACCTGATGATGGCGAAATGTATGATCGCCGAAATATTGTGCCCGTTGGACACTGTAGACCGGCAGCACACCCGTGGATATTTTGACTATCAAATACGCCGGGAGAAACTCAAGAATCACATGAAAGTTTGTGTTTGACTTTGACTCAGTAATTTTTCGCCAATGACAAGCTTATTGTCTGCTCTTTCTGATGGTCCTCCTTCTGTGCCTTTGGTTGCTGCGTAAAAGACTCAGACGCGTCCTTCTTTGTATCCGTCAACAGTAGTGCGTCACATTTGGTAACTTTTGAGGAAACATATTAGACCAAAATATAGTAGACTTTTGTAGTATTTGTTTTTGGGCTGGCAAGCTTTTGAATAGATCTTTATCCATGGATATTACTTCTTTAAAATCACGCTCTTGTACTTTTATCAGAATTATAGTAATTTATGCATATATTTAACTTGAAACAGTTTTCAAAATACAAAATATTGGAAGAAGTCTTTCAGGGTGTTGTAGAAATGACATCAATTTAGCACAATTCTTAAAGTGTTATCCAGTGAAAACCCCTTCGTCCCCGTGGAATACTGCATAACTTCAATGAATTGAAACTTCATTTCATTGTATTTAAATCACTTATAGCTGTAATCATAAAGAGTGAAATTAAGGCGCTCTAGTGATTCCAGAGCTAGAGGTTCCCATTGCTGATCGTGGTATCTGTTTTCTCAACTACTGAATAAAAAAACTCCGACCGTACTGTCGCCCTTAGCCGGTAGACGTCACTCGATGTGGGTACAGAGTGGCATGTGGTCAGCACGCCGCTCTTGCGGCCGTTGTTAGTTTTCACAGCCACCACTTCTCAGTAAAGTAGCTCCTTAATTGGCCTCATAAGGGCTGAGAGCACCCCACGTGTCAATAGCGCTCGGCACGGTCATCCACACAAATGCTAGTTAAGCCCGACAGTGCGTAACTTACGTGATCCGACGGGAACTGGTGTTACCATTGCGGCAGGGCCGTTGCCCAACCACTGATTACTATTTTATATCACTGTCTGAATAGCTTTAAAGATTAGATGACAGGGTAATGAGACTAGACCATATTTAATGATCATCAAGTTTTCTGGAATTATATGTTGATTGCACAAATGTAAGTACAGTACCTTCCTTTTCAGTAAGAGAACTGTATTATTTTTTATTGCTACGCTTTTAATATATATGAAGAGTAAAAAATCCGGAAAAGTGCGAGAACTAGCTCACCTGGGATTACTTATCTACACAGACAATTCATCTATAGCGAGAATTGAGAATTTCGACAATTTCTGCCTGTTACCGATATCGATACTATTAACACATCAAAAAGTGTGACATGTATGGCCCTATCTTTTGATGGTACTGACGTAAAAGTGTAAAGTTTTTACTCTGTCAAGGCATCATAGACCTCAGCATGTAAACAGATTTCAACCTGATACATCTGCCTGTTCCTAAAAAAAAGGGGTTTTTTTAACAGTCGGACAGACAGCCAGGCAACAAAGGGATCCTATGAGGGTTCCCTTTTTACAGATTGAGGTACGGAACCCCAAAAAGCGTCTGCTTTAGCAAAGAATTCCTTTCATGCCATGTACACTACTGGCCATTAAAATTGCTACACTAAGAAGAAATGCAGATGATAAACGGGTATTCATTGGACAAATATATTATACTAGAACTGACATGTGATTACATTTTCAAGCAATTTGGGTGCATAGATCCTGAGAAATCAGTACCCAGAGCAACCACCTCTGGCCGTAATAACGGCCTAAATACGCCTGGGCATTGAGTCAAACAGAGCTTGGATGGCGTGTACAGGTACAGCTGCCCATGCAGCTCATTAAGAGTAGTGACTGGCGTATTGTGACGAGCCAGTTGCTCGGCCACCATTGACCAGACGTTTTCAATTGGTCAGAGATCTGGAGTATGTGCTGCCCAGGGCAGCAGTCGAACATTTTCTGCATCCAGAAAGGCCCGTACAGGACCTGCAACATGCGGTCGTGCATTATCCTGCTGAAGTGTAGGGTTTCGCAGGAATCGAATGAAGGGTAGAGCCACGGGTCGTAACACATCTGAAATGTAACGTCCACTGTTCAAAGTGCCGCCACTACGAACAAGAGGTGACCGAGACTTGTATCCGATGGCACCCCATACCATCACGCCGGTTGATACGCCAGTATGGCGATGAGAAATACACGGTTCCAATGTGTGTTCACCGCGATGTCCCCAAATACGGATGCGACCATCATGATGCAGTAAACAGAACCTGGATTCATCCGAAAAAATGACGTTTTGCCATTCGCGCACCCAAGTTCGTCGTCGAGGACACCTGTGATGCAGCATCAAGGGTAACCGCACCCATGGTCTCCGAGCTGATAGTCCATGCTGCTGCAAACGTCGTCGCATTGTTCGTGCAGATGGTTGTTGTCTTGAAAACGTCCCCATCTGTTGACTCAGGGATCGCGACGTGGTTGCACGATCCGTTGCAGCCATGCGGATAAGATGCCTGTCATCTCGACTGCTAGTGATACGAGGCCTTTGGGATCCAGCACGGCGTTCCGTATTACCCTCCTGAACCCACCGATTCCATATTCTGCTAACAGTCATTGGATCTCGACCAAAGCGAGCAGCAATGTCGCGATACGATAAACCGCAATCGCGATTGTCTACAGTCCGACCTTTATCAAAGTCGGAAACGTGATGGTAGGCATTTCTCCTCCTTACACGTGGCATCACAACAACGTTTCACCAGACAACGCCGGCCAACTGCTGTTTGTGTATGAGAAATCGGTTGGAAACTTTCCTCATGTCAGCACGTTGTAGGTGTCGCCACCGGCGCCAACCTTGTGTGAATGCTCTGAAAAGCTAATCATTTGCATATCACAGCATCTTCTTCCTGTCGGTAAATTTCGCGTCTGTAGCACGGCATCTTCGTGGTGGAGCAATTTTAATGGCTAGTAGTGTATTAGTGCGCAAGACGATATTCACTTGCTGAGTCAAAAATCGGTAGTCACCTATCTGTCTCTGGGTGGACACAGTAAGGTTTGATTAAATTCTCTCGAGCTTCCAGCTGCGTCGAGTGGTTTAAAATTCACTAACTTTCGGCAGAATACTCCTGATCCATTTCCAGGTGGTGACCGTCTTTTGGCTGCTGCTACGGTCTTTACATGGCTGCGCTGCCTGCTGCGACGTCAGTGGTGTTCGCTCCAGCGCCGTATAAGCTAATGTTTCGTTACGACCGCTTCAGCCTTCCGACAGCCGGTTCCCAAGCCGTGGTTAGCTGAAGGCTATTGAGGGACTTATCACAAATTTTTATTCGATCGCTATTAGTCCGCGCAATAACAATTACTCTTCGAATGCAGTAGGACGTCCGTTTCCTAGAACAATCATCACTACCTCTGATTTCTTACGGTACAGAAGGCACTACACAGCGCTGCACAGTAGTACGCACAGACTGTCCGATGTAAAACTGTCAAAACCCAAACGGTATTTTGTGTAGTCCTGGTGTTCTGAGGCCTACATCGTCTTTCTTAGGTGTCATGAGCTGTCGAATTTTTGTTAGAGCCCTGACGACCGAATAGATTTTACGCTGTAGAGTTGGCTAATATTTCCTCTTACTGAGCGACAGAACGGCAAAACGGCAAGCTTCAGCGACTCCTCGTCGGGGTCCTTTTGCTTCCGTGTTTCCTGAAAGATACCTTGCGCAATGCGGCGATGGTTGCAGCCGTTTCTCATGAATACTTTCTATTTGTCTTGACGGACCGTGCGAGGCTTGACTGAAGCCGGCCAACAGGAAAGTCAGACGGGAAAATATTGTTTTGGGAGACGTTGTGCTCGCTCACAAATACTCTTTTCTTATCTTCCTGTTGCCGTGATGACTGCACGTGCTGATTCGCCTTATACTATAGACGCTTCGGCTTGTGATTGTGAAATGAGCGCAATCACATGACATCATCCGACGTTATGATGAGATTGTTGCTGTTTTTGCGCTTTTCTACCGCACTTATTTTTTTCGCAGAGTAGCACTTGCATCCTACGTCATCAATTATTTGTTGTATGTATTCCAGTCTATGTCTTCCTCTAGCGTTTTTGCTCTCTACAGCTTCCTCTAGTAACATGGAAGTTATTCTATCATATCTTAACGGATATCCTATCATCCTGACCCTTCTACTTGTCAGTGTTTCCATATGTTCCTTTCCTCGCAGATTCTGCGGAGAACCTTCTCATTCCTCATTCCTTATCCTAAAAGCCCATCTAATTTTCAACAATCTTCGGTAGCACCCTCAAATTCTTCGATTCTCTTCTGCTCCGGTTTTCCCAGAATTCCATGTTTCACCAACATACAATCTTGTGATCGAAACATATATTCTAAGGAATTTCTTAAATTAAGAACTATGTTTGATGCTAATGAGTTTCTCTTGGCCTGGAGAGTCCTTGATCCCTAATTGTGATGTTAAGTTTCTCACTGCTGTCATTTCTGCTACGTCTCATAACTTCCACCTTTCTTCGATTTACTCTTAGTATACAGGGTGTAAATTTAAATTTGACAAACCAGCATAAGTCGAAAAATAAGTTTCACACGAAAAAATGTGTAGAATCCAAAGTTGATTGTTTTCGAGGGGCACCTGGTGGTGCTAAAATTAGCCCGCCACCCCAGCCCCTTGGGGGTGGGGCAGGAGACAACTTTAAAATTTCAAATGGGAACTCCCATTTTTTATTGCAGAATCAGATTCTACAACAAAACTACGTAGATTTTGTCTTAAACATTTGTTTTGATTCTTGGTAGTTGGTGCTGTAATTCAAGAAAATCCACGTTCTCATTTTTGGTTCGAAAATGGTTACGGATAAATAAAAAATACGTATTTACTTCGTAAATTTTGATTCGCTAAATCTAAAACTCTCCCTCTCTCCACATAGGGAGATCGTCATCTAGCAGATCCTTAATTTTCTATCCCATTGTTCTGTATATTATAGCTGTCAGCAACATGGATGCATGCGCTACTCAACTAATTGTGCAATAATTCTCGCAGTTGTCGGCTCTTGCCGCCTTCAGAATAGTGTGGCTTATGTTTTCCCGAAAGTCTTATGGTATATCGCCAGTCTCATAACTTCTACAAACCAACGTGAATAGTCGTTGTGTTGTCACTCCCACAATATTTTTAGAAACTGTGGTGGAATGTTTTTCAACACTTCTGACTTGTTTGATCTTAAGTCTTCTAAACATCTTTTGAGCTCTAATCCTAATACTGGATCCATTATCTCTTCCATATCAACCTTCTTTATTTTCTTGTCACATCAGACAAGTCCTCCTGCTTTCAATGTTTTCTTTGCACCTCTCCTCTTCATTTAAAAGTGGAATTCCCGTTGCACTCCTAAGTTACCGCCCTTGCTTCGAATTTCAGCGAATGTTGTTTTGAATACTCCATATGCTGAGTCAGTCCTTCCGACAATCATTTCTTTTTCGATTTATTCACATTTTTCATGCAGTCCTTTCACATTGGCTTCTCAACATTTCCTGCCTGTTTCATTCCCAAGTGACTTGTATTTCTGTATTCCTGAATTTTCCTGAACATTTTTTTATTTCTTTCTTTCGTCGATCAACTGAACTATTTCTTCTGTTACCGAAGGTTTCTTCCCATTTACCTTCGTTGTACCTACGTTTTTGTTTCCAACTTATGTGATTGCTCTTTTTTCTTTTTCTCTTTCTTTTTTTAGATATTTCCATTCCCCGTCAACTGAACTGCGTACAGAGCTATTCGTTATTGTAATACTCTCAGAAAACTTCAAATGCTATCTCTTCATTGCTTAGTATTTCTTTGCGCATTGATTATTGCTAACTAGTCTCTTAAACTTCAGCCTCTCTTGATTAGCACTTAATTGTGATCTGTGCCTAAATGTGCTCATATGTGTGCCTTACAATCCAATATTTGATTTCCGACTCTCTGTCTGACCATGATGTAATCTAATTGGAATCTTCCCGTATCTACCAGCCTTTTCCAAGTATACCTCCTTCTATTGCGACTCTTGAACAGAGTATTCGTTATTACTATCTGAAATTTATTGCAGAATTCTATTAGTCTTTCTCCAGTATCATTACTACTACCAAGCCCATATTCTCCCGTAACCCTTCCTCTAGAACTGCCTTACAATCTCGCAAGAATACTATCTCCCTCTACGCAGCGAAGTTCCCTTGCAAATATTCTATACACTTTCTGTATCTATTCATCTCCAGCTTGCGATGTCGTCATGTGTAACTGAGCCATCGTTGTCGGTTATGGTTTGCTGTCGATTCTGATGGGAACAACCCTATCACTGAGCTGTTCACAGTAGCCCACTTTCTGCCCTACCTCCCCATTCATAACGAATCCTACTCCCTTTATTCCATATCTGCTACTATTGGTATTACCCTTTACTTATGTGACAAGAAGGCATTGGCTGCTTAACATTTCACTTCACTGTCCCCAACTATATCTTGACTGAGCCTAAGCGTTTCCGTTTTCAGAGTTTCTAGACTCCCTATTAGGTTCAAACTCTTGACAATAGAATCCCTGACCAGTAGAGCATTACCCTTTTCTTGGTTATTCAGTCTGTTTCTAATGGTCAGCTCACCCTTGGCAACCCTCTCCTGCCTTTATATGAGGGTAATTTCTGCAGTTTTACAAATCACAGGAAATCTATATCACTAAAAGACTAACTCGAGGTATGACAACCCAATCTCAGTTGCTACTCGCCTACCTAATAGCTTGCATGCAATTATTGGCCGAATTTAAAAATTTGAAATAATGACATAGACTAGTAACTAAGAGGAATAACCGCATGTTAAAGGATTGACACAATATGAAAAGTAATACATTCACAACCTGGGTATACGTCTTGAGGCAGTGTAGCTCACGAATCATCTTTTGAGAATGAGAGAAGGAACATCTTCTCTGTGAAACTGTCCACAAAATGATGAACGGAGAAAGTTTATCGCATACCACATTTCAGCTGTTCATGCAGTAAAACTGTCGCATCAGGCTTGACGTTTTAATTTATTCCTTTTTACAACTGACTCTGTTTGAAACACCATTTATATACATTATCCACCTGAACTGCAGAATATATCTACAAAATTATATGGTACACGACACATAGTTAAGGCGTCATAGACACTGAGTTGCATGAAAAAATAGCTTTCGCATAAAATGGATTGCAAATTACCCAGACTATATTCATCCAGTGTTTCATAATGAAATCACTAAATGAGTTCCAACAAAATTTTAACATGAGTTCAAACTTTCTATTCTAAACCTTTTCTCGCCAACGTTCTTAACATTAAATATTTAATGACTTGTAAATAATATATTTCAGCTATCAGTCGTCCTTTTGAAATTTTATTGGCAGATCTAGATTTCAGCTAGAAACTATCCATTCTCAACGCACTATTATTTTTGATCAATGCATGTAATGCCTGTCGGTCGGGCCCGGCCCGGCCCGGCCCGCGACGCGACGCGAAGCCTTTCCTTAATTTCCTCTGTTTCAATCTGCAGTTCAAAACTAATAAATTATTGTCAGATTCAACATCTGCCCCAAGAAATATTTTGAAGCTTAAATTCTCGTTATGTAATCTTTGTCTTACCATTATACAATTTCTCTCAAACCTTCTGATGCTTCCAGGTGTCTTCCACGGACACAACGTTCTTCCACGATCCTTAAGTCAAATGTTAGCAATGAACAAAATATATTCTGTGCAAAATTCTACTACGTGGTTTCTTCTTTTATTACTTTCCCCAAGTGTTCTTCTACTAGTTTCCTTTATCCTATTTTCAAATTCTCGTCCCCTTCCACAATTAAATTTTCATCTCTCATAAATATCTGAATAATTTCTTTTGTCACGTCATACATTCTTTCAGTGTCATCATCTGCATATAAACTTGAACTGTTTATTTCTTACTGAATATTAGAAGCACTCCTTTATCAACTGTGTCCCGTTTTGTGTCGATAACCCTGTACTCATCTGACCAGAAGTCTTTCTTGCTAACGCATTTCACTAATCCCTGCTTTATCTAACGGCAATCTATCCATTTCTCATTCTAAATTCTCTGACCTGCCTCATAATTAGGAAATCAAACATTCTGTGCTTTGACTGTGGAATGAAGATTTGTTTCTCCTTATCAGAACATGTTGCTTAGTAACCCCTGCCCGGTAACCTGAATGAGGGACCATTTTGATTTTGTTTTATCCAAAAGGTTGCCATCAACATTAAATAACGGCTGCAGTTTTTCCTAGTATTTAGGCATTCACAGTACCAACATAGCAATGCCTTGTTGGATAACACTGCAAGGCCAGAGCACTGCACCTGCATGTACTGAACAGGATGTTGCCCCTCGTCAGCAACTGCAGGCTAGTCCTGGCTCTCCAAAGATAGCCTTACGTTGGGGTTGCACATACGGTACCGTTGTGTGTGGCGTTGAGGCACGCAGGCCAGGAGACCACTGTATGGTCCATTGTTCATGGGAGGGCTTATCCATTACTCTTTTTAATACTTACTTATAACTTATGATTCGGAAATGGAACTCCAGCGAAAGGCCACAGACTAAAATAAATGAAAGTGTGCACTTCATTATTCACTAAATTGAGGATGACCCCCAGAGAGCGGTATATTATCTTCAGCAGATTTCCTCAGAACATAAAATAAAAATTCCTGAATAAAACGCCAAGGTCCAAATGCCCTTTTCGAACAAAAACAGCTCTAAATAGTGTTATATAAGTGTCTCACTTTGGCTGTGATGTAACATTAATAATGATATGGAACACAAATTGAACAAATATCTAGCCGAATGTGGAACACTGTTAATACGAATGAGGCGAAAGACAATGTATCTGTGGCTGTGCCACTTTGCAGTAAACTCAGAAACATGGGTGGCGGATGAAAAGCCACTCTAGTGAAATACTTCGGAAACGAGGTCCCTAAGGTAGGACGTAACTGGATAGATGTAAGAACGACGATACGTAAAGAGAACTGAATATTTTTGAAATAATAGACGGAATCAGGCAAATAAAGATTGCGCACAGGTTGCCCGAAATCTTACGGGAATCGTCACCTTTGTGTGTGGGAGTCATGAGTGGATGGACAAATATCTATGAGGTGCATTACGTATGTAGATTGTGGACAGTTGGGAATGTGGGTCTCACGGGAAGCGTGGAAGGTCCCTGCAGACGCGCAATTCATCTGTGTCCTCGGTGGCTCAGATGGAAAGAGCGTCCGCCATGTAAGCAGGAGACCCCGGGTTCGAGTCCCGGTGGGGGCACACATTTTCAGCTGTCCCCATCGAGGAATATCAACAACACCTGTCGGCAGCCGAGGGTTTCAATTTAAATAAAGAAAGACTGCCCTAACATCTGAGTAGCAGATAAAAAGAAAGAATATCAAAAGAAGATTTGCTGTAGAGAACCAGTGCAAGAAGAGACTTTGAAGGCCAGGAAAGAGGTAACAACTGCCTCTGTAACCGAAGAAGACGAATATCCTACTGATTGGAAGAAGAAAGAGAATAATCGTGGTGAAAAAATCGTGATCTTATCCAGGGAAATATTTCGTCCATGTTTGTCGAGAGTTGTGACACATTAAATAATACACAAATAACACTGATTTTATGTTTCACTCACTCTGAAATCAAGTTTGCGTTTTTCTGGTCAGCTCAAATCGTGGACAAGAGTTTGTGGCATTTATCTGTTTGACAGACAGGGATGACACGGCACATAAAATTCTTGGTTACCAGTTAAAGCAATGACGGGGAATGAAACCAACTTCTTCTCCAGAAAAAAGTAAACCACCGACCGCCGGCAGTGATTTAAAAATTGCCAGACGGGGATTTTAAACCACTCCTCGACAATGATATTCTGGTAACTTAACCACAGTTCCATATTGCTTCATAGTGGTGGAAAACGGAATTTGCGATAGGAGTGTCTTCGTACACATGGTAATTTTCTTTACGGAGCTTGGAGGTACAGAAAGGCTAGGACAATGAACCAAAAACTTTCAGTTTTCTTCCCAGTCAACACAATCCTCAAAGCTTCCAACTACCAGAATTGCTCTCCTAGTATAGAAGCTCTTCATAACGCTTCCTACACATTTTGCACTTTTAGCACTCCAGGGACAAAAAAACACGGCTTAGGGGATGAGGAGTGGGGATGGAGGGCTTAGCCACAGCCTAGGGATTCTTTGCAGAGTGAGTCTTTAACGTTGCAATGGACTATACGTGACAGATTAAAACTTCGTGTCGTTACCGTCTCACAAGACGACCGTTTTCTGTAGTAAATTGCGTAGTGAAAAGATTTTTTGTGCAAACAATACGCAAATTGCGGATAAGCCGTTTCTCCGCTATATTCTTCCTTTTGAGAGAGTGATTTCGGCAACGTATGCCGCAGATCTCCTGAGAAATCCGGTAACTGTGGGAGGATTACATTACTGGTGAGCTGAAACTGTTAGTTGTGCCTGGCTCGCTTATTTGTTTAATGGTTCCTTCTCTTAATATGCCTTGTTTTTCGACTGTAGTCCCCATCTCCTTCTTTACATTGTATATGGGACAATTCAGCTGCCTGTATCACTTGCTTTTATGCAACACGCAACGCCTTTGAATACCACAAAATGTTCAAATGTGTGTGAAATCTTACGGGACTTAACTGCTAAGGTCATTAGTCCCTAAGCTTACACACTACTTAACCTAAATAATCCTAAGGAAAAACACACACACACACACACACATACACACACACACACACCCATGTCCGAGCGAGGACTCGAACCTCCGCCGGGACCAGCGGCACAGTCCATGACTGCAGCGCCTGAGACCGCTCGGTTAATCCCGCGCGGCTTAAATACCACAAGCAAGATTTTCCCATTTTCTCGCTTGCTACTACTAGTTCTACAAAAAATGTGAACAGGACCTTTTGTAGGAAAGGCCGTGCGGTTATAGGCGCTACAGTCTGGAACCGAGCGACTGCTACGGTCGCAGGTTCGAATCCTGCCTCGGGCATGGATGTGTGTGATGTCCTTAGGTTAGTTAGGTTTAATTAGTTCTAAGTTCTAGGCGACTGATGACCTCAGAAGTTGCATAGTGCTCAGAGCCATTTGAACCATTTTTTTTTTTTTTTTTTTTTTTTTTTTTTTGTAGGAAATTTAATGTAGTTAAATTTTGTACTGGGTCACGTTCTCGCAAAGAGTCGTAGTTTTCGGATTATTCGAGGAAAACGTATGAAAGTGACCTTCAAATGTGTGTGAAATCTGATGGGACTTACCTGCTAAGATCATCAGTTCCTAAGCTTACACACTGCTTAACCTAAATTATCCTAAGGACAAACACACACACCCATGCCCGAGGGAGGACTCGGACCTCCGTCGGGACCAGCCGCACAGCCCATGACTAAAGTGACCTTCAAACGCGGTTTTCTTGAATACCTCGAAAACTGTGGCCTCCATCGGAAACATATGCCAGAACAAAATTTAACTACATTAAATTTCCTAAAAATAGATCCTATTCATTTCTTCTGTAGGACTAATAGTTGCTTGTAGCGAGTGAGAGAATATGAATATCACGCACATGGTTTCTGAAGGCATTGCGGGATGCATAAAACCCCGTGGTAGGGGCAGCTGGATCACCTTGCATATCATAACCTGAAGTGAACTACAGCCTGTAACAAAGTTTGAATCAATTTTGTCATATGATGACATGATGCAGACCGTGGCTGTTGTTTGCAGACAAATGTTGATGGTGTTAGGACAGCAACCACCCACAAATTTACTTTCAGTTCCTTTATTCAAAGGGTACCGTTACCAGTTTCGAATCGTTGTGATTCATCCTCAGACGGTTTACACGCTTTCTTTATGACATGTGGTGTGTTTTTTACAGATTAATTCTCCTAAAATATAAACAATACATAATTATAAACACGCTACACACAGATGGTTGCGTTACAGATTTTCGTTGCATGTGACTTACGTGAAACGTCGGTTTGGAGTGTTTGTTTCCATAACATTCGTCCAACAGATGTAAATGCATTCCCACTGCATTCTTATTGTTGCACATGTAAACTGTTCTCACTGAACACTTCAGATTTGTCACTGAGAAGATTTCTACCACGCGCCACATGTTTTGATACATACGAAGAGCTTACAAACATATGAGTATCACAGATGCTATGATATATCGTAACTTTTGTCGATGATGTACTATGTTTGGAAAGGATCATATATTCATTTACTCAACTGTAATGCCTTTTACACTAGTACAGAGACATTCAATTTTTGAGTCGATATTGTTAAATTAATTATAAGGTTTTTTTTATTTTATATATATATATATTCAAATAGCAAACTTATTTAAAAAGAAGAAAAGTATCACAATCAGCTATTCCACAAATAATAAATTACAACAAAAAGTAATCCATGATGTAAATACCTCCAAGAGTCCCTACCGTAAATCAGGAATATACAAACTCAAATGTGATACATGTCCAACATTCTACATTGGACAGCCAGGCAGAAGTTTCAAAATTAGATACAAAGAACATATTGATGCTTTAAGACTTGGTAACTTGAACAAATCAGCATCTGCAGCCCATATTGCTGAAGAAAATCATTCAGTGGGAAACATTGAGGACAACTTAAAGATTTTGCATATAGCAGAAAAAGGAACCACTATGAATATATTAGAAGAATTAGAAATACACACACACACAAAAACAGCACCCCTGAAAAATTTCCAAGAATTATTTTCCAGCCTCCAAAGCAAATAATATTAGTACACCTATCTGCAGATAAAGTAGCAAATTTATATGTTACTATAATTCTCATGATGCTAAATGTAATTAATATATTATTTTACCTATACAGTTATATATATATATATATATATATATATATATATAAAATAGAAAACTTTATAATAAATTTAACAATATCAACTCAAAAATTCAATGTCTCTGTGCTAGTGTAAAAGGCATTACAGTTGCGTAAATGAATATATGATCCTTTCCAAACATAGGACATTATCGTCAAATGTTACGATATATCATAGCATCTGTGATACTCATATGTTTGTAACCTCTCTGTATGTATCAAAACATGTGGCGCGTGGTAGAAATCTTCTCAGTGACAAATCTAAAGAGTTCAGTGAGAACAATTTACATGTGCAACAATAAGAATGCAGTGGGAATGCATTTACATCTGTTGGACGAATGTTATGGAAACAAACACTCCAAACCGACGTTTCACATAAGTCACATGCAACGAAACTCTGTAACACAACCATCTGTGTGTGGCGTGTTTCTAATTAAGTGTTATTTACATTTTAGGACAATTAATCTGTAAAAAACACGCCACATGTCATAAAGAAAGCGTGTAAATCGTCTGAGGATGAATCACAACGATTCGAAACTGGTAACGGTAGCCTTTGAATAAAGGAACTGAAAGTAAATTTGTGGCTGGTTGCGGTCCTAACACCATCAAAGTTTAAATCAGTTTGAAAGTTCAATAGCACCGTAATTCATCCGCAAAAAAAAACTTCGTTTGTTTTGCTTGTATTGTTGGACCTAAGTATAAATGACACTGAAAATTCCCAAAAGTTACTATTACATTGTAACGTTTGCCGTACAGACTGAGAAGGCCTGCGTGAATATTGTGTTTGAGTGACACCTATTACTGATTACGCCTACAGTGACCTTCAGCCAGCAGGGAACAACCGCTGCTCTTAACTGCTGCGAGCCAGCGCCAGGGGCGTGTGTTCCGTGCCGCCACCCCGCCGGCTGCCGTCACCCTTATCGTGTACTCGAGCTGACGTGACGCCACGAGGCCCTCCATATTCCACGCCTCTGCTCTTTCATCCACCGCTGCGTGCACTGTCGTGATGTGCCTCCGAGAGGGCGTTGGCGCCCAGCTCAGCGAGCGCTATTTTCGGAGCTGCTGGCATAAACTTGAGCCACCGTAATGTCCTTTCGAAATGCTGGGAAAAAAAGTGAAAAAAGGAGAAGGAGATGAAGAGCAAAAGAACACAGACCCGCGTTGTATTATTTAACTGTCGCCAGGAGAGAACAAAAATATGAAGAAATGTGACTAAGAGATCTACACTGTGAGCGCCGTGTGAGTGCTATTCTGTCATTCTGCGCAACGGATTAATCTGAGATGTACCCTTTACCCTGTGGCTACAGCAAGATGCAATTTCCACCCCTACACTGCTACAGAAGTCAGACAGACGCTCCTAACGTTCTAAAGAGAATTGCTTGAAAAACTTTCAGCAATAAATATCTTCTGGAGTCATCCGCTGAAAGGAAATGACACAAAAGTTCACAAAATTTCTTATATAACTAGTGGGATACTTGGGTACTGGAGTAGTGCTAGTTAGTGTAACAAAAACATTACAACGAAAACTATTATTTTTTAAAAAAAGTTCTGAGAAATCACAATGGGACTTTTAGTTATGAACTGAACAAGTTATCTCCAGGTTCTTTTCAGAATGTGAAGCTACCTCTTAAGGATAGGATTCGCTAATGAAATTCCTATACAAAGTTTAAGATTCAGTAGTTAAAACTTCCGGGCTAAGAGGCCGTGGTCCAATAGTAGAAATACTTCTCCCTGACGTTTCGTTGTCAGCTGCGGGCAACATCATCTGACGTGAGTCTACGACTGGCTGCTAGGCTGTGGAGGTCCTGTTTATATAGAGCGTGTAGAGGGCGCCCCCACTACTGAAGACGCTGACCATGAAAGCCTACACGCTATGAAAGTTTAAGATTGTTACTGACTTGGCAGAATGGCTGAGAGCCGCGCCTACTCAACTTGAATAATTATCCGTTAGAATGTTGCTAGGTATGGTCGAGGCTGCCGCGTGTGAAATGCAGTTGAAGTGTACTGTTGTGGAGGAAATACGGGGCTGTAGTGCACAATGCCATAAGCTGCGATGATTGCTGTCTGCGCCGCTCGCTGCTGACAAATAAGATAACTCTCGTTCTATCTGGATTGACCTTCGCCAATCAAACTCTCCCTACGCCTTGATGAAGTCAAGGACTCCTATTCGCCCCTAGTCTAACTATTGGCGTGGTACACCGGTCAAATAACCAGTCCACCGCGATGCCTCTCAAAAATTCGCTTGCAGGCGTTTAACTATAACTCTGCCCGTTCACACCGCACAATAAGTGTGGCGGCCAACACATTGAACAACGTTTAATTGCAAGGACTCAATATAGAGTCGCACTCCAATTTGCTCTCGACAGAGGTGCTCTCCCAGTGAAGTACTGAGGAGAGATCTGTTCCTCGCTCTTTGAGTACACGTACGAGCGCACACGCTCTGGTTACATGTTCTCGCTCCAAGAGCGACAACGGAACGGCTCCTCTCCACGCCAGGCGTGAAGGGGTATATCTTTCAGTCTCTTCCATTACTCCTTCAGCTCAAGGCGTCAGGAATATCGTCTGCCAATCAGCATTGCTCTTCTAAAATGGGAGAATGACGTTTCGTTTAAGGCGACCAATCCGGAAATCTGTAGCATCGGCGTTTGGCGTTTGCTGTCTCCCTATGAAAACCTCTGAAACTGCGTGCTATGTTTGTATAGAATGCGTAGGCTGGGCGCTCCCACACAATGTAGCGGAATTTGCTTTTATGCCAAACACGGGGTCATTCTCCCTTTCACTCGTGCAAACGCTGTCTGCTCAACGGGCGGTCGCCGGCCGATGTAGATAGGTTGACTCGTCCTCTGAAGGGACCGGCCTCCTGGTTTGCCTCTCCCGAACTAAAAGGTTTTGTGACCGTCGTGTCTTGAATGTGTGTGTGTATGCCAGCCTCGAGTATTTCAACCACGGTGCACACTTGCGATTTACTTGTTATTTACATATCGTTTACATGAATTCATACAACATTGACTTTATCTTATCGAGTTTGGGTTCGAATGAAGCGTCTTGATGTTTGGAATTGATTGTGAGGGCGGAATATGTAAGCAATGATGGTCAGGAGACCACGACGTCTTACAACACTAAGGTGACGAAAGCCACAGAACACCTCCCAATATCGAGTCTGGCGTAGTGCAGCAACTGGACGTGGCATGGACTCAACGAGTTGTTGGAAGTCCTCTGCAGAAATATTAAGCCACGCTGCCTCTATAGCCATCTGTAACTGCGCAAATGTTGCCTGTTCAGGATTTTGTCCTTGAACTGACTTCTCCATTATGCCCAATAAATAATCTATGGGATTCATGTCAGGCTACCTTGTCCAGAATATTCTTCGAACCAATAGCAAATAACTGTGGCTCAGTGACATGGCGCATTGTCTTCCATAAAAATGCCGTCGTAGTTTGGGAACACGAAGTCCAGGAATGGCTGCAAATGTCTCCAAACACCTGAACGTAACCGAGAACCCAGCCCTTTCAATGTAACCACAGCCCACACCATTAGGGAGCCACCACAGTTGCACAGTGACAGAACTTGAGTCCATGGCTTCGAGGGGTCTGCACAACAATCTATCGCTACCATCAGTTCTTCCAACTGACATCGATACTCATCTGACCAGGACACGGTTTTCCAGTCATCTAGGGTTCAATAAATTTCAGCCAGTAATAGCGAAACCTCTGTTCAAGAATCACAAGAGGATGAGATAGACCTAGAAGAGACTGGGAGGTATGGGCGGATTTCAGTTAGATTACGTCATGATCACGCAGAGATTGCGAAATGAAATATTGAATTGAAAGGCGTACCCACGAACAGATACAGACACGGACCACAATTAAGTGATGATGAACAGAAGGCTGAAGTTAAGGGGGGTAGGACGTTAAATGGGCCGTCTTGGAGCAGGAGAGACACCACAGGACTTTTTAATTCTCACTGTCTAGACTTTTTTGAATAAATTCATAAAACTTTGTCAGCATGACCACTCATAGCAGTGGAAGTTCAAAAACATAACATAATTAATTTTGTTTTACATTTGAAAGTTCATCATTTTTTCACTTACTATTGGCTGCGTTTGTTGCTGTAGGTACGCGTTTCTTCATAAGTAAGAGAGATTATTCGATGAATTTTGCACAGCTTACAATCCATACTTACAGGTGTATGAAATCCTAGAAATTATTTAATTTATGAAAAAATTAAAGTGCTGTTACAGTTTAAACTTCATGTTTAGAAAAACTCAAATTTTGTTGTTAATTGTCTCAATTTTTACCACAGTTTTCAATAGATTTGGAAAATTCTATAGTTTCATACACCTGTAAGTATGGTTTGTATGCTGTGCAAAATTCATCGAAGAATCTCCTTTACTTATGAAGAAAAGTGTACCTATAGCAACAAAAGCAGCCAATGGTAAGTGAAAAAAGGTCAAATTTCAAATGCAAAAAAAAAATCTTATATTTATGAACTTCCACTGCTATGAGTGTAAATCCTGAATCCTTTCTGGTCATTTTGACAAAGTTTTATGAATTTATTTGTAAAAGTATAGACAGTGGAAATTAAAATGTCCTCTCGTGCCTCTCCTGCACCAAGTCATCCCGTTTGACGTCCTACCCCCCTTAAAGAGACTAGTCACGAAAAGTTAATGTACGGAGGAATGGGGTACGGAAATATAATGGAATGAAGAGATTCGCTTGATGTTCTCTGAAGCTACAGGTATTGCGATCAGGAACAACTCAGTGGGCAGTTCAGTTGAAGAGGAATCACAAAAGCTAAAAAGAAAACCGTATCTGCAAGAAAACGAACAGCGAAGAAACCGTGGGTAACGGAAGAAATAGTTCAGTTGATCGCCGAAAGAAGGTAGTACAAAAATGTTCAATGAAATTCAGGAATACGGAAGTAAAACTCTTTTGGGAATGAGGTTAATAGGAACTGCTGGATAGCTAAAGATAAAAGATTCCATGAAAAATGTGAATAAATTGGAAAAGGAATGATTGTCGGAAGGACTGACTCTGCGTATGGAACAGTCAAAACGAACTTCATTGAAATTTAAAGCAAGGGCGGTAACATTAAGACTGCAACGGGAATTTCACTATTAAATGCAGAAGATAAAGTGGATAGGTGGGAACAGTACAATGAAGGTGCCTATGAGAGGGAGAACTTGTCTGTTGATGTGATAAAAGAAGAAATAGGATGAATTTCTTTTATTTCCGCCACTGATCACGAAAGTCTTGGTCTTTAAATTACCGGTTTCAGTTAGCAATGACCATCTCCAGATCTGCAGCAAAACATGAGAAATGGATACAACTAGTGAACAGACTACGTCTTGTTGTACGACTGTGTCATAATGTTGTTCAGTCTACGTAAATACACAGGGTGTGGGTCATGATCCGTCAAAAACGTGTCTTTCTTTTCGAGGGATTCAAAAGAATTCAGTTTTCACATATGCTTGTACTCCCAGTGCTGTAATTCCCGCGGCCCAGCCACGTTGGCATTCGGGAACCGTTCACTCCTTTAACTGTTTCTTTTTTGTGACATTCTGGCCAGTAATGTCTTTTACTACATTACATCTCCGTATAGAGTGAAAAGGTCCTAGTTATCTTAATTTTGTGTCAAACTCCTTACACGACCAGGGCTGCCAATTTAAAAACAGAAGTAAATCATTTGAAGAAAACATTGATAAGAAATAGCTGTGATACAGACAATGTAGAAGGAGCTCAGAAGCGTAAGAAATTAGCAGACGAGAAGCACAAAGACAATAAAGCACTAAAGAAACTGGAATTTTTGCTATACATAAAGAGCGCGTCCGAAAGATCTTCCAATGTAAAGGACTGAAACCAATGTTTTCAATTAACCATATACAAAGGCGACATGTGGTCTGGGGGTAGCGTCTTTGATTAGTAGTCAACATGTCCTCGGTCCCAGGATCGCATCCCACACCGCTTAAGTTACGAATAAAAATCATCAGGAATGGTGGCACCCTCACTCAGCCAACCGCCTTGTCAAAGACTGCGGAAGAGCGGACAGAGGTTCAGGGCACTCTCTTACCATAGGGATGGGAAACTGCCTCTAAAGGCGGAAGGATCAGCAATGATCAACGGCATGAGGATGCAGAAGGCAATGGATACCACTGCATTAGCGACAAAGTGTATCTACAGGACATGTGGCCTGTAACTGAATAGTGTCATAATGATCCCTCCACCGACAAAAGATTCCGGAATAGTCCCTCTTTCGGTCTCTGGGAGCAGACTGCCGAGGGGAAGGTGATCACGAGAAAAACACTGAATAACCAACGAAAGGATAACTTTCTACGACTAGGGGCGTGGAATGTTAGAAGTTTGAACGAGGTAGGGAAGCCGAAAAAACTGAAAAGGTAAAACGTAAGTTTCAATATAGATATAGTGGGCGTCAGTGACGCGAAAATGGAAAGAAGATAAGGGTCCCTGTCACATGAGACACAGTTGTATCAACAGCAGCAGGAAATGGTATAAAGGGAATACATTAGGAAGCTAAGGCAGAGGGTGGGTTGCTGTAAACAGTTCAGTGATAGGGTTGCTGTCAGCAGAACCGACAGCGAACCAACACCGACAACAATAGTTCATATGTACATGCAGACGTCGCAAATCGAAGATGAAGAGAGAGAGAAATTATATGAGGATGTTGAATGGGTAATTCAGCACGTAAATAGAGATGAAAATCTAATAGTCATGGGGGATTGGAATGCGGTTGTAGGGGGAGGAGCAGAACATGGGCTTGGTAGTAGGAATGAGAGACGAGAAAGATTAATTGAATTCTGAAAAAAATTTCAGCAAGTAAAAGCGAATACTCTGTTCATGAATGACAAGAATACATGGAAAAGGCCTGGAGGTATGGGAAGATTTCAGTTGGATTATGTCTGTCTGTGTTAGCCTGCGGAACTATTGTAGAGATTTTGAAACAGTCTTGGAACTGCCTGGACGAATATCTTGCCAGTATCGATACCGACAGCAGGCAAATATCGTTGAGATTCTCGATTCCTAGGATGGATGAAGTATATATAGTACATAAATAATTAAATTTGTACAGACTCATCAGTGCTCGAGTCCTACTCACACGGTCAATTTTTTTGAGTTCAACCCAGGACATATTACCACATGTTTTTGGGTCCAGTGTAGGATTTTCTTTTGAAATTACTTAAGTCTTAACATTTTACTGAAAAATTAAACTTTATTTATTCAACTGTATTCTTTACTAGACATGAAATTTTTTCAGAAATGTTTTTTATTACACTATAAAGGTCACAACAAGTAAGTTCTGAATTAATTTCAACACTTGGCGGATGTTAAACAGTAGATACTGAAACACTACCTCCTTCTGCAGACCAGATGTTAAACGTAATTGAAGAAACTCTCTCAACTGTAACAAATGTTCCAGGCAAAGTCGTCCCATATACAATCATTTTAGAACTACTGAAACGTTAAATATGTTGTTGTTGTTGTGGTCTTCAGTCCTGAGACTGGTTTGATGCAGCTCTCCATGCCACTCTAACCTGTGCAGGCTTCTTCACCTCCCAGTACTTACTGCAACCTATATCCTTCAGAATCTGCTTAGTGTTTCCATCTCTTGGTCTCCCTCTACGATTTTTACCCTCCACGCTGCCCTCCAAAGCTTAATTTGTGATCCCTTGATGCCTCAGAAGGTGTCCTACCAATTGGTCCCTTCGTCTTGTTAAGTTGTGCCACAAACTCCTCTTCTCCCCTATTCTATTCAATACCTCCTCATTAGTTACGTAATCTACCCATCTAATCTCCAGCATTCTTCTGTAGCCCCACATTTCGAAAGCTTCTATTCCCTTCGTGTCCAAACTATTTATCGTCCATGTTTCACTTCCATACATGGCTACACTCCATACAAATACTTTCAGAAACGACTTCCTGACACTTAAATCTATACTCGATGTTAGCAAATTCTTCTTCTTCAGAAACGCTGTCCTTGCCATTGCCAGTCTACATTTTATATCCTTCTTCGACCATCATCAGTTATTTTGCTCCCCAAATAACAAAACTCCTTTACTACTTTAAGTGTCTCATTTCCTAATCTAATTCCCACAGCATCACCCGACTTAATTCGACTACATTCCATTATCCTCGTTTTGCTTTTGTTGATGTTCATCTTATATCCCCCTTTCAAGACACTGTCCATTCCATTCAACTGCTCTTCCGAGTCCTTTGCTGTCTCTGACAGAATTACAACGTCATCGGCGAAGCTCAAAAGTTTTTATTTCTTCTCCATGGATTTTAATACCTACTCCAAACTTTTCTTTTGTTTCCTTTACTGCTTGCTCAATATACAGATTGAATAACATCGGGGAGAGGCTACAACCCTGTCTCACTCCCTTCCCAACCACTGCTTCCCTTTCATGCCCCACGACTCTTATAATTGCCATCTGGTTTCTGTACAAATTGTAAATAGCCTTTCGCTCCCTATATTTTACCCCTGTTACCTTTAGAATTTGAAAGAGAGTATTCCAGTCAACATTCTCAAAAGCTTTCTCTAAGTACAAATGCTAGAAACGTAGGTTTGCCTTTCCTTAATCTTTCTTCTAAGATAAGGTGTAAGCTCAGTATTGCCTCACGTGTTCCAACATTTCTACGGAATCCAAACTGATCTTCCCCGAGGTCGGCTTCTACCAGCTTTTCCATTCGTCTGTAAAGAATTCGCGTCAGTATTTTGCAGCTGTGACTTATTAAACTGATAGTTCAGTAATTTTCACATGTGCCAACACCTGCTTTCTTTGGGATTGGAATTATTATATTATTCTTGAAGTCTGAGGGTATTTCGCCTGTCTCATACATCTTGGTCACCAGATGGTAGAGTTTTGTCGTGACTGGCTCTCCCAAGGCCGTCAGTAGTTCTAATGGAATGTTGTCTACTCCGGCGGCCTTGTTTCGACTTACGTCCTTCAGTGGTCTGTCAAACTCTTCACGCAGTATCGTATCTCCCATTTCATCTTCATCTACATCCTCTTCCATTTCCATAATATTGTCCTCAAGTACATCGCCCTTGTATAGACCCTCTATATTCTCGTTCCACCTTTCTGCTTTTCCTTCTTTGCTTAGAACTGGGTTTCCATCTGAGCTCTTGATATTCATACAAGTGGCTCTCTTTTCTCCAAAGGTCTCTTTGATTTTCCTGTAGGTAGTATCTATCTTACCCCTAGTGAGATAAGCCTCTACATCCTTACATTTGTCCTCTAGCCATCCCTGCTTAGCCATTTGCAATTCCTGTCGATCTCATTTTTGAGACGTTTGTGTTCCTTTTTGCCTGCCAAATTTACTGCATTTTTATATTTTCTCCTTTCATCAGTTAAAATCAATATTGCTTCTGTTACCCAAGGAATTCTACTAGCCCTCGTCTTTTTACGTACTTGATTGTCTGCTACCTTCACTACTTCATCCCTCAGAGCTAACCTTTCTTCTTCTACTGTATTTCTTCCCCCCATTCCTGTCAATTGTTCCCTTATGCTCTCCCTGAAACTCTCTACAACCTCTGATTCAGTCAGTTTATAAAGGTCCCATCTCCTTAAATTCCCACTTTTTTGCAGTTTCTTCAGTTTCAATCTACAGTGGTCAGAGTCCACATCTGCCCCTGGAAATGTCTTACAATTTAAAACCTGGTTCCTAAATCTCTGTCTTAACATTATATAATCTATCTGATACCTTATAATATCTCCAGGGTTCTTCCATGTATACAAGCTTCTTTCATGATTCTTGAACCAAGTGTTAGCTATGATTAATTTATGCTCTGTGCAAAATTTTACCAGACGGCTTCCTCTTTCATTTCTTAGCCCCAATCCATATTCACCTACTACGTTTCCTTCTCTTCCTTTTCCTACTGTCGAATTCCAGTCACCAATGACTATTAAATTTTCGTCTCCCTTCACTACCTGAATAATTTCTTTTATCTCATCATACATTTTATCAATTTCTTCATCATCTGCAGAGCTAGTTGGCATATAAACATGTACTACTGTAGTAGGCGTGGGCTTCGTGTGTATCTTGGCCACAATAATGCGTTCACTATGCTGTTTGTAGTATCTTACCCGCACTCCTATTTTTCTATTCATTATTAAACCTACTCCTGCATTACTGCTATTTGATTTTGTATTTATAACCCTGTATTCACGTCACCAAAAGTCTTGTTCCTCCTGCCACCTAACTTCACTAATTCCCACTATATCTAACTTTAACCTATCCATTTCCCTTTTTAAATTTTCTAACATACCTGCCCGATTAAGGGATCTGACATTCCACGCTCCGACCCGTAGAACGCCAGTTTTCTTTCTCCTGATAACGACGTCCTCCTGAGCAGTCCCCGCCCGGAGATCCGAATGGGGGACTATTTTACCTCCGGAATATTTTACCCAAGAGGACGCCATCACCATTTAACCATACAGTAAATCTGCATGCCTTCGGGAAAAAAATGTTCAAAAAAAATGTTCAAATGTGTGTGAAATCTTATGGGACATAACTGCTAAGGTCATCAGTCCTTAAGCTTACACACTACTTAACCTAAATTAACCTAAGGACAAACACACACACCCATGCCCGAGGGAGGACTCGAACCTCCGCCGGGACCAGCATCACAGTCCATGACTGCAGCGCCCTAGTCCGTTCGACTATTCCCGCGCGGCCCCTCGGGAAAAATTATGGCTGTAGTTTCCCCTTGCTTTCAGCCGTTCGCAGTACCAGCTCAGCAAGGCCATTTAGGTTAGTGTTACAAGATCAGATCAGTCAATCATCCAGACTGTTGCCCCTGCAATTACTGAAAAGGCTGCTGCCCCTCTTCAGGAATCACACGTTTGCTGGCCTCTCAACAGATACCCCTCCGTTGTGGTTGCACCTACGGTACTTCCATCTGTATCGCTGAGGCACGCAAGCCTCCCCATCAACGGCAAGGTCCATGGTTCATGGGAGGGACGTTAAATATAGATCTTTTGAAACGCGTTAACAATTGCGTTCAACTTCTCTGCAGTAGTATCTGGTACTTTTCAGAACTTGAACCACGATCTACCCTTTGCTTTTGAATTACCTGGTTCGACAACGTAGTTCATCAAATAGGACATCAGAATTTATGGACTCTTTTACAATTTCATTAATAGCTTGTGCACTCTCTCCTAAATCACGGTATGCAGTTTCAGTTCGTCCACGTACTTCATCAGATCTCGTTCTTAGGATGACAGTGTTGCATACCTTAATTGTACCAGAGAGCCACAGCCTTAAGATAATGTTTAAAACTGCAATGTCGAGCAATAGGTCTCAAATTGAAATCACTCCTCGCCAGTCAAAACTCTCAAAGCTTGTACATTTTTGCAACACTGGACATCATCCTGGATAGCACTAAAAAAAAAAAAAAAAAACAGAATTGTACAGGTTAATCCAAGGACGTATGGTAAGCCTAATTTCCACAGTAAGGAGAAATTATTATTTTCATATTACAACTAACATTCTTGCGTTGCTTGAGATATGACGCAATTAAGTTTGCTGATGTTCTCGGTCAGTGACACCAACAGACATAACGCCAGAGAGTCTCAGTAACAAAGGTCATTTTTTGAGTAGGAATAGTAGTGAAAGAATAAATTGCAGTTGTTTCAAAGAAAATGCCTTATTGCATGCTGCACATCGAAATTTTTATTTTTATTTATGCACCCAGACGCGTTTCGCCTTTTTTACAAGGCATCTTCAGTGGGTGTCAGGTAACTTCTAATTCATTGCATCTAAGCAAACTGCTTTTTGTCATCTGGCAACCAGGCGGACATCTTACAGTTCACTTTTTACGTTACACATCACTGTAACTGCCATCTTTTTAAAGAATATATTTGTTTTTGCAACGGGAATGTCCGCCTCATTTTTTTTCCTTGTGTCTTTGTTGCCTTACGTGTTTACAATGAAGTTTTGGAAGGGGCTAGAAGAAGTTGGGTAGGGACCGGGGGGGGGGGGCAGTAGGAAGCATGGGATAAGCAACAGCGTGCTCTCTAGTGTCTCACAACGAGAGGCGAGAGGAGAGTTGACAGTGAGCAGCTTACAACGGGCCTCATACCGGTTGCTGCCAATCGAATATAAGTAAACCTGTTATTTCCTTATAAGTTCTAAACATCAATGATAAATTTGAAAATTTGAATTTTATTCCGTTGAAGCTACAAAGGTTATGTTAGTTGAGATAGTGGGTAAATTTTTCTCATTACTACATTCAAAGACGAACAATCCAGAATATAGATGTTTTTGTAAGTGCTACTCAATCTGTCGGTGCTAGGAAGAGTTTCTGACGGCATCATCGAATCCGTGCTACGTATTCTTGGAGTTCTGTTGAACATTATTAATTTGTTTCTTCTCTTTTTAAGTTCAGAATTTTGCTTCGAGTTTCAGAGGACATCAGGACAATAAGGAGCTTACGTTCAGCGTGTTCTTAAAACTTGGCAATTTTCCGATAAAGCTCCGGCGCTCCATTTTCAATGGAATGTGCTGGTACGGTGCGCCTTTTGTAAACGGCTGGTGCGGCTGCATAATTCCGTGAGATGTCACTAAGTACAGCGTACCTGAAACGGCAGCTCAGGCATCGCTTCCACGTCTACGCACTCATTTCCGCTGCATATCTTCAATCATTTACGTGTTGCGCTTTGCTATGAATGTTGTAGTTTTGTATCATTTGCATACTTGTTTCGTGGTGTTGCAGCCCTCACCAGCTACAGTTAACAAACAATGTTAAAGCCTACACACTAAGCTTTACTCTGCGTCATAGTCGGCCTCTCAGGTGGGTCTGAATAATATTGATGCGATATCTGAACGCGACACTCAGAAGAACTAGAGTAGCAGGTGAGTCATGAGTGACAAACAAGTAAGCTATTTTCGAAGTACATCCTGAAAATCTTTGTTCGGAAGGGTAAACACAGTGCTCTTACTTGTAACGATGCTATTGATCTTTATTTTGCTTTGCCCCATAAATGAACGCACTTTCATTGTGATACCAGTAATTTATGTGAAATTTCACCTCAAGATTGAAATCGTACACTGCTTCCTATTTCATAAACTCTGCGCGATGCAGAACGCAAACAGGTGAACAGAGGCCACAGCACGGTATTGCTTTGCAGAAAAGAATTTTAGGAGCAACCTAAAAAATTTAAAAAATGACATTTCTGATTTAATTCTTCGTCCTTCTACATCTGGACTGTGTATCTAAATGTGTCATTATGAAACACTAGCATAAAATGTATATAACGGGTGGTTGTAATTAAACTTTCTCTATTTAACACGTTATAATTCGGAAACTAATTACCGAACGAGCACCAAACTTGGTAGCATTAATGTCAAGAACATAGACAAGAGAATAATGTAGAATCAACCTAACTGAAACACTTTCAATGTGCTACTACGGTACATCATACCATTACATATCGGTACCATTACTGTTACAAAAGGGGCAAAATATGGCGCCCATCAGTGTCGAGAAGAGTTTGAAAGCGCAGGATTGTATTCAGCACAGCAGACCGAAGGATGTGCGTAGATATGCTGGCTACCTCTCTAGATGCGCTGCGGTTCAGATCAGCACATGTGTGAATGTTCCCTTGGTAAACCATGTCCTTCAGGCAGCCCCACAACCACAAATCACGGAGAGTGAGATCAGGTGATGGTGCTGGCCAAGCGTTTGGAAACGATCAGGTGATAATTCGATCGTTTCCAAATGTGTTTCGGAGAAGCAGGTAAACTTCAGGAGCTATGTGCGGTGGGGCCCCATCTTGCTTGGAAACTGTTGAGTTCAATGCGTCTCTATCCTGTAGGGCGGGTATGGTATGCTGGCGAGGCATATTGGGTTAACGCTGGCCAGTCCCACTTCACATCTTTGGCCCTTGAGCGCCAACCTGTTCAAAAAAGGACGGGCCAATGATGAATATAGCCGTGAAACCACACCATACAGTGACACGTTCACGATAAAGAGGAACTTCATGCACAGTGACTGGAGGAGAAGATCCCCACACTCGGCAATCCTGTGTGTTCATCTCACCCATCAGAGAAAAACGAGCTTCCTCTGTCCATGGGATGGTCCAGGGCCAGCCCTCGTCAACTTCAACACTTGTGAGAAAGTGGAGAGCGAAGTCAACACTTCGTTGCACATCCTGAGGTGCAAGCTGCTGTACGATATGGACATTTGAAAACGGTTCGAAGCACCTTCCGTACAGTGGACCACGGGATGTAAAATTGTCATGACACAGTACGCGCACTGCCTGACGATCGGGAATTGCGCGTAGCGTTGTCTGCCATAGTAACAGCTATTTCAAAATGGTTCAAATGGCTCTGCGGACTATGGGACTTAACTGCTGAGGTCATCAGTCCCCTAGAACTTAGAACTACTTAAACCTAACTAACCTAAGGACATCACACACATCCATGCCCGAGGCAGGATTCGAACCTGCGACCGTAGTGGTCGCACGATTCCAAACTGTAGCGCCTAGAACCGCTCGGCCACTCCGGCCGGCTAACAGCTATTACTTCAAGCACCTACGGTGCAACCGATCGTAGGCCTCTTCCCGGAGCGACGCCCAGTTCTCCAGTTGATTCGAACTTCTTCATCATGCTCCGCACATCAGGTGGAGAAAAAGGACGCTTCTGTAATCCTTTCAGCTGGCAATATTCTCACAGTGCGGCTGAGCAATACTGTTATTTTGATAATATAGCTTCACCAATAACGCACAGCATCTTTTCTGCAAGCTCATGTTGACACGTCAAAAAGTGCACTGCGACTGGTCACGTGTGTGAGTCTATGAATGACGATGATTGATTACGGCATCTGGTGGTCATAGTTGGAACTGGGCGGTGATGCTGTGACGCGTGGAAATCATGCAACTCATACTCTGGACATATATGCTACCAAGTTTGGTACTCGTACGATAATTACTTTGCGTGTTATAAGGTGTTAAATAGGGGAAGGTTAGTTGTAACCACCCGGTAGTGCTTTGCTGTGCTCATTCGCTAAGTGAGTACATGTCAGACTGCAAATTCAAATACTTATTTCTGGCAGTTAATACTTCCTTTATCTCTGGATATTGCTTATCTGTGTGAAGAACATCAACTCCATCGTAGTTCGAAGTACACCTACACGTGGTTTACATGCTGGAAGACAAGAGCAGACGTTTGCAATGTGACCATGACTAGCATAGCACTGTGGTGACCATACGAGAAATCGAGTAGAGGACACTTTTAGTTGTTTACTTACCGTTTCCTGCTGATTTTCTGTCTATTTTCAAACATTCAACATAGATATCTCTCAAAACTTTGTAGTCCAAGAAGCACTTATTTTTCTTTTCACTATCCCGTCGTTATTTTATGCACTAAGTGTTTTTCCTGCTTAACAGCACATAACAATTGTCAGGCAACAAATAAGAAGAACTCAGATAAATCCTTGATTTTTTTGAAGAATTGTTCTGGCACTTAGCTTATCTTTTATTTCAATATTTTGAGTTTATGCACACTTCAACGTTACGTCGTTAGGTAGGCTTCCCTGCATCTAGATGGCTCTCAGATCGCCGAGGGGGGAGGGGGGAGGGGGGGGAGTGAAGCCAAAAGCATACAACTTCCAACAGTGCCATGAGTAGTAACGCACTTTGGTTTACAAATTTATCAGAGATTTGTTGACAACTAGTTGCAGAATCCCTGAACGCCACAAATTAATTTCACGTTCAGAAAAAGAAATTATATTACTTTAAACGCTCCCTCAGGACCATCTTTCTCTCGTGCATTGTGTTGGTTGAAGCTATTCTAGAAGCAGAAAGAGTAAGCTTTGTATGAAGTAAAGGGCTTCCTTACCTCGCACAAGACTGGAATTATTTTGATGTTGTAGCTGCAACACTTGTAACAAGTTTATTACATAGAACTGCCAAATATTTGTTCCACTGGAGTGAACTTTATCGCAAAGGTACGTCACTCACGACTCACGGGAGACTGAGCAAGGTGCCATATTTGTTAAGGTGCTAGACGATTATTAAGATCGCTGATGGATTATTCAGATTTAGGTTTCCACAAATCATGTAAGGCGAATGAAAGAAAGTATGGTGTTTTTGGAGCGGCCAGAAACTACGGTATCCACGATTTTATTTCTTTCACAGATAATACTGCAAGCTGTAAGATGTGGAGAAACTTTTTAATACAGTCGAGGAGTAACGTCCAAGATCCACAAAATACACTGCCTGACAATAAAAGTGCAGCACCCAGAAAGGACGGGTTAAAAGCATTTCTAATTACGCTGCAGTTGTTACAAAATCGGACAGACAGTGTGAGTCCACTTGCCAGTATCTCGTTGCACCGCCTTTGGCCAGGATGTGTGAACTGATTCAGATGCGAAGTGTGTCACATGGCCGCTCTACCTCTGAGGAGGCAAGCTGGCCTGGAACTGATGTAAATGGTCCTACATGTCTTATAGTTAGATAACGTAAAGAAAAATCAAGACACGTTCTTAGGATTTATCGACCTGCAAAATGTCTTCGACAAAGTAAAGTTGTAACGTAGCAAATTATTGCAGGATAACATTTATTGCAGTAAGATACGCAGACGTGGAGCCGGTGGCTGAAAGGAGGCTGCAGAGTTGTGTCTTAGCGATGACTCATAGCACAGCTGTCCCTACGAGCCAGCGTGAGATCGGGCTACCATGTCATCTAGTACGAACGTATATTCATACCCCCTACCGATCTAAATAAACTACAGTAAATATTATCCAATTAGTTTCAAACTTGGTATAATATTTTTTTGTTATTTACTAGAAGATCTCATCAAAATGTGAGCTTTTTATCTGTTATAGTTTCGGAGATTGAAAAAATTACTTAAAAGTCATAAAACCGCCACTCAGTTTACAAAACTTTGTTAGGAATAATAAGAGTTGGTCTTTTGTTATCATTTCACATCATTACCAAAATTTTCAGGATATAAAATAATTTAATGGGATTTTTTCTTTTCAAAAACTTTAATTAATTTGCATTTTGTAGTATAAAATTCATTAAAAATTAATATTTGGTTATTATGTTGTTGTGTGAATAAATGGGAATGAATGAGAGTGTGTATGTGGGCATATGTTAAAATTTAACATTATTTTCTGTTAAACTTGTCGGAATTAGACCGTGGGAAAGATATATTCTACCAACGTTGCTGATGACGTATGTTGAGGTGTGCGTGCTTTTGTAAAAGAGCAGCCAGAATCTCAGTTGGAAGTGTAATCGGTTTCTAAATTAATTTCAAGATTATTTTTCATTTCGATCTTTTTTATTAAACATCACATTAATATTTGCATTTGGAATGACGTTGACTTTCTGTTTAGTGATTGACTAAGGCAAGTTTTGCCGCGAGAATGATCTAGAAGGATCATTCTGATTGGTCAGTCAGACTGATCAGCCAATCAGAATTAAGAGGATCCCGCGTACTGAAAGTAGAAATGGCAGAGAGTGGGGTAGCATCGAGAGAGTCGCACGCTATCCATCAGACGTGAAAGGTCATGTTAGATGTCACGGTACAAATTATGTATAAAATGAAGAATTGTTGAGTTCGTTGCGTTTAGGATTAGTCGTAACACGGGAGATTTCATTTACGAGCAATTGGCGTAAATTTGATGTGTTTGGTCTATTGGTTGAAGAGTTATGAGTGTGTGAGATTTCGGCCTCTAGTGAAAATACCGCGTGGCATATTCCGCATTTCATTGTGGAATATTTGGCGAGCATTTCTTTTATAAAAGCCCACTGATAAGACCGAATGTGAATCTCACTTATAATAGTGGATCAGTGACTGTGCGTGTATTCAGTCGGGTCGGACTGATTTAGAATCTGGCTGCTTTTGCGTGTGAAACCTCTAGTTGTAACTGTGAATTGTGACAGAGTCGTATATCACTAAATAAGGACTTGGTAGCCATTTCCCTCTGTTTTCTAAGCAGTAAACATAATGGTCTTGAAATTTTCGGGCGCTTATTTCAGTCAAAAATACACCATATTCCCGCCAGAAATCTTGATAAATATGAACTTGCAGGAACTGTTTTTCACTGCTAGAGTTACGCGGCGCCAGCAGCGTAGGTATTAGGTGGCATTTTTCTTCAACGCTGCTTTTTCCCTGCCTAGTAAGTACCTACGTTTGCAGAGTGAAGGGGTGTCGAGCGGAAGGTGGACATTATAATACGAGCACTACGAGGTACAAACCGACCCCGCCCCACTGCAAAGTGGTGCAATATGTTCGAAATTCTGACAAAAATAGGGGTAAGCTATAGGGAGAGTCGGCTAGTATACAAAAAAAATGGTTCAAATGGTTCTCAGCACTATGGGACTCAACTGCTGAGGTCATTAGTCCCCTAGAACTTAGAACTAGTTAAACCTAACTAACCTAATGACATCACAAACATCCATGCCCGAGGCAGGATTCGAACCTGCGACCGTAGCGGTCTCGCGGTTCCAGGCTGCAGCGCCTTTAACCGCACGGCCACTTCTGCCGGCGGCTAGTATACAATATGTACAAGAGCCAAGAGGGAATAATAAGAGTGAACGACCAAGAACGAAGTGCTCGGATTAAAAAGGGTGTAAGACAAGATTGTAGTCTTTCACCCCTTCTGTTTAATCAGCAATCGAAAAAGTAAGATGGAACTAAAAGAAAGATTTAGGAGTGGAACTGAAATTCAACGTGAAAGGATATAATGATACGATTCGTTGATGACATTGCTATCCTGAGTGAAAGTGATGAATTACATGATAACCTGAATGGAATGCACATTCTACTGATTACAGGCAATGGATTCGAGTAAATCGGAGAAAGACGAAAGTAATGAGAAGTAGCAGAAATGAGAACAGCGAGAAACTTAACATCAGGACTGGTGGTCACGAAGTGGATGAAGTTAAGGTATTCTACTGCCTAGGCAGCAAAATAAGCAATGATGGATGGAGCAAGGACGACATCGAAAGCAGACTAGCACTG
This sequence comes from Schistocerca americana, assembly GCF_021461395.2. Lineage (NCBI taxonomy): Eukaryota > Metazoa > Arthropoda > Insecta > Orthoptera > Acrididae > Schistocerca > Schistocerca americana. Next base: position 529,192,949 of record NC_060119.1, read on the forward strand.
GCAAAAACCTCATCCTTGGCCAAGAGAATTCTGCTCGTATCAAACATAGGCCTTAATTTGAGGAAGAAATTTCTGAGAATGTATGTTTGAAACACAGCATTGTATGGTAGTGGAACATGGACTGTGGGAAAATCGGCACAGAGGGGAATCGAAGTGTCTGAGATTTGGTGCTACAGACGAATGTTGAAAATTAGGTGCATTGATAAGATAAGGAATGAAGATGTTCCGTGCAGAATCGGAGAAGAAAGGAGTACGTGGAAAATACTGACAAAGAGAAGGGATAGGATGATAGGACATCTGTTGAGACATCAGGAAACTGGAGAGAACTGTAGAGGAAAGAAACTGCAGAGGCAGACAGAGACTGAAATACATTCATCAGATAATGGAGAACGTCAGTTGCAATTGTTACTCTGAGATGAGAGGAATTCATGGACGGCTGCATCAAACCAGTCAGAAGATCCTGGCCGCAGGAGCGTTTGGCCATAGCGCAAACAATTCACAGAAACATGTGCCATGTGTGGAGAAGCATTATCCTGCTGAAAAAGGGCACCACGGTACTGTCGCTTGAGATGTAACAGCTGAGGATACAGCATCTCCACGACATACCGATGACTGTCAGAGATCGTTCGATCACTGATAGCCGTCACGTCAAATGATACCACCTGGCTCCACATCATGATGCCAGGAGTAAAACTGCCATGTCTTTCCAAAACACTAGAAGTGTTTTGGCGTAAGCTGTCGCCAGCACACCGGTCGGCAAAGACGTTTGCAAGAAGATCGATAATAGGCGTTGAATCAAGAGGGCCTGTCAGGAGAGAGTCCGCAAACAGACTCACAAGCAACACGCCTCCAACGCCCTTTCGACCGCCTGCATTTAGATCGCCGCCGCGGACCAGAACGTCAGTTAGTTCAGTCGCAGGCTCAGTCAGTCACAGTCTACATCTACATCTACATTTATACTCCGCAAGCCACCCAACGGTGTGTGGTGGAGGGCACTTTACGTGCCACTGTCATTACCTCCCTTTCCTGTTCCAGTCGCGTATGGTTCGCGGGAAGAACGACTGTCTGAAAGCCTCCGTGCGCGCTCTAATCTCCCTAATTTTACATTCGTGATCTCCTCGGGAGGTATAAGTAGGGGGAAGCAATATATTCTATACCTCATCCAGAAACGCACCCTCTCGAAACCTGGCGAGCAAGCTACACCGCGATGCAGAGCGCCTCTCTTGCAGAGTCTGCCACTTGAGTTTGCTAAACATCTCCGTAATGCTATCACGGTTACCAAATAACCCTGTGACGAAACGCGCCGCTCTTCTTTGGATCTTCTCTATCTCCTCCGTCAACCCGATCCGGTACGGATCCCACACTGATGAGCAATACTCAAGTATAGGTCGAACGAGTGTTTCGTAAGCCACCTCCTTGTTGATGGACTACATTTTCTAAGGACTCTCCCAATGAATCTCAACCTGGTACCCGCCTTACCAACAATTAATTTTATATGATTATTCCACTTCAAATCGTTCCGCACGCATACTCCCAGATATTTTACAGAAGTAACTGCTACCAGTGTTTGTTCCGCTATCATATAATCATACAATAAAGGATCCTTCTTTCTATGTATTCGTAATACATTATATTTGTCTATGTTAAGGGTCAGTTGTCACTCCCTGCACCAAGTGCCTAACCGCTGCAGATCTTCCTGCATTTCGCTACAATTTTCTAATGCTGCAACTTCTCTGTATACTACAGCATCATCCGCGAAAAGGCGCATGGAACTTCCGACACTATCTACTACGTCATTTATATATATTGTGAAAAGCAATGGTCCCATAATACTCCCCTGTGGCACGCCAGAGGTTACTTTAACGTCTGTAGACGTCTCTCCATTGATAACAACATGCTGTGTTCTGTTTGCTAAAAACTCTTCAATCCAGCCACACAGCTGGTCTGATATTCCGTAGGCTCTTACTTTGTTTATCAGGCGACAGTGCGGAACTGTATCGAACGCCTTCCGGAAGTCAAGAAAAATAGCATCTACCTGGGAGCCTGTATGTAATATTTTCTGGGTCTCATGAACAAATAAAGCGAGTTGGGTCTCACACGATCGCTGTTTCCGGAATCCATGTTGATTCCTACATAGTAGATTCTGGGTTTCCAAAAACGACATGATACTCGAGCAAAAAACATGTTCTAAAATTCTACAACAGATCGACGTCAGAGATATAGGTCTATAGTTTTGCGCATCTGCTCGACAACCCTTCTTGAAGACTGGGACTACCTGTGCTCTTTTCCAATCATTTGTAACCTTCCGTTCCTCTAGAGACTTGCGGTACACGGCTGTTAGAAGGGTGGCAAGTTCTTTCTCGTACTCTGTGTAGAATCGAATTGGTATCCCGTCAGGTCCAGTGGACTTTCCTCTATTGAGTGATTCCAGTTGCCTTTCTATTCCTTGGACACTTATTTCGATGTCAGCCATTTTTTCGTTTGTGCGAGGATTTAGAGAAGGAACTGCAGTGCGGTCTTCCTCTGTGAAACAGCTTTGGAAAAAGGTGTTTAGTATTTCAGCTTTACGCGTGTCATCCTCTGTTTCAATGCCACCATCATCCCGGAGTGTCTGGATTTGCTGTTTCGACCCACTTACTGATTTAACGTAAGACCAGAACTTCCTAGGATTTTCTGTCAAGTCGGTACATAGAATTTTACTTTCGAATTCACTGAACGCTTCACGCATAGCCCTCCTTACGCTAACTTTGACATCGTTTAGCTTCTGTTTGTCTGAGAGGTTTTGGCTGCGTTTAAACTTGGAGTGAAGCTCTCTTTGCTTTCGCAGTAGTTTCCTAACTTTGTTGTTGTACCACGGTGGGTTTTTCCCGTCCCTCACAGTTTTACTCGGCACGTACCTGTCTAAAACGCATTTTACGATTGCCTTGAACTTTTTCCATAAACACTCAACATTGTCAGTGTCGGAACAGAAATTTTCGTTTTGATCTGTTAGGTAGTCTGAAATCTGCCTTCTATTACTCTTCCTAAACAGATAAACCTTCCTCCCTTTTTTTATATTCCTATTAACTTCCATATTCAGGGATGCTGCAGCGGCCTTATGATCACTGATTCCCTGTTCTGCACATACAGAGTCGAAAAGTTCGGGTCTGTTTGTTATCAGTAGGTCCAAGATGTTATCTCCACGAGTCGGTTCTCAATTCTGTGTATTTCGTAAAACGTCTCGACAACTTCAAACTGAAAGACTCAGATATCCTGGTGAGTTTTGACGTTGTTTCATTACAGAGTTTCAGCCCAGTGGCTGATAGAGTCAGTTGCAGTCGCAGTCATAGTCAGCTCAGTTACTAGTACAGTCACTATTTTAGTTGGCGTCTGTCAGTTCGCGTCACCGGCTACAAGAGTGTAGTGTTGATAGTGGAACTTGTACTTCACCAGTGGCGAGGCCAACATGGACTGTTGCGGAAGAGCTTGTACTAATACGCATGGACTAGCTCATAGACGAATATCTGTTTGTTCTGCTTAATAAAGAACCATGTTAATACATGTGTGCAGTTATGTTGTAGAAAGAGGATACCGGCCAGCATCCTCTCCTTGATTCCTCTGGTACAAGACTCTACAGTGTCAACGATGACACAAAAGGAAGAATGGGATCTCTTCTCATATAGCCGCTGTACTTGCAACAAATGTCACCCAGAATAGTACATAACTGTGATTCATCTATGAACACAATGAGACGCCATTCATCCTTCATTGTGATTCACGGCACATGGACAACGAGTATGACTTCTTTCAGGTTCCCATTCCGCCCAGCAACGGGATGCTGTCACTTCACAAAGTCCCACAAATCAGGCTACTGCGCGATTCGAGGAGCCGATCGAAGGGGGGCTCACAGAAAGGCCCCTTTCAAACTTGTGAGGTACTGATAATGTTTTGTGGCCCAAATATGCTTCATCTCCACCTCCTTCAAGAAGATCACCCAACACCTCACGCTGTTTACGTCCCTATATACCCTACCAGACTGTGTAACAACACTAAGCACGAACAATACTAATGAGCTCACGAGGCCATCCTGTCTGCTACAGACAATTAAAACTCTAATTATTTATACACCCGCCGATGGTGTATATGTGTACGAAGCTATGTTGACAGAATTAAAGCAGAGAAAAATGAAGAAAAATTTCTTCACGTCACCGACCCCATTAAAAATAGAATGTCGAATATAAAATGCTTGGAAGAAATAAAATTAAGAGACTTGCTTACAACTGAAAGGACACTTCCTATTTGCTTATTTTTTGGCTTATATGAAATCTATGAACAGAATGTACAGTACGAAGATATCTGCTGATCTTTTCCCACGTGAATTGTAATGTTCTCATCTCCTGCGGCTGCAAACATAGCTTTTTCCGTTTATTTTATTTTATTTTATTTTTTGCGATTTCAGTTTTATTCTTTTCGTTAGGTGTCCTCTACTGTCGATTAAGCACTCAATTGAGCAGTTTTCTCCCAGCCGTCTGATTTTCAGTTGTCTTAAAATAAATGAAAAATACAAATACAAGGGTTCTTTATCTTCTCCCGGTGCAAGATGAGTTAAGGGGGCGTAAAAATAGACGTACATTTTGTCAATGAACAGTGACGTTCAAAATATTTGGGTGTGGACTAAGCTAATTAATAACCTGTTCATGATTTTATCTCATTATATTATTAGAAGGACGGACAAGAGAGCGATTCGGAAAGGAAAGAAAAGATTTCTTCTGCAAGTCGCTATTATTGAAAAAAATGTTTCTGGATTCCAGCCGCGTCCAGTGGTTTGAAATCCACGAGCTTTCGGCCCAGTTCTTCTCTGCCATTGTCAAGTAGTGACTGCTGAGTGACTGCTGATGCCGTTCTTATACAGCCGCGCTGCCTTCAGTGGCGGCACTGGTGCTCGCTCCAGCGACATACATGGTCATGTTCTCATTGCGCGCTTGCCGCTCCCTGCTCAACTTTCCGATTGCCGGGTTCGAAGCCGTGCTTAGCTGCAGGTCGCCGTCTTTATTGAGGGCGTTGTCAGAAATATTTAACTCTATCGCTTCTTTTATAACACTATCCCAAAAATTAGTAGTCCACGTAGTAACAGATGTCTCGGCACATGCAATACGGTGTCAGTTTTCTATAGCATGTTCCGCCTCTGCTGATTTCTCAGGATACCGTAGGCGAAAACTTCTCTGGTGTTCCACACGGCGCTGTTCAAAAGTACGTACAGTCTGTCCGATATAGTACTGTGCACACCCACACCGGTATTTTATATACTCCTATCCTTCTGAGTCCAACATCGTCTTTTACAGGCCTCATTAGCTGTCGAATTTTACCGGTTGCCTAAAAACCGTACCAATTAATGCTTGTATAGAAGCCGGCTATTCTTTGCTGTCATTGAGCCACAGAACGGCAAGAACGCACGCTTCTTCGTTTCCTCCTCGGTGGTCTTGCGCTTATGTTTCTTCTGCAAGGTGGCTTGCGAAATCTGGCGGTTGTTTAGCCGTTTTCTTTTATGACTTTCCGTAAGTGGCTCAGCTCCTTCAGAAGGCTTTCAGCGTCTGAAACTACTTCCGCTGGATGCACCAATGTCCTCAGAACAGAATTTTTCTGAGAAGGGTGGTGGTAGGTGGCAGCATGCAGATATCGGTTTTCCGATAAACACTGTAGCTGATACCCACTTTTCTTTCCGGTGGACGAGGACGTCTAGAAAAGGTAAGGCACCATCTGTCTCTACTTCCATCGTGAATCTGATGCTATCATGGATGCTGTTGAAGAGGTTATCCCAACTTGTCACGCCCATGAGGGCCTATATTACGCTGTCTATTAGATTAGACGGTAGTGCACTGAACTTACACGCTTTTTCAGACTTATGGGTAACCAAGCTGAAATTTGGAGAGATCTCATGTTGGTAAATGCCCTCATCACGTTCGTAATTCTGTGGATTTCGCAAAACGTCTCGACAACTTCAAACTGAAAGACTCAGATATCCTAGTGAGTTTTGACGTTGTTTCATTACTCACCGGGGTGCCTCTTCGAGAGTCAGTTGAGCTTATTGCACATAAATTTGACGAGAAGACGACTGACCTTTTCAAGCATGTTCTGACCTCCATGTATTTTCTCTTTAATGGAGAATACTATGAACAAACAGAGGGGGTCGCAATGGGGAGCCCACTCTCGCCTGTGGTCGCGAATTTCTGAATGGAGTACTTCGAGGAGGGAGCTTTAGTGTCATCCAAATGGAAAACTACTTGTTTTCTACGTTATGTGGATGACACGTTCGTGATATGGCCCCTTGGAAGGGACAAGCTCCTAAACTTCCTTACACACCTGAACATCCTGAACATCAAATTCAGTATGGAGACCGAAGCAGAAGGAAGATTACCATTCCTGGACGTCATGGTCAAAAGAAAAGCCGGTGACACCCTGAGCTGCGGGATATACAGGAAGAAAACGCACACCGACCTGTATTTGCATCCGGATAGCTGCCACCACCCTATGCAAAGGGATGGGGTGCTAAACACACTGGTGTACTGGGCGCGCACCATCTATGTCGCAGAGAGTCTGCCCCAAGAGCTGGAACACCTCAAAATTGTATTCTGGAAAAACGGGTACTCGGAATGACAAATGCGTGTGAAATCTTATGGGACTTAACTGCTAAGGTCATCAGTCCCTAAGCTTACACACTACTTAACCTAAATTATCCTAAGGACAAAAACACACACATGCCCGAGGGAGGACTCGAACCTCCGCCGGGACCAGCTGCACAGTCCATGACTGCAGCGCCTAAGACAGTTCGGCTAATCCCGTGCGGCTCGGAATGACATATCAGACGCACTCTCCGCCCCACCTCCACAGTACAGCGTGTGGAGACGGAAGAGGTCACAGTGAAAGAGATAGCCACTGCCTATATACTGTATACTGGCGCACTATCGGGGAAAATAGGACGAATATTGAGCAAACACCGAGTAGGAACTGTCTTTTGCCCACCAAATAAAACACGAGCATTATTGGAAAGTGTCAAAGATGATCTCGGTTTGCGGAAGGCTGGCATATACCAGATTCCGTGTCAATGTGGGAAGACTTATATTGGACAGACAGTGCGCACCATCGAAGACCGTTGCCGAGAACGTCAGATGCACACTCGACATGGGTACGCCAACAAGTCGGCGGTCGCAGAGCACTGTTTGTCCAAAAATCACGAAATGGACTACCAGCATACCAGGGTCTTGGCACAGACATCTAAATACTGGGACAGCGTCGTAAGAGAGGCTATCGAAATTGGTACTAGGGACGGACTCATCAACCGAGATTGCTGCTACAACCTCCTCAGAGCATGGAAACCAGCACTAATTAAAAAACGCTCAGCAAAGGAAACGAACGGGCGACTAGGGCGGACGATGCAATTACAACGACGCCACCACAGACGCCGTCGCCAGCGTCTCAGCGACCGCGAAAGAAAGCCTCGTGAGGGGAGGGAATTTAAGACTGCCGCCTGCCATCAGGAGCTCAGTTCGTCAACGCACCTGAGAATGGCGACATGTCTGATCGCCGAAATATTGTGCCCTTTGGACACTATAGACCGGCAGTGCACCTGTGGACTGTTCGTGCATTAATGAACCGTTCGTGCATTGGAACCGTGTATCAGTAGCAGGGTGTCATCTACGTAACGGTAATAATATATAATTTTCTTTGCAAGTGCGTTTGTGGGGCTAAAAATTTTTTGTTCTAATGTGCTTAAAAATGTGTCAGCTATGGTGCCAACTATGCTGCACCCCATGGCTACTCCAACCTTTTGTGTGTGTAAGGCGTTATTGAATTGAAAGTAATACTGACTTTGTACTAGTTTTAAAAGTTCAATGATATCCTGTATTCCTCTAATAGGTAATTTTCTATTTTGTAGTGAGTTGTTTTCTATAGTATTAATTTTTAATTTGTTGCAATATTGGTGTCCATATTGACGATGCCGAAGGACACGAATTTTCCATTCTTTGGAATTATTAAGTCTTTTATGTTGTTTGTAGTGTTCTTGGGCTTTTTTATTGTGAATCATTTTTTATATGTATAGCATTTTGTGAGGAGGGTGTTCACCTTTCTACTTATAAGGTAGGTTAGGCTGTCTATACAATTAATCACTGGTGCATTGAGATTTGTGCTTTCTGAATGTTTGGTTGTCCATATAGTTTAGGTGTCCCTCGCTTGATTACTGTGTACAATGATGGGAAAAAATCGCTAAATCAAGGAGTTATGCCACATAAACGAAAATTGGTAGACGTATTTCTACCTCTGAATCATGATGTTTATTCAAATTACGCTCCCGTCCATAAGAATGGCGCTAGTAGCGCCACTGTGAAGATCTATATCAGGTTAGCTTTAAATACATGCTGTAATGGTTGTGAGCGTTAGCTGCCTATAATAAAAAACGTGGTGAGCTGGTGTTAGTGAAAAGTACCTTCAAGGTGATAAAGACGACATTATCCACACCTCACCGAGCTTGAACGAGGTCGTCTAACAGGTCTACGAGAAGCTGGATGTTCGTTCGCGGTACTGCAGAGAGATGTGGTAGAAATGTAGCCACTGCGTATGGATGCTGGCAGGGGTGGTCATTGGAATGTACGGTCGCAAAAAGACCGGGCTCCTAACAGTCATGTGGCACTACAGCGAGGCGTAAGCCTCTGGCGCATCGTACTGCATCTGAAGCAGCACTTTGAGCAGCAGTTGTCGTCACAGTGACACAACGAACTGTCACAAATTATTGGTTATCTCACGCACCCTCTCTGCAAATTTGTACGTCAATCTGGCGAATCGACCTGCTGTGCTGCCTTTCGTGAACAGCATTCCAGAGGGTGTTTTTCCATAGGATAACGCTCGCCCACATACGTATGCTATAACGCAACATGTTGTACAAATTGTCGATATGTTGCCTTGGCAAGCTAGACCACCAGATCTGTCCTCAGTCGAGCACATATGGGACGTCATCGGATCGCAGGTCCAACGTCATCCACAGCCAACATTAGCCGCCCCTGCGTTGACTGATCAAGTGGAGGAGGCATGGAACACCATTCCACAAACTGACATCCGACTCCTGGACAACACAATGCATGCACACTTGCATCTGAATTCTTGCATTCAACATACTGGCGGTTACACCGGATATTAATGTGCCACCATTTCACATTTGAAATGGATTATCTCGCGTGTGTATTGACCTGTGGTCTTGCAATGTTAATCACTTAAATATATTACGTCGTCAAATTTATTCCCTAAATTTCATTACTCTACATTAATTATTTTTTGGTCTTCCGATTTTTTCAGTTTATTTTCTTTTTTTCACAATCAGCGTGGATCGTATTGTAGCTTCCCATCATTTTTATGGTCTGTGAGGCCTATTTGTTGGTAGGATTTCCGTAGATTTCAGTGATGATGTTCGCTGTCTATAAGTAATGTACATTATTTATATATTTATTTGATTTATTACGACCAAATTATTTCCGTTACCTGCTTTGACTGCTATTGCACTGTTTTGTGTTGAGTTTTGGTTTACACTACTGAGTGTAGAGTGATCTTATTTTGTCTGTTAGCTACGTCATTGACTTCGGGTCAATGATTTTTGCTATAAATGTGTGACGCTTGAATTGTTATTTCATTCTGTTGTCTTATTGTGTAGTAAATTCATTTATTTATCCTGGCAACTTAGGCCATGAGGCCATCTGTTCAATCAGAAGTTCTTCGTATTTCAACATTTCATTCTTTATGACACTTGAGTTTCAACAGGTGTACATTTAGTATGCAATACACACATCAAAAAAAGTTTTGCATCACCCCGGTTCCCAGAACTCCTGAAGATAGACGTTGACTGTGGATACTGAACCACAGACACAGTCCCTTTGACTGTTCAGAGATGTCACTAAACGCGCCCGAAGATGTAACCAACCGTGCATGAGCAGCGCTTAATAGACGGAGGGGGTCCCACAGCCGATCAGTTCCACTCATTCCACCAGGAAGGAGGCACACGTCTCGTGTTGTCTGTAGTTCAACCATGCCTAGACTGTCAATTCTGCGGTTCGATCGCGAGTGCATTGTTACGTTGTGCCAGGAAGGGCTCTCAGCAATGGAAGTGTCTAGGCGTCTCGCAGTGAACCAAAGCAATGTTGTTCCGACATGGAGGAGATACAGAGAGACAGGAACCGTAGATGACATGCCTCGCTCAGGCCGCCCAAGGGCTACTGCTGCAGTGGATGACAGCTACCTAAGGATTATGGCTCGGAGGAACCCTGACAGCAACGCCACCAAGTTGAATAACGCTCTTCGTGCAGCTGCAGAACGTCGAGTTGCGACTCAAACTGTGCGCAATAGGCTGCATGACGCGCAACTTCCGTCCCGACGTCCATGACGAGGTCCAACTTTGCAACCACGACACCATGCAGCACGGTACAGATTGCCCCAACAACACTGGGAATGGACAGCTCAGGATTAGCATCACGTTCTCTTCACTGATGAGTGACGCATATGCCTTCAACCAGACAATCGTCGGAAACGTGTTTGGAGGCAACTGGGTCAGGCTGAACGCCTTAGACACATTGTCCAGCAAGTGCAGCAAAGTGGAGGTTCCCTGTTGTTTTGGGGTGGCATTATGTGGGGCCGACGTACGCCGCTGGTAGTCATGGAAGGCGTCGCAACGGCTGTACGATACGTGAATGCCATCCTCCGACCGATAGTGCAACCATATCTGCAGCATACTTGAGAGGCATTCGTTTTCATGGACGACAATTCGCGCCACCATCGTGCTCATCTTGTGAATGACTTCCTTCAGGATAACGACATCGCTAAACTAAAATGGTTCAAATGGCTCTGAGCACTATGGGACTCAACATCTATGATCAGAACTTAGAACTACTTAAACCTAACTAACCTAAGGACATCACACAACACCCAGTCATCACGAGGCAGAGAAAATCCCTGACCCCGCCGGGAGCTGAACCCGGCCAGCATGTTCTCCAGACATGAACCCTTCAGAACATGCCTGGGATAGACTGAAAAGGGCTGTTTATGGACGACGTGACCTACTCTGAGGAATTTACGCCAAATTGCCGTTGAGGAGTGGGACAATCTGGACCAATAGTGCTTTGATAAACTTGTGGATAGTATGCCACGACGAATACAGGCGTGCATCAATGCAAGAGGACGTGCTACTGGGTATTAGAGGTACCGGTGTGTAAAGCAGTCTGGACCGCCATCTCTGAAGGTCTCACTGTATGGTGGTACAACATGCAAGGTGTGGTTTTCATGAGTAATAAAAAGGTTAGAAATGATGTTTCTGTTGGTCTCTGTTCCATTTTTCTGTACAGATTCCGGAACCGAGGTGATGCAAAACTTTTTTTGATGTGTGTATAACACTTTGGATGACTGATATAGCAGAAAAATAGTAGCTACTATAAAAAACACAATTTGCATATTGTGTGAAAATTGGAATAACAGAGATGGGAGCATTTGGATTGTGGACTTGAGCACCAGTGGTCATGCAGGGAAAATGAGGGTGGAAGGGGGAGAGAAAGGGACAGAGAGAGAGAGAGAGAGAGAGAGAGAGAGAGAGAGAAGTAGGGGAGGGAGGGAGGAATGGAGAGAGAGTGGATTGTTGTGAGACTGTGGAAAGTAAGTAATGAAAATAAATGGAGTTAAAGTGCTTCATGACGCGACAGACTAAGATAGGAAAAGAAAGAGCACCGTTACTGGAAACAGAAGGGACTACTTGTTTCGCTCTCTGACATGTGCCAAGCGGCGTACATGCACGCATGTCCGAAGGAATTTTTGCATCATCCTGTACAGGACTGTAAATAATGGATGTAGGAACACAGGTTGTAGACACACGGTTGCCGACATATGGAAGTATGGGTCTGGCCGTGAATCTTGCTCGGTTATACAGCTGATGGTTTTCTATATTCGCAGCTGTGAATAAATTCCATGTAAGGTCATATACGCTGATTTTTTTTTGTGGGACGGGCATGGCAGCTGGCGACGGCATTTATGAAAATAGTGAAAGAAAGTATGTAAGCTTTTCTTAAATACTAAAGGGTACTGAACTAGCGTTGTACTGAGTAACTTGTTCCGTAGGTGAACAGTAGCATTGTGTTTGTACATGAAGGTTATGCAAGTGTACCACCTAAGTAAGATGTAATGTTGCAATTATAAAGAGATGATACGTACATGAGGCGGCCGGAGTGGCCGAGCGGTTCTAGGCCCTTCAGTCTGGAACCGCGCGACCGCTACGGTCGTAGGTTCGAGTCCTGCCTCGGGCATGGATGTGTGTGATGTCCTTAGATTAGTTAGGTTTAAAAAGTTCTAAGTTCTAGGGGACTGATGACCTCAGATGTTAAGTCCCATAGTGCTCAGAGCCATTTGAACCATTTTTGATACGTACATGACATGTGAAGCGAAGCATCAAGTGGCCTACAAACTGAGTAACTGATGCGGCAGAATAGAGCACAGTAGTCAAATAACTTGTCTGGATGGATGCTGCAGACGTAATGCAGACAAGCATTTGTAGTCATCTCTAACGTCGGGAGTGTTCACTACTGGTGCCGTGTCGGAGCACGTCGTTAATGTGCAGTTCCATAGAAACACTGACTAGGCAAGGTTCCACTTTACGTCCTATAGACATAGGTTCTGACATTTTAGGAGGGTGCCGAGATAAGTGAATGTCTTCCTGCACATGAAGACTGAGTTTTGGACAGATGAGATACTCGTACCCACTTGCACGCAGATCCTTCGTCGTTTTATGATAAGCGAGTGTCGTCCTGCACATGATAACAGTAACTTTTGCCCAGATGAGGTTATACCTAGATTCTACACCATTTTGTGGCATGATACTGAGGTGTTGCTGGGAACGTGTCAAATCAAGGCACTGAAGAGAATGGCTGGGCGGTATATAGACTGCCGAGAACTTTTTGGCGAGGTGTTTAATTTAATTTCAGTTTGACGGTTTGCCTAGGAAATATATAAAATGCCTAGGTGTTTTACAATACTCGAAATGGACACCGCCAGAGTATAAAATTTCAGTTAAATAACATGTGAAATTATAAATTTGTAAATCTGTGAAAGTTAAATTACAGCATGAAAATTATCACAGTTGTGTGTGTCTGAAAATTGGTTTGTCCAAAGGTAGCTTCTTGTGTTAATAATTTCTTAATTATTACTAGCATGTAATAAACAATTAAAAATACTTCTTAATAATTATTACAAATGTATAATAAATAATGAATGATCTAAACTTCCAATTTTTATATACTTCGAAGCTGTACCCCTTTTGTATTTTTATTTGTTACAGTAAGAAAAAATGAAATGACATTTCGAATTGGAAATTACTTTTCATACACAAACACCTGAGATTCTGGAATTTATTTTTGCTCACGCACATCACGGATACTTGTCCAGTCTGGGTAGATTTCTGAATAGCAGCTAGCCTAACAGATACTTCTTTGTCCATCGGAACATCTTGGACGTTAGGAGTGATTGCTTGTGAACTATGACCTTGCACACACTTTGTAAAATCTATTATTTGACACATCAATCATACCAGTCAGAAGTATTTAGAGCGTCCCCACGACCTTTATCAATTTCAGGAACAGGAACTCTAGGGGTCAAAGTACTGAAATTATCTTTCTTTCGTACATTTTATTAAACGTAATGGGAATTCTATTAAAAGCCTAGGTAAAGAAGTAAATAAGATTCACTTCATACCCTGCCTGATGATTTTTGGTAGTCTGTATACTGTAGGCTTTCCATGAAATGCTGTTTTCACAGGCTGCCGGAAATAGAGGTATCTTCAAGAAGTATAGAGTAGGGTGCATGGAGGGGTGCAGGGTCAAGTGTTGGCAAAATTCATGCTTGATTAACTTTATGAAATACTAAAATAAGTCAGCTCTCATATTTTTCAAATGTTCAAATGTGTGTGTATTCCTAAGGGACCAAACTGCTGAGGACAACACACACACCCATGCCTGATGGAGGACTCGAACCTTCGGCGGGAGGGACGACACAATCCTTGACATGGCGCCCCAAACCGCGCGGTCACTCCGCGCGGCTCTCATATTTTTCTCGGCATGAGTATTTACAGATATCGGCCTTAAAAAAGCGCTTCTTAAATGTTGTTTGTTAGCCAATTTATTCAAGCAGAGTTTTATTTGGTCTCATAATCATGAAGAGTTCTTGGTAGCATTATCTGTCTCACTAACAGGCAATTGTTTTAACAATCTACAGTTAACGGACGTTTGTCTGAGTGCAGTTCTGTGGTTTCATTACGCCCAGCACCGTAATTATTTGCAGGACATTTCACATTTTGTTTTGTGTTTCTTTATCTCTTTGGATATCTGCTGTACAAACAGAGCTTAACTTCTCGGCAGATTAGCAATTGATCGTTCGTTTGGTACATGGATGTTATTGTTTTTGTTTTGACTTTAAATATGAATTAATAACTGTCTTCCGTTAGTATCTGACGATGAATGTGTATCGAAATATGTTGTGTTATTGATACTAAAAAATTTTAAAATCAGATGTTTGTTTATTTTTCACGCCAGCAAAAAGACTGCCATGATAATTAACTGATTAGTTCCCGGGAAGGTCTTTGTAATGAAAAACTAAAGCGCTTGTCATAAAGTGAAACAAGTTACGTGGGACTACCATCAATGGGACAATCATCAATGAAACGAAACAGATGATTAGCTGTCATTAAATGCACGCGGAAATAAAGCGGAGAGTATGGAAATTTTCCATCATGCATCACAGTAATAGAGTTCAAAGAGGTTGAAATACGATTCAAAAGGTTGTGCACATATCAATCCAACTACACAAACGTACGAGCTATATTCATTCGCTGTCACGTCTGCATATCTCATATACTTTTATCTAATGCTTGACCACTGCACACAACGGAAACTCATCACACTAAAGTAATGTACCAAAAATTTTAATTACCGAAAGGCTGCCTAACCATGGGGAAGCTGTGGGAAATTAATGATGCAAAATGTAAGTCGCAATAGTAGACATAAAACTTATATTTACGCTAATCAAGCGAATAATTGACTGCAAATAGTCATAATTATGAATACAAAGCTTTTTTTATTCTAGTCAAGTGAATAATTGAGTAAACTCAAGTAACTGGAGTAAACTGAAGTAAAAATGACACTTAACATTGTGGGTAGAGAAAGGAATACGACTTGCTGATCTGGGTGGCTCGCAAATTCTAGATAAACGAGACAAATATTGAATAGAAGGAATTCAGCATACAAGATGTGTTACAGCTGTATTTAGCTGCAAGCTGGTCCCGGCATGGACTGCACTGCAGCCTGAGTGACTCCTATAGTTTCCAAGCACAACGGTGGGTGCCAGTTGTATTGTGTCACTGTGAGATGCTACGCTAACCTGGCAATAAGACTCTAGCCCTGCCTTTATGATTAGCAGCACCTCATCCCCAGTACAAATAGAAAGTAAAATTTTAGTTCAGGCTTCTTTCCTAAGTTTACGTCCTCGTGGCTGCGCTCAATTCACGCATCTGCGATAGCAATCCAGAATAACAAAGGCGTGAGCCGCCAGCACGTGCATAAAACATCAAACTACTCGTACTAAGAATGCAGTTAACTGTTCCTGCAGGAAAATTAAGGCACGGTCGAAGTAGTAAATAGGTATTACACGTCAGAATAGGTATTACGCGCCTCTGATAATAAATGTGAATTAAATAAACGTTGTGCCCCTGGCACATGTTAAATGAGACTTAACCATGAAATCTAATTCTGTTATACAGAACGTTTCTATGGTAGTCGTTATATCAACAAATTGTATTGAAATTGCTTTTACAGAATATTGTGCAAACTACGACACTATCAAGTAGGACAACTGAAGTTTACAATAAGTTAATATGTTTCTTAACTTCTCTGTGCGAGATTATTTCGGCTATTGCTGGTCTTTTATCACAAATAAATGTTATCGCTCGATGAAATACTCTACAACGGGGCGCGTCAAATTACTTCACTGAACTCAGCACATGTTAACACTTACAAATATTAATCGTAGTTGCTGCTAATATTACTTGCTCTTACTACCGTTTAAATAAAATTCTCAAACATTAATTTGAAAACTCGTATCTTATTAAGTGAATTCCGATGTATGCAGTCAGAGTTGCAGTTTTACTAAGGACCAATGGCAGAGCATCAGCTGCCTCTGTGATAATATTTACTCCTATGGGTCTCTGATCTCTTTCATATTTTTACGCTCATTAATTTTATTTCTTTAATCCTTTGAAATAATCTTTTACATAGGGAAGTTATTATTTTTCTCATACCGCTCAATTGAAATTCTTATTAAAATCTTTTCCAATATTTACTTAACTTTTTCTGTAATTGAATAAAGTTACGAAAAATTACTGTCCTTGTTTCTTTATCTCTGACACTATTGGAAAATGACTTATCTTTGCAATTGTCGCTTTTGAATAGCTTGCAAGTTGAAATATCTTTTTCTTTCAAAGCTACTAGCGTAAATAACTTTAGTGGATATTTTATCCTTTCCACTAAATGAATGTTCGTAACGCAAATTTTATTTTTACTTTCTTGTTTATTTACTTTTAGTTCAATAGATTCAGTACAAGTTTGAAATTTTGTTGTGAACGAGTGACTCAAATCTAATCCCATTCGAAATGGAAACAGGAAAAAAAAAACAATTGAAAACAAGAAGCCTTCATGTCACCATCGCTTGCATCCCGAATTACATTAAACTATTAACCAAAACGTACCCTCTTCAGGTGTAGGCTCACGAGCTACCTCTAACAGTCCCTATTTGAAGCGCCACTCGTCACTCTAACAAACAATGGAATATCGTAAGCTTTTGTGTTTTTGGTTCCGCTAGGGTACTAACCAATCCACACTATTTGCGGTTACACAGTCATGAGCAACAGTAGCTGCATTCTTGCAACGCATTTTTCTTTTTTATCATCAGTCTTCTGACTAGTTCGATGCGGCCCGCCACGAATTCCTCTCCTGTGCCAACATCTCCATCTCAGAGTAGCACTTGCAACCTACATGCTCAATTATTTGCTGGATGTATTCCAATCTGTGCCTTACTCCACATTTTTTGCCCTCTACAGTTCCCTCTAGTACCATGGAAGTCATTCCCTCATGTCTTAACAGCTGTCCTATCATTCTGTCCCTTCAGCTTGTCAGTGTTTTCCACACATTACTTTCTTCTCCGATTCTGCGCATTCTTTGCCTTATCAGCCCACCTAATTTTCAACATTCGTCTTCAGCATCACATCTCAAATGCCTTGATTCTCTTCTGTTCTTGTTTTCTCACGGTCCATGTTTCACTACCATACAGTGCTGTACTCCAGACGTAAATTCTCAGAAATATCTTCCTCAAATTAAGGCCTATGTTTGATACTACAGTAGAACCCCTCTAATCCGACCTTGGATGGTCCGTCACTCCGGTTAGTCCGACCATGCTGAGGCTCGCGAGCCTGTGCCGACTTGTCACTGACTGGACGCCTGTCGGGCCATTGCTGCGGTGTCTATCGCTGGGCATATTGTTATACTGTACGTTATTGTGCAGTTTTATCCTTTGCTGGGATTAAAAAACTTCATCGTTTGCTCTATTCCGTGTTCTCTACCGTACTTATTACTGTAGATTCACTGTGTGTACAGTTGTCTGTTTTTCAACATGTCTGGATTCGAACGTAAACACGTAACTCTTTCACTAAATGAAAAATTAGCAGTGCTACAAGAAAGAAGGAAAGGAACTCCAATTTATGGGCCAAGTCTCAAAGAAAAAGCGATAGTTTAGCACAAAAAACTGGAAGCCGAAAGTAAATTTGCTGCCAGTGAAGGCTGGATTGATCCTTGGAAAACTTGTCAAAAATGTATCCCTGACTTTTTTCCAAGTAATTTGTTTCGTTTTTACGTTAAAAACAGTGCATACAGTATAATCATGTCTTATTTTATACATACAGTAGTTTATTTCTTTGTAAAAAAGATAATCCGACCTTTTTCTCGTTCCGACCATGGTCCCGGACCCGAAGGTGAAGAATTACAGGGTTCTACTGTAGTAGACTTCTCTAGGCCAGGAATGCCCTTTTCGCAACTGCTAGTCTGCTTTTGATGTCCTCCTTGCGCCGTGCGTCATTGGTTATTTTACTGCCTTAACTTCATCTACTTCATCAACCCTGACGTTAAGTGACTTACTGTTCTCATTTCTACTACTTCTCGTCACCTTCGTCTTTCTTCGGTTTACTCTCAATCCATACTCTGTACTCATTAGACTGTTCATTCAGTTCAGCAGATCATGTAATTCTTCTTCACCTTCACTCAAGATAGCAATGTCATCAGCGAATCATATCATTGATATCCATTCACCTTGAATTTTAAATCCACTCGTTAATCTTTCTATTATTTCCATCATTGCTTCCTCGATGTACAGATTGAACAGTAGGGGCGAAAGGCTGCATCCTTGTCCTACACCTTTTTTAATACGAGCACTACGTTCTTGGTCATCCAGTCTTATTATTCCCTCTTGGCTGTTGCATTTTGTATATGACCCGTCTCTCCCTATAGCTTACCAGTACTTTTTTCTGAATTTCGAACATCTTCCACCATTTTATATTATCGAACGCTTTTTCCAGATTGACAAATCCGATGAACGTGTCTTGATTTTACTTTAGTCTTGCTTCCACTATTAACCGCAACGTCAGAATTGTCTCTCTCGTGCCTTTACCTTTCCTAAAGCCAAACTGATCATCGTCTAGCGCATTCTCAATTTTCTTTTCCATTCTTCTGTATATTATTCTTGTAAGCAACTTGGATGCCTGAACTGGTAAGCTGATTGTGCAATAATTCTCGGACTTTTCAGCCCTTGCAGTCTTCGGAATTGTGTGGATGATGCTTTTCCGAAAGTCAGATGGAATGTCGACAGAGTCATACATTTTACATACCAACGTGGATAGTCGTTTTGTTGACACTTCCACCAACGATTCTAGGAATTGTGATGGAATGTTATCTATCCCTTCTGCCTTATTTGATCTTAAGTCCTTCAAAGCTCTTTTAAATTCTGATTCTAATACTGAATCCAGTATCTCTTCTAAATCGGCTCCTCTTTCTTCTTCTATCACATCAGACAAATCTTCACCCTCATAGAGGCTTTCAATGTATTCTTTCCACCTATCCGCTCTCTCCTTTGCATTTAACACTGGAATTGCCGTTGCGCTCTTCACATTATAACTCTTGCTTGTAATGTTACCGAAGATTGTTTTGAGTTTCCTTCATGCTGAGTCTGTCCTTCCGACAATCATTTCTACACATTTTTCCTGCAGCCATTTCGTCTTAGCTTCCTGTTTATTTCATTCCTCAACGCCTTGTATTTCTGTATTACTGAGTTTCCCGGAACATTTTTGTACTTCCTCCTTTCATAGATCAATTGAAGTATTTCTGCAGTTAACCATGGTTTCTTCGCAGTTATCTTCTTTATACATATGTTTTCCTTCCCAACTTCTGTGATGGCCCTTTTTAGAGATGTCCATTGCTCTTCAACTGTACTGCCTACTGAGCTATTCGTTATTGCCGTATCTATAGCCTTGGAGAACTATCGAGCGAGGTGGCGCAGTGGTTAGCACACTGGACTCGCATTCGGGAGGACGACGGCTGATCCCACGTCCGGCCATCCTGATTTAGGTTTTCCGTGATTTCCCTGCATCACTCCAGGCAAATGCCGGGATGGTTACTTTGAAAGGGCACGGCCGACTTCCTTCCCCATCCTTCCTTAATCCGATGAGACCGATGACGTCCCTGTTTGGTTATAACAAAACAATACCCCCCTCCCCCCTTAGGAAATCATATCGCGTCATTCCTTAGTACTTCCGAATCCCACTTCTTTGTGTATTGATTCTTCCTGACTAATCTCTTAAACTTCAGCCTACTCTTCATCATTACTATACTGTGATCTGAGTCTGTCTGCTCCTGGGTACGCCTTACAATACACTATCTGATTTCGGGATCTCTGTCTGACCATGATGTAATGTAACTGATATCTTCCCGTATCACCCGGCCTTTTCCAAGTATACCTTCTCCTCCTGTGATTCCAGAACAGAGTATTCGCTGTTTCTAGCTGAAACTTGTTACAGAACTCAATTAGTCTGTCTCATTTCTCATTCCTTGTCCCTAGCCCATATTCTCCCGTAACCTTTTCTTCTACTCCTTCCCCTACAACTGCAGTCCAGTCTCCCATGGTTACTAGATTTTCATATCCCTTTATATGCTCTATTATCCTTTCAATATCCTCATACACTGTGCAGATTCTGATTCCTGGGTATTATCAATCACCGATTGAGGTTCTTAGTCTACAATACATACACCATATACGTTACGCCACCAAGACAGTACTGCGTATTAAAACCTCAACAATAACGAGCACAAAACACTTAGTTACCTTCGATTGTGCGTCCTACACCAACTACAAAATTATCGCATACAATCAGTTACCTTAGAGCGTGTGTACGCCAAAAAAGACTGCACTACAGTTGCAACGACTATATGTGTCTTGTGTGCGCCAAGATAATCACGAACCGTAACTAATACTCCAGTTCCGTGATTGACCACAACTCCTCTAAACATCTAACTTTTCGAAACATAGAACGCAGCTTCTACAATTCGTGCGACGGATTTTGTTCAGCACGATTCCTGTCAGCTATTGTTTCCGAGACCACTAATAATTGATATTCATGCTTACAAAGGGGCAACTATGACATGTACCATATGCAAAGTCGTAGCTAAACTTTTCAAAATCTTACGACCAGAAAATTTAAAATTGACTTCCTCAACGTAACCTGATCCTCTCTTACGGAACTCCCTCCAAAACTCGTAATTAAGTGATCAAAATTACCGACAACATGTAAATTGATGTCTCAAATCAAATCACCAAATCGACGACATTCCCAACAAGTTAACTGTTCGCGATCTCAACTACACTCCTGGAAATGGAAAAAAGAACACATTGACACCGGTGTGTCAGACCCACCATACTTGCTCCGGACACTACGAGAGGGCTGTACAAGCAATGATTACACGCACGGCACAGCGGACACACCAGGAACCGCGGTGTTGGCCGTCGAACGGCGCTAGCTGCGCAGCATTTGTGCACCGCCGCCGTCAGTGTCAGCCAGTTTGCCGTGGCATACGAAGCTCCATCGCAGTCTTTAACACTGGTAGCATGCCGCGACAGCGTGGACGTGAACCGTATGTGCAGTTGACGGACTTTGAGCGAGGGCGTATAGTGGGCATGCGGGAGGCCGGGTGGACGTACCGCCGAATTGCTCAACACGTGGGGCGTGAGGTCTCCACAGTACATCGATGTTGTCGCCAGTGGTCGGCGGAAGGTGCACGTGCCCGTCGACCTGGGACCGGACCGCAGCGACGCACGGATGCACGCCAAGACCGTAGGATCCTACGCAGTGCCGTAGGGGACCGCACCGCCACTTCCCAGCAAATTAGGGACACTGTTGCTCCTGGGGTATCGGCGAGGACCATTCGCAACCGTCTCCATGAAGCTGGGCTACGGTCCCGCACACCGTTAGGCCGTCTTCCGCTCACGCCCCAACATCGTGCAGCCCGCCTCCAGTGGTGTCGCGACAGGCGTGAATGGAGGGACGAATGGAGACGTGTCGTCTTCAGCGATGAGAGTCGCTTCTGCCTTGGTGCCAATGATGGTCGTATGCGTGTTTGGCGCCGTGCAGGTGAGCGCCACAATCAGGACTGCATACGACCGAGGCACACAGGGCCAACACCCGGCATCATGGTGTGGGGAGCGATCTCCTACACTGGCCGTACACCACTGGTGATCGTCGAGGGGACACTGAATAGTGCACGGTACATCCAAACCGTCATCGAACCCATCGTTCTACCATTCCTAGACCGGCAAGGGAACTTTCTGTTCCAACAGGACAATGCACGTCCGCATGTATCCCGTGTCACCCAACGTGCTCTAGAAGGTGTAAGTCAACTACCCTGGCTAGCAAGATCTCCGGATCTGTCCCCCATTGAGCATGTTTGGGACTGGATGAAGCGTCGTCTCACGCGGTCTGCACGTCCAGCACGAACGCTGGTCCAACTGAGGCGCCAGGTGGAAATGGCATGGCAAGCCGTTCCACAGGACTACATCCAGCATCTCTACGATCGTCTCCATGGGAGAATAGCAGCCTGCATTGCTGCGAAAGGTGGATATACACTGTACTAGTGCCGACATTGTGCATGCTCTGTTGCCTGTGTCTATGTGCCTGTGGTTCTGTCAGTGTGATCATGTGATGTATCTGACCCCAGGAATGTGTCAATAAAGTTTCCCCTTCCTGGGACAATGAATTCACGGCGTTCTTATTTCAATTTCCAGGAGTGTAGATCACTGATCGTCTATCTTTCCCAGTCGACTGTTAAATGCGATATCTAAAGCGGTGACTTTACACCATCTCAATCAGAACCGACTATCTATCCCGCATTAATCATAGGGGACCGAATTTTTTGACAATAATGTTAAGATTCCACTGCTTTTAACAATTAAATATTTATTCTTCTGCATCCTTCGCTGCATCGTGTCGTGGCCAGCTAGATGAGATGGGATCTCTGGCGAGGTCAGCTGCCGGTTCATGGAGAGTCTTCACCGCAACTTGCTCGTACTTTCAAGCATGCGTGTTTGCTCGCTTTTCTGCAACATATTGACGTACAATGACATTAGTTACAAAGCATTAATATACAACAATCTTCGTGGTTTTAACAGCTTTCCAATTTCTAAATTAATATGTTGAAATGATAAAGAATCTTTGACGGCACTCGAATCCTTTTGTCCTTACACACAGTCTGGATGAGATAAGAGTCGGGAAGTAGTTAAATACCAAAACCAAGTCCTTTCCCAAGAACTGACCACAAATCCCTGAATTCACTCTGAGGTGTGACTGAGTGCTACTGCCTATCTGGTGAACGATGAAGCGCCTTTACCCAAATAAATACAGGGGAACGCAGTGTAAGGTGTTGGTTGAGCTGTTTGGCATACTTCTAAGCTGCTGTAAGTGAGATCCCTGGTGACCTACAGAGAAAGAAAAGCTCCCAATAACATCAATCAAAAATAAGAAAAATACAATGTGATACAACAGAACTGTCTTATTGGAGTGAAGGTACTTGGCATGGACCAATTAAGCGTGAAAATACGGTTACCACACCACACGTGGATATATTAACGAAGGGGCCCATCAATCTACAAAAGAAATTAGCGGTCACTGTAGCAGTTTGTTTTATTACCACAAAGCATCAAACATATGGATTAGCCGTGAGATAAATACGTGAACATTTAACGAATGAAAGAAGGATTATAATTACGAAACCTAACCTTGGCACAGATGGGTGAACACAATAAAAACATCAGGATATGGAGAATGACAACAAGAGTGGTTAGTGGCTTAAAGAAAGAACAAAAAAAAAGTATGAACAGCAGTAGAATTAAACTTGTCTTGAGACGTGTGAGTCTCAACTTTATCTACTATAATGATGGAAGCTGAAGAAATAAATTACAATTTGAACCTGTGTTTCCTTGTTTACTAGACAGATGTGCTAACCACATCAGTATAACTTACATCAGATCTATAGATCACCTATGCCTGAGGTACAGGCAGGATTTCCCCATTATGTCCAAATGAGGTGCTATTCCAATATAGGTGAGCTTCAGCAACAACAACGATTTAGGAAGAGGAAAATGAGCAAAAGACGTGAATTGAAGTTCGTGTTAGGGAGGGTACTGGACGTGGGTAGTCCATACAGCTGTGGTACATACACTGCTGCAGTAGTCTACTGGTTAGCAAGTCTATCTAATAAGCAATGAAGCCCGGGTTCAAGACCTGGATATGGTACAAATTTTAATTTATTTTATCAACTTCCATCATTATCGTAGGACTAGAAATGAAAAACTGGATGATGGAAACAACTAGCTGGCTGCAAGCATTAGAACTCTGCATTTAAGCCCTGACGAAAGGTAACTAGCTATGGATCCCGTTTACATCAGTGATTGCATTCCAGCTCATTCTTAACACCTGTATACAATACGAATGTGAATCATGAGGGCAGTAATAGATGGAAATTCTGAGCTCGACCTCTAGTCAGCTGAAACATGGAGACACTCTTCTTTATGACAGCAAGCCCCATCTCATCGGTCACCTGACTGCAAGTTTCCCCATCGATAGTCTGTCAGCAAGTCGTTACCCGTCGATCTCCCAGGAGCAAGTGTCGTCTAAAACTGTGCTCTTACTGTCAGTGTAACCTCTCTCGCACTCGACGGCAAGTCTTCATCGTTGGCCTGTCGAACAGCTTACATGTAGGCACATACAGAAAAGTATGTGTTCAACAGAAATAATTACTGTGAGACAACGAGAATAGCGATTGTAAGAATTTTAAATTAACATTCTCTAGTGGGCCGACTAAAGAGAAACGTCGGGTTCCATGCTCCTCCTGTTTAGGATTCTGCATCTGGTTTTGTAACACTACAATCAGTATTGGTAATAACTTGTACTGATCAATTCTGTTTTATGTCATGTGTATATTCTTTACTATGTGATGTCTTTGATCTATTGTAAACAAGTGGGTAGTGTGACATGTTTACTCTTTGCAAGTTAAGTTGTTTGCATTGTTTGGAGGGAAGTGTTATTTAAGTATGTATATTTGTGCTGACTTCTTAATATGTTTAAATAATGAAATTTTTTTAAAATATGTTTGCTGGCAGCTATGTAATAACTGGTTCATACATAGGGACTTTGTACTGTATAAAGAGAAACCCAAAGTAGTTTCCCTCTGTAACGGAAGTGAGTTGGCGCACTAGGAAAAGGTGGATGTGGCGCTCAGTCTCGGCGGCAAGTGAGAGAGCACAGTGGTCAGTCGATGGCAAGTAACTGACGAGTAAACAGCGCAGGTGCCAAGCGAGACTTACAGTATTGCAATTGGAATGGAATGGCCTCGGATTTAGTAAGCGGCTGTAAACGGGTGCTCTCGATTTGGGAAAAAATAATATTAACAACGCCAAGAAGAGGTAAATAGAGCAAATTATTGCCAATGGAAAGACCACCTAGCCACCACATGCTCGCCACCACGATTGCGCAACCACTTCGTAACACATACGAAAGGTCAGAACTGTGTTACTGTATGAACCAGTAATGTTGTGTTTGGTTCTGTGAAAATATAATACTAATGTTCAAAATGTGTTTGAACAATGCGTCCATCCTATGTACGTATCAAAGTAGGATTCTCTCCTTTAAGTGATGAAATCCGATAGTGTCCTTTGGATAAAAAGCATTAATATGCATTTTATTGATGTGTGCAAAGTTATGCCAGTACTCTTAATGTGCAGGTTAAAATTTACTTGGTTTTTTATATATATATATAAAAGAGACTGTTTACGTTTGAGTATTTCGAAAGTTAACTAGAAAATGAACTTGAATATCAGTTTAGGAAAGGGTATTACTTGAAAAACAAAAGTGTTCTAATGTTTGTTGCTTTAAAGTAGTTTCCAAAAACTGCTTGCTTCACAGGAGGTATCATAAAACATTTCGTCTTGAGGTTGTTTGAAGTAGACGTTTACTGGAAATTATCCCTGATTTTGCAGAGGTTTTTCAGGGTGAAGAGTGTTAAAATAGTACAAAATCAATGGTCTCAAATGAAAGAGTAACACAATCCTACCTTAATGCTACATAATTTTGAATGTGTGTATAGTTTTGTTGTTACAGTGAAGAAGATAGTTTGTGGGACCATATTTCTATCCCATCATAACAAAAAGGATAAATGAGGTTAGTAGGTTCCTAGCTAATGAATCTTGAAATGATTACTGAGAAGCAAAGGTAGAAGGTTTGTATGCTGTGTCTCTTTCTTGATTTTGTATAGTAAATGTGTGTATTAATTGTACTTCACCATTATCATGTGCTATCTGGTCTTTTGTGGATTGTGAAGAGCAGGTTTAGACTATATTAGTTAAAGGCAAAAGTAATGATTAAATTAAACAAGAAAAAGGGCTCATTTGCAAATCTTGTGACTGCTTAATGCTAAAGTGACAACTGCTGCTATTCACTGTGTAATTTGTCCATTTGGGTGTGTTCATTGCACTTCACAGAACAGTATTTAATGGAAGTTCGTTTCGAATTAGTAAAAATAGGTTCTCTATAAATAATGTTTTTACATTATTATGCCTAATTAGGCTGGCGACCGCATAACTATTTCATTTAACAATAATCAGCTGATGTTACTTCTTGCAAAATTATTTCTTTTGCTGTCTACCTACAGCTATTATTACGAAATTAAGGTTCGATACCAATCTTTCCGTTAGGTAAACTCTGTCAGATTTTCTAAACTCCTCTCAGAGGGTAACATTTACTGCAAGTTTAGGCCATATTTGGCAAATTTACTACCGCAGTAATGTTATACGCAGCTGCCTTGTGACAGAAATAAACCTTGTCGTCACTAGGTTAAACTGCTCGCCGGTATAACAAGCGGAGCAGTAGTGTTATAGCTTCACACGTTATCCTTCCAATAGGATTTCCTTAGGCGCCTTGGACAATGGAGATACAGTATATGAGAGATATCTGGTTCCTGAGCTACCCACTGTGCTGAGATGAAGTAAATTCTGTGCTTTCTACATCCTCTGAAGCACAGCTGTGAACATATTTATCATCCCTTCTGGTTCTCTTAACCCTGCTGTTCTGTTCGGGTCTATATGACCCGAAACGAATATGAACGTTATTTTACATTATGTAAATACCAATATATATTTATGAAACTTTGTGACTTTGTCTGAAAATGGATGAGCAGCATGTGTTTTAAAAGGTTTTAAAAAAGTTTAAGAAGTTTGGGCTTCAACTGTAATAGTTGCATATGTAATGTTCGGGTCATAATGACCCGACACAAATATGTTTAGTGTAACTCGTATTTATTTCTAAAATCTGGAAATGGCGAAAATTATTTTTGTTGTGTTGTGTGGGAATAGTGACTGCATCATTCCAACTTACTCTCAACAATCACCTAAAGCTCCATGCGTTCACAACAATGGGCTTGTTTGTTGCTTTCCCCAGGAAATAATAATTGGCAGTTCTCAATAATTGGAATGCTTTGTTTCTGCCCAGTTTGACTTGTGACACCATGGCGATGAGACCATTGAATGATCGTGAGTTGGAAGAAATAGTAAATGCCTCACCAGATGAAGGATCACTTTCTGAGTTTGAAGATCACATCAGCAATGCATCTGAAAGCGAGTGTTCCGATGACAGTTACGACAGTCCACAGCCCATACAAAATAGTGTAGAGACTTTTCTTTCTAAAAATGGGAATATAGAATGGCAGTTGCATCCACCAGCACAACATGGTCGCCTACCAGCTTCGAACATCATCAAGAGTACCCCAGGAGTTACCAGGTATGCAGTCAGCAGAATATCTGATGTAAAATGTTCATTTGAAGCAGTATTTCACACAGCGCTTCAAAATGAAATAATAGAGATGACAAATATTGAAGGGCAGCGAGTTTATGGTGAACAGTGGACAGATATTGATGGTTCTGTTTTCCATGCATACTTAGGACTCTTACTCCTAGCGGGTGTATATCGATCTCATGGGGAGTCTACAAAAAGTTTGTGGGATAAAGATACTGGGCGAAACATATTTCGAGCAACCATGTCTCATGAAACATTCTGTAAGATATCACGTGTCCTGCGATTTGACAAGAAATCTACTAGAGAGGAAAGACGACGTACTGACAAACTTGCCGCAATTCGTAGTATTTGGGAGAAGTGGGTAGAGGTCCTTCCTAAACTGTATAATCCAGGAGAAAATGTTACTGTTGACGAGCAGTTAGTAGCATTTAGAGGTCGCTGTCCATTCAAGCAGTATATCCCAAGTAAACCGGCAAAATATGGGATCAAAATATGGACCATGTGTGACAGCAAAACTTCATACGTACTGAAAGCCCAAATTTATACAGGAAAGGTGAGTGGAGCGGCACCAGAAAGAAATCAGGGAATGAGGGTGGTATCTGATCTCACTTCTGAGTTACGTGGTCAGAATATCACGTGTGACAACTTTTTTACGTCGTACAATTTGGGGCAGCTGCTTCTGAAAAGGAAATTGACTATGTTGGGAACTATACGGAAAAATAAGCCGGAGCTTCCACACAAAATGACCAACAAGGAGGTACACAGCTCTTCATTTTACTTCACAAATGACACTACTGTGGTTAATTATATTCCTAAGAGACACAAGAATGTTGTACTTATGAGCACTCTCCACCATGATGCGGAAATCAGTGACAGGGCTGATAAGAAGCCAAAAATGATTTTGGACTATAATTCAACCAAAGGTGCTGTAGACACGCTTGATCAGTTATTAGGTACATATACATGCAAACGAAAAAGTAATAGGTGGCCAATGATAGTTTTCTACAATATTCTTGATGTTTCTGCTTATAATGCATACGTTTTGTGGATTTCGGTTGACCCTAATTGGAATGCAAGCAAATTGACTAGAAGGAGAATATTCTTGGAGGAACTTGGAAAGTCACTGATAAAAGAACATATTGCATCAAGAACGCATTTCCCAAGAACAGAAGATTCTTTGAGAATGGTCACAAGCATCCAAAACCCGAATGATGTGGGTGGTGTGTCAGAATCGGTAACAACAAGAAAATCTACAAAACGTGCACGCTGTAAGTTCTGTCCATCAAGTAATGACAATAAAACAAACATGGTGTGTGGAAAATGTAGTAAACATATTTGCAAGAAACATGTAACCTACTTGTGTCCACAGTGCAAGCAGTAAGAAAAGAACTGTAGTATTTTATAAGATGATTGTATTGAAAATTCTGTTGTTTCAAATTTATGTGAATACTTGTGCCTAAACTACAATCAGTAAGAAGAGAGGATTCTAAAGTTGTAGTGCTTTCTATGTTGGAATGTAATAAAAAAACTGTAGTGTGTTCTGTACTGTAGTGTGCTCTAAGATGAATATCTGTAATGACAACTGTCTGTTGTTAGAAAATGTCAATACTTACGTCTAAACTGTCAACAATAAGAATAGAAGTATGGAAAAACTGTAGTGCTTTCTAAGTTGAATGCCTGTAATGGAAACTGTCTGTTGTTTCAAATTTATGTGCATATTTAAATGAAAAATATCCCTCAATAAAGTTGTATGCATTGTTATTATTATTATTATTACCATTATTATTATTATTATTATTATTATTATTATTACTAACAAGGTACTGGAATAGAACAACAATGTCGATAGCTAAAACTGTACCAAAATTTATGTTTCTAAAGCATTTTGATATGTCGGGTCATATTGACCCGAACAGTATATATGTCAAGTAAAAGTGAACAGAACAGCAGGGTTAAGCAGACTTCTGTGTCACTATAGCCAGCTATAAAGAGCTCTCCAAGGCTGCAGAAAAAACCACAGCACTCCAATGCAATAAAAGGAACGAAAGAGAAGAAGTAATTAGCTGAGCAGCCACTGGCAGTACGAAATATGGTCTGCAGTTACAATGATCGCTTACGTTGGTTATAAGTGCAGATTACATCATAAAGTCTGTTGGGTGACAGGTTGGGCATAAGATGCTTGTAACAGTATCAGAAACTTCTCAGTCGAGGCGTAAAAATGTAATACTATGATTCGACAGATTGGTACACAGTATCATTACATTGATTAGCACTGTTTATATCTTCGATAGTCATTGGGGCTCAGTTCGGAACAGTGCACATTACTAAGACAATCTGATTCCAGGTCGAATATGTATCTGGAGACGAACCAGACAGCAGTGGGCCAGACTGTTGCCCACCATACGGCATGACAACCGGGCCCTGGGGTGCAGTTACATTTCATAGTGTGTAAGGTGTTGTGACTTGGCAAGACAGCCAAGCCACTAGGAGAGGAAGACGAAGGCACGCGTTTAAGCTCACGCAGGCTGGCGTGAGGTCTGGAACAGTTAAAGGAATAGAGACTAGGAAAAAAGTTACATAGCTTCTGGAATACTTAACTTTAATCCATAATTGGTGAACATCGGTCTGACGGTACATGCATCACAAGATAAATAGCAAATGATAATGGCGCCTTGCTAGGTCGTAGCAAATGACGTAGCTGAAGGCTATGCTAACTATCGTCTCGGCAAATGAGAGAGTAATTTGTCAGTGAACCATCGCTAGCAAAGTCGGCTGTACAACTGGGGCGAGTGCTAGGAAGTCTCTCTAGACCTGCCGTGTGGCGGCGCTCGGTCTGCAATCACTGATAGTGGCGACACGCGGGTCCGACGTATACTAACGGACCGCGGCCGATTTAAAGGCTACCACCTAGCAAGTGCGGTGTCTGGCGGTGACACCACATAAGGCGTCAGGCAAATCCAACACCTTCCATGAAAACCCTGACATGATAGCAAATCCAGCTCCGAATAAATCCTGACATTGAATTAACCAAAGTAATACGATCAACAAGTGAGCAAATGGAGTACCACAGACTAACATAAGAGCACCTAAATGCATGACGTACCCTCCCACCGTGAAACAGACGCAGATCCGAGGGGAGAAACGAGAACAGAAGCCGAGAGCAGAGCCGTGTAGGCTAGAAGGCCCTACGATAAGGGACGGACACCCACGTCGCCAGCCGACCGCCAGGACCACCCCCCAGCCCATGTTAAAAGATAGAGCCCTCCAGAAGAACAGTATAGATCTTACGATAACAGTAAAAGGGCCACACCAGCTGAAAGTTTTAGCGTGAGACTATACGCATCTCTGTTATGTAGCAAACATTAAAAAACATTGCCCCACCACGAAAAGTATAACATTTCTCATTGGATAGACAGAATTTTTGCAGGCGGAGCTTCAGGTTGACACTGAGAGGCTGATTGGTCTGTTGAAAACACAGCCAGATACCTTTTTCTTAAACCAACTTTGGTAAATTGTAGTAAGGAAAAGTTCGAGAGAGTTGCTACCAAGACGGCGAAGTGTGTGGAGCTGCACCGCCCGCCGCTCATGACGCTGCCTAACCACCGAAAAGGTAATGAACACACGCGATGTCGCATAAGAGCGCATAAGGCTTCACTCAGAACTGCAGAAGTCTCATCTGTTACATCCCCTTTTTACGTAATACTAGTGTCGATCGTCAATTAAACTTCATGGTATTCACATTTGCTACTTGAAGTTAAAATCTGAAACGCAATGATTTTTCCGTTATATAATTATTGAGAAGCCACATCAGCCACTGTAATTTATGACAAGTTAAATAAGTAATTAAAGATAATTGAGGGTCACTGTAGACGATTTTGATAGTTTTCTCTTTTATGAAACTTAACTTAAACCTAGATTATACACTCCTGGAAATTGAAATAAGAACACCGTGAATTCATTGTACCAGTAAGGGGAAACTTTATTGACACATTCCTGGGGTCAGATACATCACATGATCACACTGACAGAACCACAGGCACATAGACACAGGCAACAGAGCATGCACAATGTCGGCACTAGTACAGTGTATATCCACCTTTCGCAGCAATGCAGGCTGCTATTCTCCCATGGAGACGATCGTAGAGATGCTGGATGTAGTCCTGTGGAACGGCTTGCCATGCCATTTCCACCTGGCGCCTCAGATGGATCAGCGTTCGCGCTGGACGTGCAGACCGCGTGAGACGACGCTTCATCCAGTCCCAAACATGCTCAATGGGGGACAGATCCGGAGATCTTGCTGGCCAGGGTAGTTGACTTACACCTTCTAGAGCACGTTGGGTGGCACGGGATACATGCGGACGTGCATTGTCCTGTTGGAACAGCAAGTTCCCTTGCCGGTCTAGGAATGGTAGAACGATGGGTTCGATGACGGTTTGGATGTACCGTGCACTATTCAGTGTCCCCTCGACGATCACCAGTGGTGTACGGCCAGTGTAGGAGATCGCTCCCCACACCATGATGCCGGGTGTTGGCCCTGTGTGCCTCGGTCGTATGCAGTCCTGATTGTGGCGCTCACCTGCACGGCGCCAACACGCATACGACCATCATTGGCACCAAGGCAGAAGCGACTCTCATCGCTGAAGACGACACGTCTCCATTCGTCCCTCCATTCACGCCTGTCGCGACACCACTGGAGGTGGGCTGCACGATGTTGGGGCGTGAGTGGAAGACGGCCTAACGGTGTGCGGGACCGTAGCCCAGCTTCATGGAGACGGTTGCGAATGGTCCTCGCCGATACCCCAGGAGCAACAGTGTCCCTAATTTGCTGGGAAGTGGCGGTGCGGTCCCCTACGGCACTGCGTAGGATCCTACGGTCTTGGCGTGCATCCGTGCGTCGCTGCGGTCCGGTCCCAGGTCGACGGGCACGTGCACCTTCCGCCGACCACTGGCGACAACATCGATGTACTGTGGAGACCTCACGCCCCACGTGTTGAGCAATTCGACGGTACGTCCACCCGGCCTCCCGCATGCCCACTATACGCCCTCGCTCAAAGTCCGTCAACTGCACATACGGTTGACGTCCACGCTGTCGCGGCATGCTACCAGTGTTAAAGACTGCGATGGAGCTCCGTATGCCACGGCAAACTGGCTGACACTGACGGCGGCGGTGCACAAATGCTGCGCAGCTAGCGCCATTCGACGGCCAACACCGCGGTTCCTGGTGTGTCCGCTGTGCCGTGCGTGTGATCATTGCTTGTACAGCCCTCTCGCAGTGTCCGGAGCAAGTATGGTGGGTCTGACACACCGGTGTCAATGTGTTCTTTTTTCCATTTCCAGGAGTGTAGATGTGATATGGCATAGGTCATCCTTAGATCCATTATAGAACTTGGAAACCCATTCAGGGAATATTCGTTCACATTTTTGTTGAATGTAGTTCGTTTTTTTTCATCCTGTATTAAAATATTTCCTTTTCTCAATAGTGCAATTTATAAACAATGTTTTGTGAGTAGAATAAAAATTCCAATGGTAAACTTAACTGCTTTGTCGACGTTATTTTACCAGATGACTAAAAATAGGAAAACCTTGAAACCCTCCTTCTAAATTTGGTTAGTATTAAGATTCTTTTACAGGGAGTGCAGTGGAGATGATGCTGAAATATTATTAAGTATTTGATTGTATCATCGCTAGTCTCACTGAACTCTTCTGAACTCTACATGTCATGTGTGGTCTGGCGTCTCCTTACGAGCAACAGGTCCCAGGTTCAAACTAGTCAATTCTCTAAAAAACACGCTCAGAGCGTCGTTGCGCGAAAGTGGTAGGGAGACACGACTTAGAACAAACAGAAACCACGCAGAATGTTACAAGTGGGACCATTTCGATGTCATGCACGGTACCCTTACAGCACAGCAGTACGTCGACCTATATTCCGCGCCCCATTTTGTTGCCCTTCATGACAAGCCATCCTGGACTTGCATTTCAGCAAGATAATGCTTACCCACACACTGCTTGTTTTCATGCGTGTCAAATACTTCCTTGGCCAGCAAGGTCGCCACATCTCTCTCCAGCTGAGAACATTTGGAGCGTTATGGGCAGGGTCCTCCAACCAGCTTGTGATTTTGACGATGTAAAGCACCAACTGGATATAATTTGGCACGACATCACTCAGGAGGACATCCAACGACTCAGTGAAAAACCGAATAACTGCTTGCATAGGGGCCAGAGTTTACCAACTTGTTACTGATTTTCTCAATCTGTGAACCTCTTTCTTTTGAATAAATCATCCAATTCTTCTGATTTATGTCCTATTCGGAGAGTTCGTTCAAGGTCGCCGTTTTTTCTGTCTTTAAGTGTAAATTGCAAATGGTAATCAATTCTGCTTGACAACTCCTTCTTGAGCTGAAGGACACGGAGATGTAGTGTAGTCGTGTGAGGTGGTGTTATAAGCACAGGACAGTTTGAATGGGTCCTTCCTGTGAGATTCTATTTGGTCATGTGGACGAATCATGAAATATACAGATTTGTGGCGCATTCGACTGTGACAGTGGGAATGTGAGAGGAGGCAGAATTGTCTTCAAGATTCCAGTCGACCACAAAAAAAAAAAAAAAAAAAATGGTTCAAATGGCTCTGAGCACTATAGGACTTAACTTCTGAGGTCATCAGTCCCCTAGAACTTAGAACTACTTAAACCTAACTAACCTAAGGACATCACACACATCCATGCCCGAGGCAGGATTCGAACCTGCGACCGCAGTGGCCGCGCGGTTCCAGAATGTAGCACCTAGAACCGCTCGGCCACCCTGGCCGGTCCAGTCGACCACATCTGACCACCACAACGGAGGACTGCCTTGTAGTGCACCTGCACCTGCTATCCAGTAATAAGTAATGGGCTTCCTGTTCTGGGTTATTCCGCACCATTGATGGGAGACTAGCACTAGTCGGATTAGGGATTTACCATCTTATGAATAGGCTGCCTATAACATCAAACACAAACGGTTTCATTTGAACTGATGCCATGATCGGGAATTATGGACTACTGATTGATGGCGTCGCATTATGTTCAATGGTGAATAGCGGTTCTTGCACTGACTGCAGCGATGTCCCATAGTTCTAATGTTTTGCAGAGGTGTTAACTCCTGCCATGACTGTGGGGGAGTCATCGGGTATGACTGCAGGTCATGGCTTGTAGCGACTGAGGAAATTTTGATGGCACAATGGTACGTCAAGCACTGCATCCTCAACGGTATCTCTCATGCAACAAATCTTTGGTGCCATTTTACAACAGGAGCATTCTCGTCCACAGATGGCAGTTGTCTCCATGAAGTATCTGCGAGACGCTGAGGTACTCCCATGGCTGATACGTTATCCAGATGTACCCCCACTAGAACGTACTGGAACCAACTCGGACGTCAAATTAATCCCAGTGCCAGTATCCTGGAGATCAAGGACCATGTGGAACAATTGTAGGACAGTGCATGCGTCCAGACCAGAGGGCGTGCAATGTCTTCCTTATGAAGGGCTGAGTCTGCAAAATTGGATTCGATTTTGCACACACTACAGAAACATTACATACGCTCTCAATTTGTGAAATTTCATTTTGTTTCCTCTTGCCCTTTCGGGTGGTTCAATTCTTTTAGCTAGACAGTTTATGTTTTCACGGAGAAAGTATGCCTTATTTGAAAACTTACACACACGATCACCGTCATAGCAAGTTCCCACAAACATAATCTAAGGAAAATGTATTTGACCAACTGAATTCCATAGCTGATTTCTTGGGTGTCAATAAAAATTTATCCATGTTGTAAAATTCTGTGTCTTTCATTTTTGATACAACTAATTCGTCGAATTTGAAAATGTGTCTTACACCAGGAATAACGTTTACGGGAAGTCAAATGATTGTTCAACTCCAAAAATTTTTTATGTAGATTGCGTTGTCACCTAAAAGATAAGAATTCTTCATTACCATATGCACATAGTACATCTTTCTATACGAACAATGTGAATATGAATGCCAAATCTTGGGTTTAACGATATGAAATAACAACTCCATACAATTAAGTTCGTAGTAGCCAGTGAGTTAGGAAATACACGTAGAGAATTTCACAAAAATATTTTTCATGATATATCAAGAACCTTATGCTGATCTCGAAAATCAAAAATCTGAATTAAAAAGAATCAGAGCTTTCAAGGAAATAAATATTTGTTATCTACAAAAACAAACTTTAAAAATGCAGCTGATTAATACTCCAGGAGCAACAGCTCTATAGCACTTTACTTGCGTACAATACTTCAGACCTGATAATGTTAACGCATTTACTGCGTTATTGTCATGCCTTCTGGTTTTTATAATTGACGGGCATAATTATAGTTTGACAGTAGAGGCATTGTACAAGACGATGTAAACAGGAAAATGCCTTACATATGAAAAAAGATGAAGAAAATGTGTTTTCACATCTACATTGCTTGGATTGGTTTAGCTAAGATGTAACTTTGGCTAGTATTTGACGAGATGAATGTGGGAAACCCCACTAAACACCTCAAATTGGCCGGAACAATCAGCACTGAACAACCTGTGACTTAACCAAGACACTCCTTAGCGCCCGAGTTTGACACATTATTGTGTAACCATGGCTACTTGTCTGCTGAATTTGTAGTAAAAAATGGTTCAAATGGCTCTGAGCACTATGGGAGCTAACTGCTGTGGTCATCAGTCCCCTAGAACTTAGAACTACTTAAACCGAACTAACCTAAGGACGTCACACACATCCATGCCCGAGGCAGGATTCGAACCTGCGACCGTAGCGGTCACGCGGTTCCAGACTGTAGCGCCTAGAACAGCACGGCCACTCCGGCCGGCCGAATTTGTAGTATTCTGTCCGCATGCTGAATGTAATGCACACCGTGGTGTTTGAGAAGACCTCAGTTTCTGGAGTATAAATCTTTTCAATTTTGTATTTTCACTCTTTTTGCCTCCTTTCCAGCGCAAAAAATGCGGTCCGTCGATGAACAGATGAACACACGTGTGTGTGGTCTCGGTAACCCTATGAAGGGTTCCGTTTGACCACAGACAAATGGTAAACTACCTTTGTGATTAACTTATGTAGTTGGAGGAGGGGTGTTCTATGGTTCATTGTGGACGGTTGGTGGGCAGATATGCCACATCAACGTTTACAAAACATTTTTCCTAGTGGGACATAAACAGCTGTTACATGTAACGGTCATGATTAAAAAATCCGCTGCAGCTACAGTTATTCATGCCTGAAGTCTTTACATTACCAGGTTTCAAGGATTCAGCACTATGTTCAGGTGTATCTATAAATAGTAGGTCTAAGCGTGCACATCACAACTAACTTACAAGATGTGATGCCTTTTTAGTTAGTTTTGACATAGACGTCGTGGACGTCTTCAGTTCTAGACGGATGCAACTTTCAAAAATTTATATGTAATTCTATCAAATGACACACTTGCCAAAATACTAATGTTAACGTGCACGTTGTTGGCACAATAAACAGTCTATCAGAAAAATTCCGCTTCGACGGTCAGAAGCGCTGTCCCTGTGTCACTCGTGACACGCAGGTATCGACCAGTGCGCTGACTGCTGCTATTAACTGCGGCCACCGCCAGGGAAATAGCGCGATATCGGAAATTATTTGACAGGTAGCCCTGTTGCCGATTTACACGCGCGACTGCGTGTATGTGATGTGGTCCACCTCAGGATACATGATGCACTGAATGTTTTAATTCAATGTAGTTTAGTTTGTTTCATGCTTTACAGATCATTTGTTTGATTAATTGCAATGATGTGAAAACAGTTCTTTTACTGAATAGGAAGATCTTCTGCAGTCAGGATCGCTTGGTATTTTGACTTTATTTCACAATGACCGGTTTCGACAGAACCTTTCTGTCATCACTGCTTCTACAATTTACCAAAAGTAAAGCCATTACTGTGTAAAAACCCGTATGTAAGAAGGACATAAGCATTACTTTACACACCTTCGGGAAATTCTTATCAAAGTGCATACATGTAACCAATACAGTTACGCTTTCCACTCATAGGACACGACATCACTTTGGCTCCTCAAACCCATAAAAGGAACATATATAATATATATTGCAGCAACTGTGTGCCTAGGAGTGGAGGTGAACACATAGGAAGTGCACTCGTGGCCCAAGCACAGCACACGAAAACCGAGTGGGCAAGCAGGCTTCAGCTGAGCAAGACATTACATAAATGGTCAACAGGTGGTGTGCGTGTGCACATACCGATAATTGATATTCTTACAGATATACGCTAGAAACTCTTTAACTGACATCCTTACTAAAACAACTCTGGAGAATCATTACACCGTGGAACCCAGACAGTAGGATGCACCGAGTATTTTCCATCCACCTAGATACTAACTTAAGGCAAATACTGCCAGTTCTGGTGTCTGTAGACAAAACACACATTGTATGCTAATATGGTATACCACAGAAGCTGGAAAGAAAACGCAAGTATAAAGAAGATAACTGCGAAGAAACCGTGGGTAAGAGAAGAAATATATTAGTTGATCGATTAAAGAAGGAAGTACAAAAATGTTCAGGGAAATTCAGGAACACAGAAATACAAGAAACTTAGGAGTGAGACAAATAGGAAGCGGAAAGACTGATTCGGCATATAGAAAAGACAGAACTACCTTCGGTGAAATTAAAAGCAGAAGTAGTATTGGGAAATCCAGCGTTAAGGAAAGAACGGATAAGTGGAAAGAATTCACTGAAGACCTCTATGAAGTAAAAGTTGTCTGATGACGTGTTAGAAGAAACAGGAGTCGATAGAAAAGAGATAGTGGAACCGTTATTAGGATTTAGAAGAGCTTCCAAAGACTTAAAATCCAATAAGGCAGAGGATATAGTTAACATTCCATCAGAATTTCTAAACTCATTGGAGGAAATGGCAGAAAAGTGATTATTCACATTGGTGAGTAGAATGTAAGTCTGGTGGCATACCATATAACTTTCGGAAAACATAAGCCACACAATTCCGAAGATTGCAAGAACTAACAGCTCATGCATCCAAGTTGCTTCCACCAATAATATACAGAAGAATGGAAAAGAAAATTGAGAATGTGTTAGATGGCTATCTGTTTGGCTTTGGGGAGATAAAGGAACCAGAGAGGCAATTCTGACGTTGCGGTTGTTAATGGAAGCAAGACTAAAGAAAAATCAAGATACGTTAGTAGACCTAGAAAAAGCGTTCGACAATGTCAAATGGTGTAAGATGTTCTGAATTCTGAGAAAAATAGAGGTACGGGAGCCAAGTGGAACAATAAGAGTGGAAGACCAAGAAGGAAGTGCTCTGGTTACAAAGGGCATGAGACAGGGATGTAGTCTTTCGCCAATCTATACGTCGATGGCTACGGTGGCAGCTCGCAGGTCGAATTTGCTACCTAGGCAGTAAAATAAGTTATGATGAACGGAGCAAGGAGGACATAAGAAGTAGACTAGCACTGGCAAAACTGACATTCTTGTCCAAGAGAAATCTACTAGTATCATAGGCCTTAATTTGAGGATGATAATTTCTGAGAATGTACGTCTGGAGCACAGCATTGTATGGTAGTGAAACATGGACTGTGGGAAAACAGGACAAGAAGATAAGCGAAGCACTTGAGATGTGGTGCTACAGAATGATGTTTAAAATTAAGTGGACTGGTAAGGTAAAGATTGAGTAGGTCCACGCAGAATTTGCGAGGGATGGAATATGTGGAAAACACTGACATGAAGAAGGGACAGGATGGTAGGACATCTGTTAAGACTTCGAAGAACTATTTCCATGGTACTAGAGGGAGCTGTAGAGGGCAGAAACTGTAGAGGAAGACAGATATTGGAATACATCCAATAATAATTGAGGTTCAAAGGGCTCTAATCACTATGGGACTTAACATCTGAGGTCATCAGTCCCATAGACTTAGAACTACTTAAACCTAGATACCCGAAGGACATCACACACATCCATACCCGAGGCAGGATTCGAACCTGCGACCGTAGCAACAGCGCGGCTCCAGACTGAAGCGCCTAGAACCGCTCGGCCACAAGGGCGGGAATAATTGAGGATGTAGGCTGTAAATGCTACTCTAAGATGAAGTGGTTGCCACAGGAGAGGAATTCGTGGCGGGACGCGTCAAACCAGTCAGAAGACTGATGACCTAAACAAAAAACGGTAAAAATTTTATGGCAGCATGGTGCACACAGTTTTGAGCTTGAGACGAAATTGCTGTTTTTGTTTGTTGCTGTAGTATCTCTGTTCCTTCGAAACCGTAGTGCGTTAGTTACCAGAAATATCATTGGGAAATACATGTGCTGTGAAGCAGTAGTCAAAATATCTATTTAAACAGATATCTACAAAGTGATCATGGGTGAACACTAGCCGGCCGGAGTGGCCGAGCGGTTCTAGGCGCTACAGTCTGGAACCACGCGTCCGCTAAGGTCGCAGGTTCGAATCCTACCTCGGGCATGGATGTGTGTGATGTCCTTAGGTTAGTTAGGTTTAAGTAGTTCTAAGTTCTAGGGGACTGATGACCTCAGCAGTTGTCATAGTGCTCAGAGTCATTTGAACCTTTTGGTGAACACTACACATTATTTTTTCGGACTGTTTTTAAATGAGAACCTTCTTCTTTAAAAACGAGTTTCGTCCAGAAAATTATTCCGTGAAGGAACGCAAAATGTTAAAGATCTGCTACGATTTGAAGTGCAACACTTTTTTTTTACCAGGAGGTCACCGATTTAAGTGTAGGACTGTGAACTTACAAATCCCTCAACAATAACGTCGGGTTCATCTGGTTATCTGAAGCTTCCATAAATTTATAAAAGTATCAATATCAGGAGCAATGTCCCAAAAAGAAGAAAAACACGTGGATAACAGCAGATATTCGGAACTCCTGCAGTTTCCTTTAGTGTTTTAGTTCCATGAAAAAGACACGATGAACGAGTCGTTAATTTCTGTCTCTGGTACAATAAGATTTACAGGAGGATGCTGACTGCGCATAAACTAATTTAATGACAAATTAATATACGAACAATACAAAGAATAAAAGCAAAGTAGTCTGTACTATTTTACATCCTCCGCCACGCAACAACAGTGGTACAAAGCACTGCATCTTCCACCCAGCAACAGTGATCTGAAGCAGACTCTGTCAAGCACAATCACTATGGAGCACCCTCCGCCCCACAACATGCTATCAGGCACTGTTTCTTATGGGAGCCTTTATACTTTGTATGCATTGTTTTAGTGCACATAATGGTACTTCATCTAACGTCAGCGCCCAGGCTTTAAATTTTTTAAGCTTTTTACAGTTTTAGTGACTTCAGTATATATGGTCGCTAATAACATCATGGTACTTGGTGCTTAACTGTTTACAGATGTTACGTATATATTTGGCAATTTTTGTTGTATTTGCTCTGCAGTACTTCACGTAGTTTGGTGGTGATGGTGTTACTTTACTTACCTCCATCCTTTCTCAGTATTCTACAGAACGAGAATAGTCACGTCAATGACCGAACGGGAAATTCGTAATTTTGTGAAATAAACAATAAATACTAGGCACAATGGAGCTTTGAACCCAGCTCTCCCCACCGAGTGAGGTGGCGCAGTGGTTAGCACACTGAACTCGCATTCGGGAGGACGACGGTTCAATTCCGCGTCCGGCCATCCTGATTTAGGTTTTCCGTGATTTCCCTAAATCACTCCAGGCAAATGCTTGGATGGTTCCTTTGAAAGGGAACGGCCGACTTCCTTCCCCGTCCTTCCCTAATCCGATGAGACCGATGACCTCGCTGTTTGGCCTCTTCCCCCAAACAACCCAACCCAACCCAGATCTCCCACTTTGCAGTTCGAACCGTGATTACACAGCCACGACACCAAGGCTCTGAGATTTCGCTCCACCTTACGTATCTTGGGCTTGGACTGTTTGCTGTTTCTATTTTGTTTCTTTTCTTCTTCGTGCTTGATCTGTGTTCAGATTTTGTCGGGCTATCCAGTGGGCCATTTTACTACTGAATGTGAGGGGGTGCGATGGGGAGTTTCCCTTGCTAGTGTTACCTGTCGAACCAGGGGCGGGTTGCTAGAGAGTACGTATATATGTACAGGGTGTTCTATTTGTCTAATGGACGCCTGTGCGACGCAGTAGACGCCAGGCAGCGAGCGCTCCATTGCCCGGAGATCAGATACCGTGTCGCCCCTTTACTGCTGCGGTACGACATGACTACATACAAAATACAAGAAAATAAATTTTATACTCACCCATGTCACGCAATGAGATTCTGGAACTACCTGCCATTATTTTCCAAGCATTTATGACTTCTATTCAATAAATTATTAATCACACTATGTAATTCTCTCTGTGATATTGAACTAATTGATTCTTGGATATTATCCTTGAGTTCCTGTATCGTGTGGGGATTTATTGAGTATAATTTGTCATTCAGTGCACCTCACAAATAAAAATCAATACTTCTAGCGGGTCAGATATTGCTACTAAACACCCTTTTTTTATTTATTTATTTATTGTTCCGTGGGACCACATTTAGAAGAAGTCTCCATGGTCATGGAACGAGTCAATACATGAAATTATAACACGAATGTAGAAACAGATAAAATGAAATATAAGAAACATATTCAGGCGACAAGTCGTTAGTTTAAATAAAGAAAATCAAGAATGTAACACTGGAATTTGCTTAATTTTTTATCTCTTCCAGGAGCTCCTCGACAGAATAGAAGGAGTGAGCCATGAGGAAACTCTTCAGTTTAGACTTAAAAGTGTTTGGGCTACTGCTAAGATTTTTGAGTTCTTGTGGTAGCTTATTGAAAATGGATGCAGCAGAATACTGCACTCCTTTCTGCACAAGAGTCAAGGAAGTGCATTAGACATGCAGATTTGATTTCTGCCTAGTATTAACTGAGTGAAAGCTGCTAACTCTTGGGAATAAGCTAATATTGCTAACAACAAACGACATTAAAGAAAATACATACTGTGAGGGCAATGTCAAAATTCCCAGACTATTGAATAGGGGTCGACAAGAGGTTTTCGAACTTACACCATACATAGCTCGAACAGCCCGTTTTTGAGCCAAAAATACCCTTTTTGAATCAGAAGAATTACCCCAAAAAATAATACCATATGACATAAGCGTATGAAAATATGCGAAGTATACTACTTTTCGTGTTGAAATGTCACTTATTTCAGATACTGTTCTAATGGTAAATAAATCGGCATTTAGTTTCTGAACAAGATCCTGGACATGGGCTTTCCACAACAGCTTGCTTACTATCTATCCGTACGCCTAGGAACTTGAACTGTTCCGTCTCGCTTATAACATGCCCATTCTGTCTGATTAAAATGTCAGTTCTTGTTGAATTGTGGGTCAGAAACTGTAAAAACTGAGTCTTACTGTGATTTAGCATCAAATTATTTTCCACAAGCCACGAACTTATATCATGAACTACATTATTTGATAATGTTTCAATATTACACACAAGATCCTTCACTACCAAGGTGGTGTCATCAGCAAACAGAAATATTTTTGAATCACCTGTAATACTAGAAGGCATATCATTTACATAAATAAGGAACAGCAGTGGCCCCAGCACCGACCCTTGGGGAACGCCCCATTTAACAGTGCCCCATTGGGACTGAACATCATTACCACTCTCAATATTGCGGAGGATTACCTTCTGCTTTCTGTTCTTAAAGTAGGAGGCGAACCAATTGTAAGCTACTCCCCTTACTCCATAATGTTCCAACTTCTGCAGTAATATTTTGTGGTCAACACAGTCAAAAGCCTTCGTTAAATCAAAGAAAACACCTAACGTTCGCAACCTTTTATTTAATCCGTCCAAAACCTCACAGAGAAAAGAGACTATAGCATTTTCAGTTGTTAAGCCATTTCTAAAACCAAACTGTACATTTGACAGCAAATTATGTGAATTTAAATGCTGCAGTAACCTTGTATATGCAACCCTCTCGATAACTTTAGCAAACACCGATGGCATAGAAATAGGTCTATAATTGTCAACATTATCCCTGTCTCCCTTTTTATAAAGTGGCTTCACTACCGAGTACTTTAATCGGTCAGGAAACCGACCACTCCTAAAGGAAAAGTTACAGATATGGCTAAGTACTGAGTTAACATACGTGGAACAATGCTTCAGTATTCTGCTAGATACCCCGTCATATCCATGAGAGTTCTTGGTCTTTAGTGATTTAATTATTAACTCAATCTCCCTCTTGTCAGTATCATGGAGGAGCATTTCAGGTAACAGTCTCGGAACACTTTTTTCTAAGAGCGCTATATGATTCCCTGTTGGGACTAGGTTTCTATTTAGTTCACCTGCTATATTCAGAAAGTGATTATTAAGTACT
Source organism: Schistocerca americana (assembly GCF_021461395.2). Taxonomy (NCBI): domain Eukaryota; kingdom Metazoa; phylum Arthropoda; class Insecta; order Orthoptera; family Acrididae; genus Schistocerca; species Schistocerca americana. Next base: position 529,236,819 of record NC_060119.1, read on the forward strand.
GTACATATATGCGACTTATCAGTAATACGGACATCCTCACTACGCACTGATTCTATATTCTCGACCTGTCTCTGCAGACCAGCCACTTCCTTTACGACTGACCATATGGTTTTAATTTTATCCTGAGACTTAGCTATTCTATCTGCATACCACATACTTTTTGCCGTCCTAATAACTTTTTTAAGCACCTTACAATACTGTTTGTAATGGGCTGCTGCATTTAGATTTTGACTGTTTCTAACGTTTTGATATAATTGCCACTTTGTTCTACAAGATATTCTTATTCCTTTAGTCAGCCACCCAGGCTGCCTGTTTGTGCTAGTACCCTGTTTTGAACGTTCTAACGGAAAGCAACTTTCAAAGAGCACGAGAAAAGTCTTGAGGAAAGCATTATATTTATCGTCTACTGTATCAGCACTATAAACATCTTGCCACTCTTGTTCCTTGATAAGGTTTACAAAAGTCTGTACAGCAACTGGATCAGCTTTCCTAAAAAGTTGGTAACTATATTTAACATGTGTTGCAGCACAAAAATCTTGTAGACTTAAAATTTGTGCATCATGATCTGAAAGGCCATTCACCTTTTTGCTAACAGAATGTCCTTCTAATAATGACGAATGAACAAAAATATTGTCTATGGTTGTTCTACTGTTCCCTTGCACTCTCGTTGGAAAGAATACGGTTTGCATAAGATTATGTGAATTAAGGAGGTCTACCAGCATCCTTTTCCTTGCACAATCACTTATACAATTAATATTGAAGTCACCACATATAACTAACTTTTTGTATTTCCTATAAAGTGAACCAAGAACCTCCTCTAGCTTTAGCAAAAATGTTGTGAAATCGGAGTCTGGGGATCTATAAATAACAACAGTAAGAAGTTTAGCTCCACTAAATTTAACCACACCTGCACAACATTCAAACACCTTTTCAGTGCAGTACTTTGAAACATCAATTGACTCAAATGGGATACCGTTTTTCACATACATGGCTACTCCCCCACACCGCAAAGAGCTCCTAGAAAAGCTGCCAGCCAACCTGTATCCTGGTAAAGGAAGCCTCTGAATTATCTCCTTTCATCGAACTCGTCGGGAATTGTGTGCAAAGGAACATTGGCTGCATGAGCCCTTGCCGAATCTTGTTGAAAAAATGCGAAGCTTCTTTCTCTTTCACGCAGGTCATTAAAAAACGGTCGCAAAATCTTTTGCACAGATCTTTCACTTGTAACAGTTTCATTAAAAAATCGATATATTATTCTGCCACTAACTGCCCACCACACCCCTATTTTCTGGTCGTGAAGGGGTTCCTCATGAAGAACAACAGGTTTACCTGCGCTCCAACGTCGACAGTTTTGGGAATTAACATTCCCGTCTAAATGGAACCAAGCCTTCTCTGAACGCAGAATGAGGTGAGAACCCATTTCACCGTCATGCAATTGTTTTAAAACCCATTAGCAAAACTCAACCCTGTGCACAGGATCATCAAGTCGAAGTTCTTGCAGCCGGCCGCGGTGGTCTAGCGGTTCTGGCGCTGCAGTCCGGAACCGCGGGACTGCTACGGTCGCAGGTTCGAATCCTGCCTCGGGCATGGGTGTGTGTGATGTTCTTAGGTTAGTTAGGTTTAAGTAGTTCTAAGTTATAGGGGACTTATGACCTAAGATGTTGAGTCCCATAGTGCTCAGAGCCATTTGAACCATTTTTTGAAGTTCTTGCACTACTGATACTTTATAGGGACTTAGCCTAAGCAGCTTAGCACCTCTTTGTACAGAGGTGCACAATATTTGTATCTGCTGCGAAAGAATTCTTTTTAGGGTAATTTTCCAGGCGGTATGCAATGTCATCGAGATTGGCTTCTGTGAGCACTCTACGTCGTCGTTTACGCTACTTGTCTTCAGCATTTCCCATTTCAAGAAATTTATTCACTAATGTGTGAACTGTATCACGACTCGGAACTCGAACACTTGGAAACTTCTGTTCAAACAATCTACGAACAGTACGAGCGGACTCTGTACGCGCATACACATCGTAAATAAACACTCAATGGGAACCGAACAATTCGCTCTTGCTATTGTTGCATTCGCAAATTTCACTGTTACATTCGTGATGCCTGTTTCACTGCTCGAACGACACTGTCCGACAAGGCGCAAATGGGGCTTCAGACTAAAACTCACAAAAAAGAGGGGCATACTGCAGTCCCGCGGGACACATTCGACCGCCAGGCGCGACTTCCGTGGCCGGCCTGCTATACCCCGAGCAGGCGGTCAATAAATGTAATACACTGTATATGCGGCACTGAAGCGCCAAAAGGCGTGCACATCCAAATACGGAGATATGTAAACAGGTACAATACGGCGAGGCGATCAGCAACGCCTGTATAACAAGTGTCAGGCAAAGATGTTAGATCGGTTACCGCTGATACAATGGAGGTTATCAAGATTTAAGAGAGTTTGAACGATGTGTTGTAGTCGGCGCACGAGCGGTGGGACACAGCGTCTCCAAGGTAGCTATGAAACGGGATTTTCCCGTACGACCATTTCACGAGTGTACCATGAATATCAGGAATCCGGTAACACATCAAATCTCCGATATCGCTGCGGCCGGAAAATGATCCTACAAGAACGGGACCAACGACGACTGAGGAGAACGTTCAACGTGACAGAAGCGCAACACCTCCGCAAACCGCTGCAGATTTCAGAGCTGAGCCATCAAAAGTGTCAGCATGCGAACTATTCGACGAAACATCAGCCACATGGGCTTTCGGAGCTGAACGCTCACTCGTGAATTCTTGATGACTGCACGACACAAAGCTTTACTCCTCAACTGGGCTCGTAAACACCAACATTGGGCTGTTGGCTATTGGAAACATGTTGCCTAGTCGGACGGGTCTAGTTTCAAATTGTATCGAGCGGATGTACGTGTACAGGTATGAGGAGAAGGAGGAGGAGATTAGTGTTTAACGTCCCGTCGGCAACGAGGTCATTAGAGACGGAGCGCAAGCTCGGGTGAGGGAAGGATGGGGAAGGAAATCGGCCGTGCCCTTTCAAAGGAAACATACCGGCATTCGCCTGAAGCGATTTAGGGAAATCACGGAAAATCTAAATCAGGATGGCCGGAGACGGAATTGAACCGTCGTCCTCCCGAATGCGAGTCCAGCGTACTAACCACTGCGTCACTTCGCTCGGTCGTGTACGGGTATGGAGACAACCTGAAGAATCCATGGTCCCTACAAGTTAGCAGGGGAATCTTCAGGCTGGTGGAGGCTCTGTAATGGTGTGGTGCGGGAACAGCTGGAGTGATATGGGACCCCAAATACGTCTAGATACGACTCTGACAGGTGACACTTACTTAAGCATCCTGTCTGATCACCTGCATCCATTCATGTCCATTGCGCATTCCGACGGACTCGGGCAATTTCAGCAGGACAATGCGACACCCCACATGTCCAGAAATGCTACAGAGTGTCTCCAGGTATACTCTTCTGAGTTTAAACACTTCCGCTGTCCCCCAAACTTCCTAGACATGAACATTGTTGAGCTTAGTAACGTGCTGTTCAGAAGTGATCTCCACCCCTCGTACTCTTACGGAGTTCCGGACAGCCCTGCAGGATTCATGGTATCAATTCCCTCCAGCACTACTTCAGACATTAATCGAGACCATGCCACGTAGTGATGCGGCACTTCTGCGTGCTCGCGGGAGCCCTAAACGATATTAGGCAGGTGCACCAATTTCTTTGGCTCTTCAGTGTACATACGAGAGGCTTTCATTATTGTTCTGAAAGCAGGTTAGTTTTATTCAGGTTTCCAATACATCATATTACTCCCCACTCTTTTGGTTACAAAACCCTATTTTTCAACGTAGTTTTCGTCCAACGCGACAGCGTTATGTCACCTTACTGGGAGAGCCTGTATGCCCTCATGGTACCACTCCACTGATCGACGTCCGGGCTAACGTCTTGCTGCATCAATAACCTCCCTATTAGCCACGTTCTGCTTCCGTTGGAGTTCATCCTTAATTGGGCCAAAGTCCGCCCCCGGTAGCTGGGTGGTCAGCGCGACAATCTAAGGGCCCTGGTTCGATTCCCGGCTGGGTCGGAGATTTTCGCCGCTGAGGGACTGGTTGTTGTGTTGTCCTAATCATCATCATTTCATCCCCATCGACGCGCAAGTCGCCGAAGTGGCGTCAACTCGAAAGTCTTTCACCAGGCAAACGGTCTACCCGACGGGAGACCCTCGTCAAACGCCATTATTATTATTGGGCCAAACAGATATGGACGTCAGAAGGTGCGAGGTCCGGGCTATAGGATGAATGAGTAAGAACAGTCCAATGGAATCAGTCAGGTCGTGGACACATGAATTCTCGCCTACGTGTGTAGCCTTAAAAAGCCTGAAAACTTTACTATAATGTCGAGTAAACGTTATATATCCACAAGTGCTCATTGATGCTATACTTTGGAGCCCAATAAACATCTTGGAATATATAAAAAATAATAGGTGAAGAAACAGTTCAGTCCTGTTCAATGTGCAAGGACTGCATTTATAATCTCATCACAGCCTGTGGAATGGAACACTTTCCCCAAATTTACGACGATAAGTTGTAGCATGCTCACTCAGTAGTGAGATCGTTTTATTTCATGTCAGTATCAGAAAGCTAGTTTAAGATAATAAAATTATGATCGGTACGTTTTAGGTGAAATCTTTGCTGCAGTGGAATTGAGTCATTCATCTGTTTCAACTTTTATTTTGTTTTACATAAAAATTCTCTTTTCTTTAAAGATACGCCATCTATCTTATAGAAAGAGATATACAGAAAGGCTTCAAATATTTACATTTACCATACCAATCCAAAAAAAAAAAAGACATGTAGAAGGCGTGAAAACTCATACGTTGAGGTGGAGAAACATTTATGGTTGAGCTTTGCATTGGAAAACGTGCTTCAGCTACTCTGATACTGAACAGCAAAGTACTTTCCTCGTAACAAGCGCGGTCTGAGTGCTGTTCCCGGCGTCCGGTTCCCTCAGCGCCGCTGGCGCTGTTATTCCTAGCCCACCGCCAGCTGCTGTTTCACAGAATGTGTTACCGACTAACTGTTCTCATTGTATTTATGGAGGGCGCGCTCCTCTCAGCATGTTAGAGTCCTCATGTTTGAGCTCGCAACATGTGTAGCAAGGGTACAAGAGCATTGGGATTCGAAGGTGAGCGTAACGTATACTTTGACCTACGGTTACGATATTTCTGTAAATAATTTTAATGAATTTTTTTTTCTAGTATTCAACATCGACACGCAAGGGTTATCGGACCAGGTTACATGCGTGCATTCAAGTTTTTTATTTATTTTATTTATTTGTTTATTTAACCAGATCTGGTTACATCGGACCAGGGCTTAACACGTACACTTCCTTTTTTGCGTCATAGTTACCTAAGAAATAATTTGAACATGACTAATAGTATTAAAATGATTTGATGTGTTGACTAAATTATACTATGAACTAATGAAGTTAATACTGGCAGTATTCCTACTATTGCAGCCGCTGCTACTAATAGTGATAATCATAATAGTAACAGTAATAATAATGACAAGAATAAGAATAACGATAGTGTAGATACGAGAAGAAAAAAAATGGAAATGAACGTATGGCATCGTTGGCCGGAAGGCACCTATTCGGGGAAGTTCGGCCGCCGTGTGCAAGTCTTATTTCATTCGACACCACATTGGGTGACTTGCGCGCCGGGAATGGGAATGAAATGATGATGACGACATTATAAGATTCTGTGCAAGTTTCTTTTTCAGGTCAAGACGGAAGAGCTTTTCATGTTTTTGTAGGACTTGGAGAGATGCTGATGCCTTCTTGCACATTGCAATTACATCCAATTTAGATTTCCATCTGTTGTTACTCCTAGACTCTCTGCAGAAGGAGTGGATGATATTTGTCCCACTTAGGCTTAAAGATGGTAGGAATTATCCTTGAATGGCCAACCAAGTACAGCTTGGGTTTTGGATGGGCTGAGCTCTAACTTTTATCATGCCCCCAATTTGATAGTTCACACAGGTCGGTATTGAGGTTATCGGTAGCTATCTTGAGGTTTATTGGTTTTGCAGTGAGATACAGCTGGAGACCTTCAACAGTAGCCTAAAACTGATGACAAATCATTCACTACAATGGAAAGAGTATAGAACCTGTGGACGCTTGATACCACCTGCCTGCTTCGTGACATTATTTTGCCTGGCGTGACGCATTTCTGGCGAGAGTCAAGTAAGAGCGATATTATTGCAATGCAGTTGGTGAGAAATGTAGGCTGCTAAGATTGGCAAGTAAATCGGCTTAATATACATCACAGCCTTTCCTGAAATCTCATCTATTACTTTTGTTATGACAGGTGGTGTGCTCCGATGTTTAGAAAGCCTGATTGGTATTCGTCTAGTAGGTTGTTTGTTGTTAGGTAATTTGTTAGCCGGTCATGAATTATATGTTCTGAAGTCTTGGACAGTGCAGGATGAAAGTAAATAGGTCCGTAATGAGATGGTGCTGAGGCAACGTCGTTTTTAGGTAGTTTCTTAAATAGTGCTGTTTCCGGACCTCAGGGAAAACAATGTTGACTACGGAGTGATTGAAGATACCTGCTATAGTGGTCAATATTGGGTCAATAATAAGCTTCATCGTTTGGACTGTGACGCCATCGTGTCCAGTAGACGCTGGTGATGATTTTTTGACCGTATTGTAAGTAAGATGCTTTATATAGAATTCTTCGTGGCTGCAGTCCTTCACCTCCATGAAGTAATCAACGAATCTGTCTCGATTGTGGCTGAATTGTGGTTGTAGGTGAAGTGAAGTACCGGTTCAATGAATCGTCTGGGACAATTGGATCAGCTGCAGCTTTTACTTTGCCTACAGCTTGACTGATTCTGTTCCCCTTCCGCTTTGTAAGTAGTATGATTTTCAGGTACGGGGCCTAATTTGTATGCCCGATGTGCAGCGTCTCTGAGATTTATGAGTTGTTTTAGTTCTTCAGTTAGCCAAGGTGCAAGTTACTTACTTACTTTCCCAGTCTTTAGGGCGGCGTATTTGTCTTTTGAGTAAGTTTGTTTATAAATCCATGAAGTTATTCGTTTAGGAGACGTCACCCAAACTGTTTCTTGCGCCTCAGCTGAAAATTCAGATAAATTAATGAGTCTGAAGTCTCTGTATGCAGTCAGCTGCGGTTTCTTTCTGGGAGCTAGCGAGTAGGGCCTACGTCATGAAAGTTGTCACGGGTGGACAGGCCGCGTGCAGGTATTTGAGAGGCACGAATTACAGTATTGTAAGTAAGATGCTTTACATAGAATTCTTGCAAATATATCTATGGGAGTGTGGCTAGGCTTACTGTTCGTGTGATGGGTTGGAGCAAGCTGAAATAGCGACGCGTTTGAAGAAGAAAGCATCCGTTTAAATTTTACATTGAATGGACTATTGAATAGAAAATTTCTGTTTGTATCAGCAACTATAATTATATGCTTCTATATCGATTAAAACTTAAAGGAAAGTTCCGAAGCAGGCAAACCCACCTATTTTATAAGAAGATTGTAGGGGCACGTAAAAGGTGCTATCTTTTAAGGGATATGATTTCTATGAACGGATATTCCACTTGTTTATCTTCATTATTGTGATAATACCACTGATTCTTTTTCTCAGGACTGGAAACAGACAAAGATGCGGTATGTTTTATAATTCGTGTACGTTCTTTGTGAATGCCTTGCCGGAGATGGCAAGATGGACACAGAACTCTAGCGGCAGCAATGAGAGCGAAGACTGTTTTTGAAAGTGGCGAAAAGTGCCGTACAGGTAGGTACCATGATTTCTGAGTGCCACCACATGTCTGCGTGCGTGGCACGTTGCCAGCCAACGTTGACGTGAGGTGGCGACGTGAATGGTGCTTCCTCTTCATCGATTCTGACAACGGATGAGATATGGATGTGATTTTTCAGTGGTCAAAATCGACTCGCAGCGGCCGTGGAGTCATGGAATCGACATAATGAGTGCGCGGTTGCAGGGAGATTACATCGAGAAGTGACACGTTTCAGTTTTCGTGTGATTAGTTTTCGAGAAAAAATAATCGGAGCTGTTATAACCTGAATGCGCATCGTAAAGCAAACAATGAACTTTTTTGGGCGCAATATGTTGTTAGTGCTCACTAGCGACATTCGTAAAGAAAGTCACCCGTCGGCAGAGCCTTGAATTAAAAATAGAGCTGTGTTTCTAAGGTTTTCGTGGCAAAAGTCTGGTTCTGCACATAGCTTTAATCTGACACAAGTTTCGGAACATCGTACACTGTGCTGGAATGTGGAAGATTCATTCTGGATACAGTCACTGCCGCAAATACCTGGTTATCGTCACTGTCTGTTAACAAGGTGCCCTACGTTCGATTCCCGTTGACATTGCAATATGGGTGTTTGCAGTACAAACTCTTCATCTTCAAATCAAACGCGAAGCTACCTGAACGTATAAACAGCAACATCGACTCATCAACCGCTAAAGTGATTATAAATGGAAAGCTTGCTTTAGGCAGTCAGCAAGACGACTTTTATTAATGAGCACGAGCAGGGCCGTGCAATCACTAATTTGTCATTTAAAGTTATATCCACAGTCCTCTTCGATAGGGGACACTGACTTTAGTAGCCACGTGCCATCCCTAATACAAGTTCATCAGGTACATAACTGTTTGCTGAGCAGCCAGTCACTACGTTTCACGTACCTGTGCGTTTGTTTTCTGCTCAAAAATGTTCACCAGCATCTCCACTTCACTACTCGACACTGAGTAGTGTTCACTTATATGAATGACCATCACCAAGCTTTGGTAAATACTGCTAAAATACTCCAGAGACAAGAACTTTTTGAGAACACTTTAAAAATTTACCAATCATCACCAGAAAAAAACGAGTTGACAGGGTAATTTACCAGTCGTCAACGTCAGAAAAATACAAGTTGAAAGGGCAATTTACCCATCGTCACCGTCAGAAAAAACGAGTTGATAGGGAATTGTCGTCTTTAGGCAGTCAGTAAGACGACTTTTATTAATGAGCACGAGCAGTTCCCTAGAGTCTTCAAAACGTGGGCGTTTTTTCAGCTTTGTAGAGAGGATAGTTCTGTTGTTTTGTCTCATAGTAATGAGAATTTGAATGGCTTTTTAGAACACTTAATTTAATCGACCTGAATATCTGTTTCACGATGGAGATGGAAAAGAATGGGCTGCCGTTCCTTCCTTAATGTGTTGATCAGGAGTAAGATTAATGGTACTTCGGGACATGCCGTTTATAGAAAGCCGCACCGGCTAGATAGTTTTCACCATCCGGTTCAGCGTTGACGAGGCTCACGCCATCTCACGGCCCGAGAGTTTGTCAGCTGAGTTAGCCCATCTTGAGGTCACCTTTCGTAATAATGGTTATGTGAAAGACAGATCATACGTTTGTTGCACTGCGTGAGTGACGATAAGTGGCACTGAAGTCTATGACCATTTTGTCTAACGCAGGATGAATTTCCAGGAGGATGATCGTATTTTGCGGAAATATTACGTGAAATGTGTTTTTCGACCACTATCAACGATTAGGGTCATTTTAGAAACCATAAAGGATGATCTTGGTTTAGTGAAGGAGGGTGTCTAACGAATGCTTTGCAGTTGTGGCATGTCATATATTGGTCAGACAATTAGGACCACAGGGGATCTCGTATTTACAACTGCCGAGCAAATCTACTTTTACCGAACGTTGCCATAGCACCGATCATGATGGAATATACAGTGTGTGCGCGTGTGTGTGTGTGTGTGTGTGTGAGTGTGTATTATCTTCATGGTAATGCTCTGCATATCGAGATTTTAAATTTCCTTGGACAAAGCTACCTTCCTAACGAGTAAAGGGAAATGGAGAAATGGAGTATCAAATTAATAAGCATGAGCCTAGTTTAAACGTTTAAATTTTTGAAGGTAATCAGGGAATTTTAGAAAAGCTTAATCAGTGATACGAGAGGAAATTACTGTCCGAGTTCTCAATGCCAGGCGAAGAGTGGAAAATGTATGACTGGGGCCTCAAATTGACAAGCATGAAATCTAGTTAAAAAGAAAAGTTTAATTTCTTGAAATTAATAAGGATACTTCCCAAAATCTTCATTAGTGATTCGAGGGAAAACCGAATTGTCTCACGAACAACTGCTGATTTAAACAAAGTGTCAGAAAATTCATGTCCTGTAACACCAAATATGCAGATAAAATACCTTCTACACTATCCAAAATTTTCGCCATTTAATATCCATTGATAATTTGCACTGTACTTTTGATTCTGAAGCTGTACGATGGATTACAGGAACTATATTTAATACGTAATCGATGTACTAGTGTATTTACTTTTGACTGTATATAACTGATTATAATTATAATGAAAATATTGTATATTGGTGGGTAACAGCCATGGAACGCATTCTGCAATGTGCCGTTGTTTATCTTTGCGTATGGAGAGTCACTGTCACGTTGCGAGCAGAAAGGAGGCAGAGCAGCTTGAGTCGTGAAAGAGTGCGAAAGTGTTTGTTGGGCGCTCCCGCCGCCGCGGTGTACAGCCACGCGCGCGCCAATGTACACGCGCCTGATTTGTTAATCCATTAGTATTAAGAGCACGGTAGCAATGAACAGGCAGAGGAAGCTGCAGTTATAACTATTGTCCATCCCATAACTTATCCGTGGCTGTGGAGACGACTCGGGGTTCTTCTCATCGAGCAGCAGCAGCAGCAATAACAACGGAGTCTCAGCATTGTCGTTGGCTACATTCTTAGTCTTCCGCACAGCTACAACGTCGTAAGACTGTTAACTGACGAACATAATAAGGTGGAAGTTTGCAACATTTCTTTCCCAAAGTATGGATAACTTGAATAATAACTAGCAATAGTTAAAACTTGTAGGGCACCTGTGTTGTCATTGTCCTCAGACATTATTACCAAGCAGCGTCCCTTTCCTTCCCATGCAATCACAGAGTGTCGTGACAATATCAAAAGTGATTATCTATTTACTGCCAGTTAGTGTGTTTGCTTAAGACGAGTTTCAGTCTAATTTTTTTGCCAAAGTAACTGCTCATCCTTGTGTTGCATAACAGAGGCTACTTAAAGTAAAGTAAAATTTCACGGGAAAAACTAATAACTAAAGATGTAGCACAAATTAAGACTGCACAATTTAATTTATTCTGTATTTAGCTTAGCGAGTGACTTCTACTGACTTGGTATGTATTTTATTGTTGTTATTTTAAAAGCGAAACCAATTGCTCATATACTTAAAGTAAATTCAGTCCAATCTTTCAATAATCAAAAGTAAATTGCTTGCCTTTCTCTAAATTTTGCATTAAGTTACACTGAAATTACTGAAAGTAATTTTTTTTACATAGCGGAGTTGAAGTTAAGCCAGTCATTTATATAACCAGTAATTTCATTTAATGTTAATTGCAAAATTTAGTACTTCAAAATAAGTAACTACAAACTCAGTGCTTTCTGATCATTTATTTTCTCGTGGATTGTTGTGCTGCGAAAAAGCTTCGCAAGCTTTTGTTGCCACGCCTGGACTGGCAACCATTTAAGTCTCCCTTTATTTAGTTAATCATTGTTTTCATGCGTTGTCAATGATTTTTGTAGTAAATATTACGTGGTAGCTTTTTTCCTCCCTATGCAGTTCGTAAGTGATTGCACTATATTCCACCCATTTCAAAATTATCATCAGTATTTAGGTTAAGTTTAGAATAGGTTCTTCCTTCAGAAGAGTCAGCTGTACACTTTCCTCCAACCAACCGGTGTTATTTTCCTTCAATAACGACAGCCTTCTTCACTGTAAAATTTCATTAGGCATATGCGATCACGGTCAGTTATATCGCAATCCAGTAGGCCAATTAGGGAGGAGGAGGTTACAGTTTTAAGGCCTATTTATTTTGAGTGGTAAAAGTTCCATTGAAGTGATATTTACCGAACAATAAAAAGGATTTGTAATAGAAAGAATTTAAAAAAGGAGAAAAACAGTGAAATGCTTTGCGGAATGAGTAATGAATGATATTCGAAATCATTTACAGCGAGTGAGGTGCCGACTGAAAAATCAGAGTTCAGTGTTTAAGTTAGGATCTTAGAATTTTAAATAGTGCTGGAGGATATTTGTTAGATGGATTATGTAGATCGTGCAGTCATTTGCTGTACATGTTTTTGACCATCATTAAAAGACACATCTATTACTTGACTATCTAATTTATTTCTTGCTTTTTAACAAATCAGTTCAATGAACATTTGATAGTTTTTTTTTTCAATTTTTTCTTTAGTATGTCATGCAATTCATTTATCCTGTTTCCCTTTGAGGACACAATATTTAAGAACGGATGCACTATATAAATTAGAACTAATTGATGTTAAACCTCACCAATCAGATTTAGAACTTCCAAAATAAAGTTCAGTACGTGGTAAATCATATGCTGCTGCAGGGTGTAAACTGCAATTTCGATAGTCTTCATAGCTAGAAGTGGCAGCTGAGAGGCGGCACTAGCAGAGTGCATGGGCGATTTTTTTTCTGGTCATATACTTTCACAAATGACGTGTCGACCATTTATATCTACAGACACTATCTCAGAGTATGAAATATCATTTCACAACAGTACAATGATTTGGCATATATTATAGTTCAATAGTAAAGTTAATACATCAAACAACAGAAACATGTAAAGATAGAACACCCTTTCAATAAATATTCAGCATGTTTCTTTGAAAAGTAAATGAACCTGCGTGACAGATTAAAAATTTGCACTCAGACGTTCACCATTTGACGAAAGAAGTCATTTTCCTGTGGACAGCCGTATTTCATTTCCGTGTTAAAGTCAGGAAATTCAAGAAAGGAATTTTATACACGTGAATTGTGAGGGATTACTCAGGTAATTTATGACTCAGATGTTAACAAAAGCAGTGCGTCGAATTTGGTTCGTTATTGGGAGCCATGGTTATCATGTTTCTCATTCCTACCTCCGTGCATTACCGCTGGGGCCCGGGAAACGGGATATTCATGAAATTCTCTTGTTACAGATTGTTCTCCGTCACATCGACAACTAAGTCCTGTGCTTCACATTCCCGTGAACGAGAGGACGAATAGAAAGGTCTCCTCTTTATAAATGGTGGGGCTGCCGACTGTTCCCTGGCTGTATCCTCACGTCATCCAGCGCTCTTCCAATTTTAGCGATTTTCACTTTTTGTCTGCTAATATTTTAATTAATGGCCGGAAAGTAACGATGGAACTACTCCACTTATGTCTTGTCCTCTTCCGTTGATGTACACACATCAAAAAAAGTTTTGCATCACCCCGTTTCGCCGAACTCCTGAAGACAGACTATCGATATTATATCACAGATACAGTCTCTTTGACTGTTCAGAGATGTCACTAAACTGGCCCAAAGATGTAAACAACCATGCATGGGAAGTACCTATTAGACAGAGGGGGTCCGACAGCTGATCAGTTCCAGTCATTCCACCAGGAAGGATGTACACGGCTCGTGTTGTTTGTAGTTCAACCATGCCTAGACAGTCGTTACCGCGGTTTCATCACGTCCTCACTGTTGCTTTGTGCCAGGAAGGGCTCTCAACAAGGGAAGTGTCCAGGCATCTCGGAGTGAACCAAAGCAGTGTTGTTCGGACATGGAGGAGATACAGAGAGACAGGAACTGTCGATGATATGCGTCGTTCAGACCGCCCAAGGCCTACTACTGCAGTGGACGACCGCTACATACGGATTATGGCTCGGAGGAACCGTAACAGCAACGCCAACATGCTGAATAATGCTTTTCGTGCAGCCACAGGACGTAATGTTACGACTCAAACGGTGTGCAATAGGCTGCATGGTGCGCAGCTTCACTCCTGACGTCCATGGCGCGGTCCATCTTCGCAACCACAACACCATGCAGCGCAGTACAGATGGGCCCAACAACGTGCCGAATGGACCGCTCAGGATTGGAATCACATTGTCTTCACCGATGAGTGTCGCATAGGCCTTCAACCAGACATCGTCAGAGACGTGCTTGGAGGCAACGCGGTCAGACTGAACGCCTTAGACACACTGTCCAGCGAGTGGAGGTTCCTTGTTGTTTTGGGGTAGCATTAAGTGGGGCATGCGTACGCCGCTGGTGGTCATGGAAGGTGCCGTAACGGCTGTACGATACGTGAATGCCATTCTGCGACTGATAGTGCAACTATATCGGCAGTATATTGGCAAGGCATTCGTCTTCGTGGACGACAATTAGAGCCCAATCTTGCACATCTTGTGAATGACTTCCTTCAGGATAACGACATCGCTCGACTAGAGTGGTCAGCATGTTCTCCAGACATGAACTCTGTCTAACATGCCTGGGATAGACTAAAATGGCTGTTTATGGACTATGTGACCCACCAACATCTCTGAAGGATCTATGCCGAATCGCCGTTGAAGAGTGGGACAATCTGGACCAACAGTGCCTTGGTGAACTTGTGGATAGTATGGCACAACGAATACATAAAGGACCTGCTACTGGGTATTAGAGGTACCGGTGTGTACAGAAATCTGGACCACCTCTGAAGGTTTCGCTGTATAGTGGTACAGCATGCTATGTGTGGTTTTCATGAGCAATAAAAAGGTCGGAAATAATGATTATGTTAATCACTATTTCAATTTTCTGTACAAATTCCGGAACTATCGTACCGATGTGATGCAAAACTTGTTTTAATGTTTGTGTTTTTGTGTGTACTTCAACTAATCCATGAAAGGAGGAAGTACTAAAATGTTCCGGAAAACTCAGGAATACAGAAATACAAGTCACTGAGGAATTAAATAAATAGGAAGTGCAGGGAAGCTAAGACGAAATGGCTGTAGGAAAAATGTGAAGACACCGAAAAAGAAATGATCGTCGGAAGGACAGACTCAGCATACAGGAAAGTCAAAACAACCTTCGGTGACATTAAAAGCAAGGGTGATAGCATTAAGAGTGCAACGGGAATTCCACTGTTAAATGCAGAGGAGACAGCGGATAGGTGGAAAGAATACATAGGAACCCTCTATCAGGGGGAAGATTTGTCTGATGTGATAAAGAAGAAGAAACAGAAGTCGATTTAGAAGAGATGTGGGACCCGGTATTGGAATCAGAATTTAAATGAGCTTTGAAGGACTTAAGACCAAATAAGGCAGAAGGGATAGATAACATTCCATCCGAATTTCTAAAATCATTGGGGGAAGGTGGCAACAAAACGACTATTCACGTTGATGTGTAGAATGTATGAGTCTGACACATACCATCTGATTGTCGGAAAAGCATCATGCACACAATTCCGAAGACGACAAGAGATAACAATTGCGAGAATTACCGTACAATCAGCTTAACTGCTCATGCATCCAAGTTGCTTACAAGAATAATATACAGAAGAATGGGAAGGAAAATTGAGGATTCGCTAGATGGCAATCAGTTTGGCTTAAGGAAAAGTAACGGCCCGAGAGAGGCAGTTCTGACGTTGAGGTTAAGCAAGAGTAAATAAAAATCAAGACACATTCATAGGATTCGTTCGACAATGTAAAATGGTGAAAGATGTTCCAAAATCTGAAAAAAGTAGGGGTAAGCTATAGGGAGAGGCGGGTCATATACAATATGTAGAAGAGCCAAGAGTGGAATCATAAGAGTGGACGACCAAGAGCGAAGTGCTCGTATAAAAAACGGTGTAAGAGAAGGTGTAGCCATGCGGCCCTACTGTTCAATCTGCACATCGAGGAAGCAATGATGAAAATAAAAAAAGGTTCAGGAGTGGAATTAAAATTCAAGGTGAAAGAATATCAATGATACGATTCGCTGATGACATTTCTATCTTCAGTGAAAGTGAAGAAGAATTACATGATCTGCTGAACGGAATGAACAGTCAAATGACTACGAAGTATGGATTGAGAGTGAATCGAAGAAAGACGAAGATAATGAGAAGTAGTAGAAATGAGAACAGCGAGAAACTAACATCAGCATTGATGTTAACGAAGTAGAAGTTAAAGAATTCTACTACCTAGGTAGTAAAATAACCAATAACGGACGGAACAAGGAGGACATGAAAAGCAGTCTAGCAATGGCAAAAATGGGCATTCCTGCCCAAGAGAAGTCTACTAACATCAAATATCGGCCTCAATTCGTGGAAGAAATTTCTGAGAATTTACGTCTAGAGTACAGCATTGTATTGTAGTGAAACATGGACTGTGGGAAAAGGGGAACAGAAGAGAATCTAAGCATTTTGATATATGGTGCTACAGACGAATGTTGAAAAATTGGTGGACTGATAAGGTAAGAAATGAGGAGGCTCTGCGCACAGTCGGAGAGGAATGGAACATGTAGGAAACACTGATAAAGAGAATGGACAGGATGATAGGACATCTGTTAAGACGTGAGGTAATGACTTCCATGGTACTAGAGGGAGCTATAGAGGGTAAAACTATAGAGGAAGATGTAACATTCCGGTTTGATCTTCTTACTTATCCCGCTCGATCGGGATCTGATAGCAGACCAAATAGATAATAATTAATGTGACCGTGTACCTAACGGGCTGGCAATCGGATTGGACTGCTACGGAGATGTTACATTCCATTTTGTCCTTCTCAAATGCTGTAATAAAGAAATGTCTGGTGCCAAGAAGAACGACAACACAGCTTCATTAATCAACAACCTACACTCCTGGAAATTGAAATAAGAACACCGTGAATTCATTGTCCCAGGAAGGGGAAACTTTATTGACACATTCCTGGGGTCAGATACATCACATGATCACACTGACAGAACCACAGGCACATAGACACAGGCAACAGAGCATGCACAATGTCGGCACTAGTACAGTGTATATCCACCTTTCGCAGCAATGCAGGCTGCTATTCTCCCATGGAGACGATCGTAGAGATGCTGGATGTAGTCCTGTGGAACGGCTTGCCATGCCATTTCCACCTGGCGCCTCAGTTGGACCAGCGTTCGTGCTGGACGCGCAGACCGCGTGAGACGACGCTTCATCCAGTCCCAAACATGCTCAATGGGGGACAGATCCAGAGATCTTGCTGGCCAGGGTAGTTGACTTACACCTTCTAGAGCACGTTGGGTGGCACGGGATACATGCGGACGTGCATTGTCCTGTTGGAACAGCAAGTTCCCTTGCCGGTCTAGGAATGGTAGAACAATGGGTTCGATGACGGTTTGGATGTACCGTGCACTATTCAGTGTCCCCTCGACGATCACCAGTGGTGTACGGCCAGTGTAGGAGATCGCTCCCCACACCATGATGCCGGGTGTTGGCCCTGTGTGCCTCGGTCGTATGCAGTCCTGATTGTGGCGCTCACCTGCACGGCGCCAAACACGCATACGACCATCATTGGCACCAAGGCAGAAGCGACTCTCATCGCTGAAGACGACACGTCTCCATTCGTCCCTCCATTCACGCCTGTCGCGACACCACTGGAAGCGGGCTGCACGATGTTGGGGCGTGAGCGGAAGACGGCCTAACGGTGTGCGGGACTGTAGCCCAGCTTCATGGAGACGGTTGCGAATGGTCCTCGCCGATACCCCAGGAGCAACAGTGTCCCTAATTTGCTGGGAAGTGGCGGTGCGGTCCCCTACGGCACTGCGTAGGATCCTACGGTCTTGGCGTGCATCCGTGCGTCGCTGCGGTCCGGTCCCAGGTCGACGGGCACGTGCACCTTCCACCGACCACTGGCGACAACATCGATGTACTGTGAAGACCTCACGCCCCACATGTTGCGCAATTCGGCGGTACGTCCACCCGGCCTCCCGCATGCCCACTATACGCCCTCGCTCAAAGTCCGTCAACTGCACATACGGTTCACGTCCACACTGTCGCGGCATGCTACCAGTGTTAAAGACTGCGATGGAGCTCCGTATGCCACGGCAAACTGGCTGACACTGACGGCGGCGGTGCACAAATGCTGCGCAGCTAGCGCCATTCGACGGCCAACACCGCGGTTCCTGGTGTGCTCGCTGTGCCGTGCGTGTGATCATTGCTTGTACAGCCCTCTCGCAGTGTCCGGAGCAAGTATGGTGGGTCTGACATACCGGTGTCAATGTGTTCTTTTTTCCATTTCCAGGAGTGTATATTCATCACAAAAACACAAAGTAAGGAGCCAGCCACTGCCTTCGTCGTACAGAATTAATAACGGCTAATCTCAGCACAGGCCCTTTAGTTATTCATTATCGTCACACGCAAATTTTAATCACTGTATCCAACACTGCAATCCAACACTGCAATCCAAATAATGCCGGCGCGGTAGACGCGAAAATACAAATATCGGCACTGAAATATCACTGAATCACACTAGTAATTGTACTTGTTCACTTTCCCGTATATTTATAACACAAAAGGGGTTAAACCGCGGCGATGGCCACCCCCTTTGTCGGTACGGCCTTGCATTACGGCCACCGGCCGCCCCACGGCCCGGCCCGCAGCCTGGGTCCCACTCTACTGTCTCAACACTCGCTCTCGCTCTCGCAACCCGACACACACTATCGATTGTTTGTCCTGTTGACCTGTGCTGTCGCAAAACTTATAGTAAGGGCCTACGGACCCCTTACATCCCCGCCCTCGAAAACTTCTTTGAAGCCACAGGCGTAAAATAATCGGCTAGGGAATTAGACATCACTACATATGAACAAAACACACAGCGCAAATAAGTAATGAAATTACAATCACCAAGAAAATCCTTGACTCCGGTAGTGGGCTGCCTCTACAATAATATTCTACAAAAAGTTATTACATCTCAAAAATATGGCATTGTCCAAATAAAACACAACATCAATCCTACTTACTTAACATAGCATGGTAAATATTTTTTTATAAACTTATCTTATCAAAAATTTCCAAAAACTTTTCATTTTCAAAGGTTTGTACGAGTCATTAACTACATATCTGTTATAACTTGCTATAGCAAACACAAGAAAAGAAACTAGTTGAATGCCAGCTAACCCTTTGGTATGCCATCCTTTCAGCGGGGTTCGTGCCATCCATACTACTATCACTCTAATTCATAATTCACTTGGCCAACACTTATAAAAGTTAAGGAAGAAATTCACAACTTATTGCTACAGCAAAGACAAGAAAACAACTAGGTGAATGCCAGCTACCCCTTTGATATGCCGTCCTTTCAGCGGGGTTCGTGCCGTCCGTACCACTACCACACTAACTTATAACTCGCTTCCCAACGCATATAAAAGCTGAGGAAGAAAAAATCACAACTTATTTAAATCTTTAACACAAGCAAATTGAAATTGAGACAAAATATGACATTTATACATTGAATGCCAGCTACCCCTTTGATATGCCGTCCTTTCAGCGGGGTTTGTGCCGTCCATACTACTATCACTCTAATTTATAACTCACTTGGCCAACACTTATAAAAGTTAAGGAAGAAATTCACAACTTGTTCATTACAGATTCCATAAATTTAAATGCTACATTGTACCGCTAAGCATGCCTTACATAATTATTTGCAACACTACAACTAATGTGGTCACCCAATGAAAAATTTTAAACTACTGATCATTTCATTTTGCCAAACATCACTTCCATATGTGAATTGTTATCAAGAAAGCTTAGATGAGAGGTACAATATTTCCTGTTATATTCACATTAATTCAAATCCACTATATGGATATTTGTCATTCATTACGCAGTGCCAGAATTCTGCTTCTAAAGCTTGACCTACGTATAACCATAATTGACTCTGATAGCTAATTGGATACATGAATTACTAATTATTCATTAGTTACACTCTGTTTTATCAGCATACTTCAGATAAACATGTATACCTACAAATAACTTGCAAACAGATGTTGCTCATGTGCTAAATGACATACTTCAATACTTCAAACATCTCATATTCCATATTCTTCATTACACATAACTTAACATCAACTTCGACTGTAAATAAATATATATCTTCAACCTACATCAATTCTCCATATAATTCAATACTTTTAATATCTCATACTCAATACACATCATTACGACATAACTCCCTCAACTTAACAGCAACTTCAACTGCATATATATCTTCAACCTTCATCAACTCTCCATATTCGCTGCAATAACCACATAAAAATACTACTTCAGGCTCCTTAGCCTCTCCATTCATCATATTCCACATCATTTATTCGAACAACTATCTCCTTGTGTATTTGTTTCTTTATATGTTCATCTACTTACAAGCTGATACATTACTTCAATTTTCTTACAACAGTTTGACCTTTTCATGCCTCATAAAACAACTCTATAAGATTACACAAAATCTTGTTTGACCAATTAGCTTCCCACGACATTTTGTATACATTAGCTTTTTTATCTGGTCCTCATTTTATTACTTCTGGCACTATTCACTTTGTAATGTACTCACACTAAACTGAGCTTTCAACTTATTGATTCTTTGACACCTCACACACTACATCAACAGTAACTACTTATCCTTATTTTAAGTCAACTATAAATTTACTACATGGTTCCTGACTGAATTACTTGGATGACCACTACCAATCCTAACTACTACTCACTAACTTTCTTAACCTAAGGATAGAGAAAGATGGTAGAGGAGTGAAACTTGAAATTAGAAGTAAAGTCTCACCCAGCTAGGAGTGTACCAGTCGCCACTTGGTATACCAGCAAAAGAGTTGCTTGCTCCCTACACCTTAACTACTTCTCCATATATGAGTGAACTATAAATTTGCTACAAGATTCCTAACTATCATTTGTACAACCACTACCTATTCTAACTACTACACACTAACTTTCTTAACCTAAGGATAGAGAAAGATGGTAGAGGAGTGACACTTGAAATTAGAAATAAAGACTCACCCAGCTGGGAGTGTACCAGTCGCCACTTTGTATACCAGCAAAAGAGTTGCTAGCTCCCTACACCTTAACTACTTAATCACTTCACATATCAATTTTCACCTACACAGTTTATGTAAAATGTTTTAAATAAGATAAATCATACCATTCATAAAATCTATACATATAAAATCCCCCAAAAACAATAAGCATATCTGTATAATTATCATTTAGACAGCGCAGTATGCATAAATAAGTATGCTCAATTCAGAGTATTTTTCGCAAACTTTTCGGAAATTACTGCAATTGGGCACTTTTCCTAACACGCAATTCAGTTTAGAAACGTTTATTTACTGCGGAGACTGCACATTGCAATTTAATGTTATGTCAACCAGTCGTCTCCACTCACCAACCGACGTTACCACTAGTCGCGATGTTTTGACGTTTGAAGTGGGCGTGACGTTGTACTGCCGCCGGAACTGCGTGAAGTCGCGCTGCTCGCTGTGGCTGGACGTCGTAGTTCTCCGTCGGCCGCTCCGTGGCGCTGCCGGCGGGCGTAGTTTGTAGTTCGGCTGCTAGATGTCGGGACGGCGCTTGGTGTAGTGCGTCTGTGCTTGAACTACTCCTTGCACAGGTAGTTGGGATGATGTGTGAAATCACCTCGCAGATCGAAGCTCTTTGGCGCAGCTGCTACAAGGGTCTGCATGACGTCACTCAACAATTGCGTTTCTACATAAATTGTCGCCTGCATAACAGTTTATGGGTCCACATGAAGCTGCCCGATTTTCACTATTCAAAAGGCAATTTCAGTCAAAATATTACCACTAAACACTTCTTTAAAAGCTTTCGTGACAAATTCTTGGCCCATTTGTCGTGATAATGTTCACACGTGTCTTTCTTTAGTGTTCACTTTTCACAGTTTTTCGTGCGGATTTACGCATTTGCACATTATAACACAGTTTGTTGACACTATTATTTTCATCTAATATGGCAAGAAAAAAGTTTAGTCACAATCGTAAGGTGCTATTACTTCGTATTGTTCAAAATGCACTGTTTCTTGTCGCGATTTTAAAGTTTATGCTCTGTCCCGATTCAACACTGGAAAATATTTTCTTCGCGTTAAATAAGATAAAATTACCTATTGTTCTTTGCGATTCGTCCGAAAATTGCACTTGTCCTTTCACGGTAAGCCAAGGTGTAACACTCCGGTTTAATCTTCTTACTTATCCCGCTCGATTGGGATCTGATAGCAGCCCAAATAGATAATAATTAATGTGACCGTGTACCTAACGGGCTGGCAATCGGATTGGACTGCTACGGAGATGTTACATTCCATTTTGTCCTTCTCAAATGCTGTAATAAAGAAATGTCTGGTGCTAAGAAGAACGACAACACAGCTTCATTAATCAACAACCTATATTCATCACAAAAACACAAAGTAAGGAGACAGCCACTGCCTTCGTCGTACAGAATTAATAACGGCTAATCTCAGTACAGGCCCTTTAGTTATTCATTATCGTCATACGCAAATTTTAATCACTGTATCCAACACTGCAATCCAACACTGCAATCCAAATAATGCCGGCGCGGTAGACGCGAAAATACAAATATCGGCACTGAAATATCACTGAATCACACTAGTAATTGTACTTGTTCACTTTCCCGTATATTTCTAACACAAAAGGGGTTAAACCGCGGCGATGGCCACCCCCTTTGTCGGTACGGCCTTGCATTACGGCCACCGGCCGCCCCACGGCCCGGCCCGCAGCCTGGGTCCCACTCTACTGTCTCAACACTCGCTCTCGCTCTCGCAACCCGACACACACTATCGATTGTTTGTCCTGTTGACCTGTGCTGTCGCAAAACTTATAGTAAGGGCCTACGGACCCCTTACAAAGACAAAGATTGGAATACATCCAGCAAATAATCGAGGACGTAGATTGCCTTTCCGCGACCATTCCTCTTGCCAGTCCAGTGACTTGATAATACTTAATAGCTCCTTGCAGCGATGCCTGTCTTTACAAAATTCGTCTCCAGCTGGGTTTCGCTGCTGTTCCCACCGATTCAACAAGCCCTCCGGCTCGAGGCAGCATCAGATATGTTGTAGCTGTGTCAGGCCAATGCAAATGACTTCTTTAGCCGCCAGTACTGGGTGCATCACTATGACCCCCGAGACACACGAGCAAAGAAGAAGTCGAAACATGTGAAATCACCACCACCAAAATGGTGATGTTCAGCGTGGTGCCAAGAGATCATACTCGTAAAGGTCAAACCGTCGCATACCCACACTACCGAAAGCTCTTAGCGAGGATGCGGGAGTCTGTCCAAGGGGGGTGATTTCCGCTGTTGGACTAACCATTGCGTGGCAGGTTTTTTCAGACTGACAACGCGGTGATTTTTAAAGGTGGAACGTTTCTGACCAGCCAAAGTGAAGATCTACAACCAACGTCTCCGTCAATTCATCCAATGTTGGGAAAAATGTATCGCAGTGAAGGATGAATATGTACAGAAGGACTTACATCACCACCAGTTTTAAAAGTCGAAACTTAATTTTTAGCTAGGTGTTAATAAAGGTATCATTCTGCCCTTTGCTGAGGTGGTCTTGAAAGACAGATGAAATTACTAAACTGAACAAGTTGGTGGGCCGTTGTGGGATCCCTATTCGGTACTATACGGATTTTACAAGTAAATTATCTTGGACCCCTTGACAAGGAAACAGAATTACATGATTGAAATGCTAATCCGTCGTCTTCCAGAGGAGCAGCTCCTTGACATACGTACTGCAAGACGGGGAGAAGTTGGCGGCGGCTCCATTATACTCTGGGGAACATTCACATGGGCAGCCTTGGATCCAGTCGAACTCACGCAAGAAGTATCGTGCACTGGTTGCAGACCACGCACATCCCTTCATGACAATCATGTTTCCAGACAGTAGCGGTAAGGCCAGGAATGTGATGGAATGGTTCGAGGAACAAAATGGCGAGTTCCAGTTGATGTGCTGGTCCCCCAGATCGATAGATCTGAATCCGAGCGAACACATCTGGGGTGTCACTGAACTTGGCGACAGAGCTCATCGCCCCACTCCCAGGAATTTACAGTAGTTAGATGACTTGTGTGTGCAGACGTGGTTCCAGCTCCCTCCAGCGACCTACCAAGGCCTCATTGCTTCCATGCGAAGACGCTTCGCCTCTCTTACCCGTGCCAAAAAGTGGACTTACTGGCTATTAGGTAGGTTGTCGCAATGTTCTGGCTGATCAGAGTATATCGAGCGTGGTGGGGTCCTACTTCAGAAACTAAATTTGCATTCTAGAAGAGCTGAGTTCGTATCTCCGTCCGGCCATTGTCATTTAGATTTGTTTAAGACAAATGGTTCCTGAAATATGATAACAGGACATGTGGATCCGGGAGCGGAAACCACTGAGCCCACAGAAGCAAATACTATAAAAATATTATTTTTCCTAATAATTATTGCTTACAAGTTAGCAATAATTACCTTTGACCATGTAAAGGTGGAACATCATATATGTCAAAGCAAAAAACAAGTAATGATAATCTTTAATACTTCGTATCCTGATATAAACACAAGTATGTTAATTAATTAACCCGTTTTGATAAACCAAACTCTTAACCATCGGTTACTTAATAGGTCCAATACCAAAAGTGTTTCGTTAACTCTTTACACAAATGCAGTAAGTTCAATATCCAAAGCTTAATCTTTACGTTTGCAAAAATCCCAAGCATTATTAAAAAATTGGCCATTCAAAGAGCGCCATTGGCAAACCAGTTAATACCTCATGAATAATGAGGGTGAATCCATTAAACAATTAAAAAGAAACGTACTATAACATCAAATACACGTCCGTCCAGCAACCGGCCCGCAATACTGAGCCCCAGATGGCACAGATGAGCCTCCACTGGGTGCCAGTGAACAAACAAGTCTACACAACGAACACGTAACAAGAATAATATACACTTTCTAAAACAGAAAGACACCAATCAGTTTCAAGGCTGATAACACTCTTAAAGCCACAAGACTGAAACACATACATATTGCCCCAACAACCTTGCACTTGAACCAGCAACTGTAGTTAATTTACTTATTAATGCACGGTGAAAATCACTGCGCAGTTACATTTGCTGATAGCCTACACTTAGCCTTTGCCTTGAATGAGAACCTTAATGTCAAGGGTACAACTACTGAGCGCAAAAAACAGCTACGCAGTTTTTCTAGCGACGAGCCTCTTGCCCTTGGAAAACATGAGCATCGAATGCTCCAAAAAACACAGTCATTCACGACATAAAAGGCACTGTATAATTAAACTGATTAGCGGTAAACAGTTTGCCTTACTACGACCATTGGCCTGCTTTGAGAAAATCAACACAATATTCAGTGATACAGTGAGATGTGCTGTGCCTTTAAAACGCAAGTACCAATGCCAGTGGGTGGACGTCGGGAAACAATTGTTGTGTATATAGTTCCGCGTATTCAGCGCGTACACAACTTTCCCACTAGAGCGCGTCCCGCTAAGCACAACAGCGCAGGCGCAGTGCTCGTCCATCTCCGCACTACGAGACTTAGAGACGGACCAAATTCTGCTTCCGCCGATCCGCGTATTACTATGTAACGCAGCCAGTGAGATTGCTGCTAACATAGAACCTTTACTCCTCGTGGATCACACTCACACAGAGATACCTGAACGCACGAGGTATTATAACGAGTGTACAGACCTCCGATTAATCAGTCTGCATTTGTCTGCACCAGTCTGCATAAGTCTGTACCAATCTATAGTCAAGTTTCAGTCTGCACCTACGGAGATTATCATATTCCTGTACATAGCCATGAAGATAATTGTATAGACACTTTGTCAAGTATCAGAGATATGTGAGAATAAGATTAACGTACCAAGACCAAAGGAACTTCAGATTGTCAATTGTAAACAGCATCCAGAATCATGTTACGTAATGTCTATGCTTTTTTATTATTTCAATAAATGTGTGTGAAAATTAGTCAAGTTCTGTTTAAAGTTGGTCACCGTCAATCTGCTACTCTAAGCGTGCAAGTGGCATTTCTATCGTCTGGCCTAACGGCAGAAGATAAACACGCCACGATAAGACCACGAGACATATTACTGACACTCGCCTACTTCGTTAGAGCGACAAGTCAAATAATCTGATGGTGTGTGTACCGAAGGTCTTACAGTACGCACACCACACTAATTTGCTCGATCGCGCCCAGGCACACCATCGTCGGTGACAATCCTCGTGTGTTCCTCAAACGTGCCTCCTCATACACCGAACAGCAAACTGCTCTTAACACGTTGCTCCGCCCTGCCCGCTCACTTCCCGTGGTGGCATGCCAAGGCCCACGAGAAAGAGAAGTCTTTCTCGTCGGCCTCGGCGGCCTACGCTGGCCCTTTAATTTCCTCATTCGGGCGCGAGGCGCCCCCCCCCCCCCCCCCCCCCGCAACTGAGCCCCGCGTAAAGAAACACTCCGAGCAGGAGAATCCACACAGCAATGCCACTGCCGTTCAAGGCCTCTTTCTCCATAGTTCTCTAATATGTTTCTTGTGCCTTCTTCGTCGATTGACGTTAAACCACAGTCCTTTCTTTCTCTACACAGTGTGTCATGAAACCCGTTACACAGACATTTTTTAACCTAGGAACTTCTCCCTAGCAGCCAGCGTGGACTTCGCAAACACTGATTATACGAAACTAAACTCACTCTTTTGGAAGCCTAAGATCCACTGATGGAGATAACCCAACTGATTCAGAGATTACTCGTCCTTCGACAAACTTTTGTATTAGAAAAATGCCGACCACTGTTTCTCTTCGTGGCGAGTTTGTGTTGCAGCATTTGCTTTCTGCATCTCGGATCCTCCATTATGTGAGTCGTGTGAAGTTAGCAGCCCTTTTTCGAGAAATATACATTTTTTTCACAGTTCTTGATAGATGTAGCATAGTTCTAGAGTTCTTTGTACAAAATTTCAATAGTTCTGCAGAATTTAGCGACGAAAACAACAATACTCGAAAAAATTTTCGTATCGAAAATGTTCTTTGGCAGTTTCCGCAAAATGTAAATAAGTACAAGAGTTCTGAGCACAGTTCTGAACAGAGCTCCAAGAGTTCTTTCGAAAATCCAAGTAACATTTTTTTGTGCAGCTAATAGTTTACGAGATAATTGCATTTTAATGAGAAAATCTTTTCACTTACTGTGAAGTTGGCACCCTTTTTTTCAGAAATATATATTTTTTTCAGAGTTCTTGATAGATATGGCATAGTTCTAGAGTTCTTTGTACAAAATTTCAATAGTTCTGCAGAATTTAGCGAAGAAAACAACTATATTCGAAAAATTTTTCGTATCGAAAACATTTTTTGTGAATTTTCGCAAAAATTAAACTTGTACAACAGTTCTGAGGACAGTTCTGAACAGAACCCCAAGAGCTCTGTCGAAAATCCCAACAACATGTTTCTATGGCGATAATGATTTGAGATAAATTGATTTAATATGGGACACACTTTCTTTACGGATAATATAAATATATTCGTACAACAGTTCTGATGACAGTTCTGGACACCACGTGAAGAGTTCTATCGAAAATCCTACTGAAATTTTTTTGTGCAGGTAATAGTTTAAGAGGTAATTGCAACTTAATTAAGAATTCCATAAGAGCTCCTACTGTGAAGCTGGCACCCTTTTTTTCAGAAATATATATTTTTTTCAGAGTTCTTGATAGATAAGTCATAGTTCTAGAGTTCTTTGTACAAAATTTCAATAGTTCTGCAGAATTTAGCGACAAAAACAGTAATACTCGGAAAAATTTTCGTATTGAAAATGTTCTTTAGCAATTTCCGCAAAATGTAAATAAGTACAAGAGTTCTGAACAGAACACCTAGAGCTCTATCGAAAATCCTAATAATATCTTTTTGTTGCGATGGTACTTTATACGGTAACTGCTTTGATGTTAGACCCACTTTCTCCACAGAAAAAGTAAATTCGTTCTACAGTTTTGATGAACAGTTCTGGTTAACACCTCAAGACTTCTATCGATAATCATAATAACATTTTTTGTGGTTATAATAGTTTGTATGGTAATTGATTAATTGTGGGGCACTCTTACTAAAAAAAAATTTGTGTCTGTTCGTATGCTCTGATGCCAGCTCTGGATAGCATTGTAAGAGTTCTATCTAAAATACTAGTAACATATTCTGTGCAGGTAATTGTTTACGTAGTAACTGCCTTTATTAAGGAATGCTTATGAGCATTTCCCGTGAAGTTTGAACCCCTTTTACGATAAATATAAATTTTTTTCACTGTTCTTGATTTATATGCAATAGTTCTAGATTTCCCTGCTCAAAACAGGAATAGTTCTACAGAATTTCGGGAAGAAAACATTAACTCGGCAAAATTTTGGTATGGTAAAAAATTATTTGTCAGTTTGGAAAAAATAAATTTGTATAACAGTTCTGTTGGCAGTTCTGGATAGCACCGGAAGAGTTGCATTGAAAATGATAAGAACATTTTTGTGGCGATAATAGTTTACACAATAATTGTTTTAATCTGATACTCACTTTATCTAATATAGCAAAATTCGTAGAATAGTTCTGATGACAGTTCTGAATATCACCCACAGAGTTCTACCAAAAACTATAATAACATTATTTGTGACGATGACATTATATGAGATAATTACTGTGGGACTCACTTTTGTCATGTAAAAGTAATAAATTCGTACAAAAGATCTGATGGCATTTCTTAATACGACCCTAAGAGTTCTACCGACAACTGTAATAACATTTTTTGTGGGGATAACAGTTAATGAGATAATAGCATTTTCGAGAGACCCACTTGGTCTACATTATAATAAATTGGCACAACCCTTTTGCTGACAGTCCTGGATAGCACCGAAAGAGTTCTTTTAAAAACCCTCATAACATTTTTATGGTGCCAGTAGATTATGAAATAGATTGTGTGTTCACTCTGCAGTGGGTGTGCGCCGATGTGAAACTTACTGGCAGATAAAAACTGTGTGCCGGACCGGGTCTCTAACCCCACGCTGTGACGAAAGAATATCGTCACAATATCCTTTCGTCCAGGAGTGCTTCTTCTGCAATTTTCGTAGGACAACTTCTACGAAATTCGGAATGCAGGAGTTAAAGTACTGCTGGAAGTACAGCTATGAGTACGATCGTAAATTCTCACTTTTATTTTGGAAAACCGAAAATCGAAAACCCGGATGTATATTCTACTAAATACATAAAGTCTAAATGTTCAGCACTATTCAAATGCCAGTACACCTTCTTAAGACTGACTGTAGTAACTGTAGGTGGAAGCGTGGGATGTGCACGCTTAGATGATTCAAGGAGAGAAGGCTCGTCAGTGCAAAACAAACAGATGGCTGAGAGAGCAGATACATTCACACGCGCCACTAACCAGATGGTGTCACACCTGTCGAGAATCGCATCAGAGGTACAATGAGCTATGGTGGAGTGCTGTTGGCGTGGTTACTATGCAACTTACTTGATGGGCATCAATACACCGTTATATTAATGTACAATGCTTGAGAAACAATGTCATTCACACACTCCGAGTTCCTTATCACTCAGTACTAGACTAAATTACCGGCCTAGTGATAAGCAGCCTATGTACCTCACAGACTACACATCTTCGTGTTATAAGAAAAAAAGAGAAAAATACCAAGGGACACAAAATATGAGTCCGGATAAACCGGAAATCCGGATTACTGAGGACCAAATAAACGAGGTTCTTATTTACAAATTTCGAACTTCACCATTATAACACCTCTATCAGTCATGTATTGAATTAGGGTTTAAACATACTACTTAGTTCGTTTGTACGATATATTCAGTAAATATGCTTACATTTCTATACATTGTAAAGACTTTTAACTCTCGCTGTAGTGTAACTCATCAAACTTCCACACTTCCTTTCTAACTAGAACAAATGTTTGCAACAATATTAACGACAGCAATTTCAAATTTATTCGTTACACACAGCACATGTTTTTATGTATCCTAGCGGCTGGTGATGTTGCCACATAACTTTCATCCATGAGGGTCCTGGGCATATTTTTAGCTGTTAGTGGGTCCTGGATGTCATGAGAGCCCAAAACAATTACTGTTTTACGTAATAAAATTCATCTGGTTCTTCCTGATTCTAAAAGTATACACTTCATGTGTGCCTTTCGTTGTTGTATGATTCAGTATCGACGCTAATGCTCTCTTGATGAGATATGAGCCGATTGCTCGTTTTTATCCATTGTGCCCTTTCATATTTCATTTCAGCGATTAATTTATTTGTTTATCACCGTAGTAAGTAGTACAAAGCTAATCCAGAATGTAAACTGCACTTAAATTCTGTTTGAACTGTTTAATAGTCAGTGTCCGCTGTCTGAACGTCAAATTTCAGATCAATACACTGCGCGTGGTTGCGTTATTTTATAGAAATTTTATTATTGTAAGTGGGAAGTACTAGATAGTGTTGAAGAAATCCAAAGCATATTGTTCGAAGAGCATAATATTATTCGAAATTTACCTGTACCAATAGGTGCAGCCAAAGCAGCATTTGTGATGCTGTAATTACCTCATTGATAACGATATTTGTCTATTGTAGTTTTGTATTCCAATCAGAATTTTGAGAGCATCAAAGCCTCATTTCAACGTGAGAGAGGGGTAAAATCAATAGATGATATTGAATTGAAAGCCTTCATGAGTCTCTTGTTTTTAATTGTTGTTAACAAAAGTAACAGATAAAGCCTGGAAGATCTGTGTGGAACTGATGGTGATGGCATTGAAAAATTTCACCTCGCAAATGAACATAAAACGTTTCAAATTTATTCTGAAGAGCCTTAGATTTTACAGTCGCGCTATTCGTGATGAAAGGAGACAATTAGACAAGCTAACAGCTATTCGGGAAATATTTACTGTGTTTGTACCCAACTACCACAAATTTTACACCCTTGGAGAAAATGTTACAGTAGACAAGAACCTGGAAGGATTCTGTGGAAGGTACAGTTTTCGCCAATATGTATCAATCAAAACAAACGAGTATGTATTCTTAAGTGTGGATTCTTAAGTATTTTACCTGTACAATTTGGAAATATACGCTGTGTTGCAACCAGAAGGATTTACCAACTGAGTAATAAACATTTTGATGTTGTTCTGTGACTGTGTAAACCTATATATCAGTCAGGTCGAAATGTGAAAGCGGACAACTGGTTTACTAGTACTGGAATGATAATAGAGCTATGAAGGGAGAATTTTTCTTTTGTTGGCATGATGAAGAAAAACAAGCGTGGAGATTTCTCTAGAGTTTGCTATCAGTAAAAGAAGGGATGCCCACATTTCCTTTTTTGGCTTCCACAAGACTGAACTCTAGTTTCCTCCGTACCTAAAAAGGGGACGTGTGTGATCCAGGCATCACGTTTGCATGAAGATAATTCGATAGACGCTGACATTGTAGATAAACGGGAGCCATCCACCGTAAATTTTAAAATAGCGTTAAGCGTTGTATTTTCACAGCGTATAAGCCGAATGTTTTGTACAACGCTGCAAGAAATGTGCGCCGCTGGTCAGTGGTTGTATTTTTGTAATGATCAGTACCGTTGGAATCTATGCACAAGTGATTTATTGTGGCAACAGTAAGAATTGTATCAGAAGGAAAGGGTTCCTGAATCAGCTATGTTATACAATGTTGTTTTCTCCGCTAAATTCTGCATAACTACTGAAATTTTGTACAGAGAACTCTATAACTATGACTTATCTATCAAGAACTCTGAAAAAAATATATATTTCTGAAAAAAAGGGTGCCAGCTTCACAGTAGGAGCTCTTATGGGGTTCTTAATTAAGTTGCAATTACCTCTTAAACTATTACCTGCACTAAAAAATTCTACTAGGAATTTCGATAGAACTCTTCACATGGTGTTCAGAACTGTCATCAGAACTGTTGTACGAATATATTTATATTTTCTATAGAGAAAGTGTGTCCCACATAAAATCAATTTATCACAAACTATTATCGCCATAGAAAAATGTTATTAGGATTTTCGATAGAGCTCTTGGGGTTCTGTTCAGAACTGTCCTCAGAACTGTTGTACAAGTTTAATTTTTGCGAAAATTGACAAGAAATGTTTTCGATAGAAACATTTTTTCGAGTATTGTTGTTTTCTTCGCTAAATTCTGCAGAACTATTGAAATTTTGTACAAAGAACTCTAGAACTATGGCATACCTGTCAAGAACTGTGAAAGAAATATACATTTCTGAAAAAAAGGGTGCCAACTTCACAGTACGTGAAAAGATTTTCTTCTTAAATTGCAATTATCTCGTAAGCTGTTAGCTGCACAAAAAAATGTTACTTGGGTTTTCGATAGAACTCTTGGAGTTCTGTTCAGAACTGTGCTCAGAACTGTTGTACTTATTTACAATTTGCGAAAATTGACGAAGGATGTTTTCGATACGAAAATTTTTTCGAATATGGTTTTCGTCGCTAAATTCTGCAGAACTATTGAAATTTTGCACAAAGAACTCTAGAACTATGGCATATCTATCAAGAAATCTGAAAAAAGTATACATTTCTGAAAAAACGGGTGCCAACTTCACAGTAAGTGAAAAGATTTTCTCTTAAATTGCAATTATCTCGTAAACTATTAGTTGCACATAAAAATGTTACTTGGATTTTCGAAAGAACTCTTGGAGCTCTGTTCAGAACTGTGCTCAGAACTCTTGTACTTATTTACATTTTGCGGAAATTGTCAGAGAATATTTTCGATACGAAAATTTTTTCGAGTATTGTTGTTTTCTTCGTTACATTTTGCAGAACTATTGAAATTTTGTGGAAAGAATTCTAGAACTATGGCACATCTAACAAGAACTGTGAAAAAAATGTACATTTCTCGAAAAAGGGGTGCTAACTTCACACGACTCATTATGTGAGTGTAATGTTTCCAGATCTCTGAGATCATATCGTTTACGCAAGAGACATTCAGTTCTCTCTGAATATTTTCATTTCTGGCATGATCCAATCTGGACTATCCAAAAGTGTTTCTCAAGAATATCATCTAGATGATTGATCTTTCGCCGAGGGAGTCAGTGAGGAAACGATTTCTGAAAGGAATCGTACACATCCTGTTGTCCTGGTTGATGCGGACCCCTGAAAGATAACCGAAAACATTGGCCAAAATTAGCATGTGCTTCAGTTGAGAGGCTGAAGTCCGTCTTGTTATGTTCGCGACTACAATCCAGTTTCATCACATTTGGAAATCAGTTTCGGGAGAAAACTGGGATATGACTGGTGAATTCACCGCAAAAACCATCAACTGAGACTTTGTTAGCACTAAGTTTTTCTCGCCCTGCTGAACAGCAGCTTCTCGCGTTTCCTAGCAATGTTTTAATCGAGGCAGATATCCTGATAAAACGTAAATTTTTCCTTCGATCGTCAGAAGTTCGTGGAAATCCCTTTCTTCTCTTTCAGTATCTGACTTGATACGGGAAATCATCCTGCTCTCTTCTAGTGGAACCACAAGTGAAGTGCTTCCGTGTCGTTTTGTGTTAAGTTGATGTTTTCAGTCCCTTACACTGTGATCGTTCGGCTTGGCTGTCAACTCTGGTTGTAAAATTTATAACACCTTTTTTGTTTTTCTTTTCGTTGATTGTATGTCTATCGCTTAGGGCCTAATACTTAGAATGATTCACTACAGATTCATCCTTATCAAATTTTTCTAAAACTGCTATCTTGTTTTCGATCCTTAGAACTGCAGGTTTATGTTTTTCTGTCATCCTCCAAGAGCAAATAAACTTGAATACTGCAGATTCAAGCAAATACAGTGATACTCGGTACCAAATTCATAACAGTGGTGATGGATTTACGGATTTTTTTCCCATCATTATTTGTATCGTGCGTGAAACACAAACACGAGTCTGACCATGAAGCGAAGATTTTAATGGAGGGAATGTCCTCCCGATGTCTTCACGTCGCTTAGTGCTCCCTGCCGCCGTTGGATAAGCAGCTGCAGCAGCAAGTCGTATACTCCTAGCTCACTCATTTGTTACATAGTTTAATTCTTAATTTCTTTGCGTGTTTTTGGTACTTGCATTGTTTAATTCATAAATTTCGGGCGTATTATAGTATTTGAGAGTTGTAGCATCGCGTTTTAGTACCTGAATAGTGTAAATTCGCGTAGTCTCCTTCCGCCGCCGAGCAGTGTCAGCAGTGCGCAAGTAGCAGCATTACTGCATTTACAAGGCAATCTTGTATTTTAATAACCGTTTAAATTTTGTCGATTTGTTTGCGCTCTCTGTAGATTAGTTCAGACGTTCTTTGCAAAACAGTTTTTAGCATGGATAGGGACTGCAACTGCTGTGTTCGGATGCAGGCTGAGCTGGCATCCCTTCGCTCCCAGCTTCAGGCAGTGTTGGCTTCGGTCACACAGCTAGAGGCTGTTGCCAATGGGCATCACTGTGGGGGTCCGGATGGGGGTTTGTCGGGGACGGCCAGCTCGTCCCACGCATCCCCTGATCGGACTACGACTGTGGTTGCCCGGGATACTGCCCGCATTGAGGCTGATCACTCACCTGTGGTAGAGTGGGAGGTCGTCTCAAGGTGTGGCAGGGGGCGAAAGACATTCCGGAGGGCTGAACGGAAAGCCTCTCCAGTTTGTCTGACGAACCGGTTTCAGGCTCTGTCTCAGGCTGATACTGATCTTCGGCCTGACATGGCTGCTTGTCCTGTTCCAGAGGTTGCCCCTCAGTCTGCAAGATCCGGGCAGTCGCAGAGGGTGGGCTTACTGGTAGTTGGGAGCTCCAACGTCAGGCGCGTAATGGGGCCCCTTAGGGAAATAGCAGCAAGAGAGGGGAAGAAAACCAATGTGCACTCCGTGTGCATACCGGGGGGAGTCATTCCAGATGTGGAAAGGGTCCTTCCGGATGCCATGAAGGGTACAGGGTGCACCCATCTGCAGGTGGTTGCTCATGTCGGCACCAATGATGTGTGTCGCTATGGATCCGAGGAAATCCACTCTGGCTTCCGGCGGCTATCTGATTTGGTGAAGACTGCCAGTCTCGCTAGCGGGATGAAAGCAGAGCTCACCATCTGCAGCATCGTCGACAGGACTGACTGTGGACCTTTGGTACAGAGCCGAGTGGAGGGTCTGAATCAGAGGCTGAGACGGTTCTGCGACCGTGTGGGCTGCAGATTCCTCGACTTGCGCAATAGGGTGGTGGGGTTTCGGGTTCCGCCGGATAGGTCAGGAGTCCACTACACGCAACAAGCGGCTACACGGATAGCAGGGGTTGTGTGGCGTGGGCTGGGCGGTTTTTTAGGTTAGATGGCCTTGGCCAAGTACAGAAAGGGCAACAGCCTCAACGGGTGCGGAGCAAAGTCAGGACATGCGGGGACCAAGCAGCAATCGGTATTGTAATTGTCAACTGTCGAAGCTGCGTTGGTAAAGTACCAGAACTTCAAGCGCTGATAGAAAGCACCGAAGCTGAAATCGTTATAGGTACAGAAAGCTGGCTTAAGCCAGAGATAAATTCTGCCGAAATTTTTACAAAGGTACAGACGGTGTTTAGAAAGGATAGATTGCATGCAACCGGTGGTGGAGTGTTCGTCGCTGTTAGTAGTAGTTTATCCTGTAGTGAAGTAGAAGTGGATAGCTCCTGTGAATTATTATGGGTGGAGGTTACACTCAACAACCGAACTAGGTTAATAATTGGCTCCTTTTACCGAGCTCCCGACTCAGCAGCATTAGTGGCAGAACAACTGCATGTTATAGTCTTAGGTGGAGATTTCAATTTACCAGATATAGACTGGGACACTCAGATGTTTAGGACGGGTGGTAGGGACAGAGCATCGAGTGACATTATACTGAGTGCACTATCCGAAAATTACCTCGAGCAATTAAACAGAGAACCGACTCGTGGAGATAACATCTTGGACCTACTGATAACAAACAGACCCGAACTTCTCGACTCCGTATGTACAGAACAGGGAATCAGTGATCATAAGGCCGTTGCAGCATCCCTGAATATGGAAGTTAATAGGAATATGAAAAAAGGGAGGAAGGTTTATCTGTTTAGCAAGAGTAATAGAAGGCAGATTTCAGACTACCTAACAGATCAAAACGAAAATTTCTGTTCCGACACTGACAATGTTGAGTGTTTATGGAAAAAGTTCAAGGCAATCGTAAAATGCGTTTTAGACAGGTACGTGCCGAGTAAAACTTTGAGGGCCGGGAAAAACCCACCGTGGTACAACAACAAAGTTAGGAAACTACTGCGAAAGCAAAGAGAGCTCCGCTCCAAGTTTAAACGCAGCCAAAACCTCTCAGACAAACAGAAGCTGAACGATGTCAAAGTTAGCGTAAGGAGGGCTATGCGTGAACCGTTCAGTGAATTCGAAAGTAAAATTCTATGTACCGACTTGACAGAAAATCCTAGGAAGTTCTGGTCTTACGTTAAATCAGTAAGTGGCTCGAAACAGCATATCCAGACACTACGGGATGATGATGGCATTGAAACAGAGGATGACACGCGTAAAGCTGAAATACTAAACACCTTTTTCCAAAGCTGTTTCACAGAGGAAGACCGCACTGCAGTTCCTCCTCTAAATCCTCGCACAAACGAAAAAATGGCTGACATCGAAATAAGTGTCCAAGGAATAGAAAAGCAACTGGAATCACTCAATAGAGGAAAGTCCACTGGACCTGACGGGATACCAATTCGATTCTACACAGAGTACGCGAAAGAACTTGCCCCCCTTCTAACAGCCGTGTACCGCAAGTCTCTAGAGGAACGGAGGGTTCCAAATGATTGGAAAAGAGCACAGATAGTCCCAGTCTTTAAGAAGGGTCGTCGATCAGATGCGCAAAACTATAGACCTATATCTCTGACGTCGATCTGTTGTAGAATTTTAGAACATGTTTTTTGCTCGAGTAGGTTGTCGTTTTTGGAAACCCAGAATCTACTATGTAGGAATCAACATGGATTCCGGAAACAGCGATCGTGTGAGACCCAACTCGCTTTATTTGTTCATGAGACCCAGAAAATATTAGATACAGGTTCCCAGGTAGATGCTATTTTTCTTGACTTCCGGAAGGCGTTCGATACAGTTCCGCACTGTCGCCTGATAAACAAAGTAACAGCCTACGGAATATCAGACCAGCTGTGTGGCTGGATTGAAGAGTTTTTAGCAAACAGAACACAGCATGTTGTTATCAATGGAGAGACGTCTAGAGACGTTAAAGTAACCTCTGGCGTGCCACAGGGGAGTGTTATGGGACCATTGCTTTTCACAATATATATAAATGACCTAGTAGATAGTGTCGGAAGTCCCATGCGGCTTTTCGCGGATGATGCTGTAGTATACAGAGAAGTTGCAGCATTAGAAAATTGTAGCGAAATGCAGGAAGATCTGCAGCGGATAGGCACTTGGTGCAGGGAGTGGCAACTGACCCTTAACATAGACAAATGTAATGTATTGCGAATACATAGAAAGAAGGATCCTTTATTGTATGATTATATGATAGCGGAACAAACACTGGTAGCAGTTACTTCTGTAAAATATCTGGGAGTATGCGTGTGGAACGATTTGAAGTGGAATGATCATATAAAATTAGTTGTTGGTAAGGCGGGTACCAGGTTGAGATTCATTGGGAGAGTGCTTAGAGGGTGTAGTCCGTCAACAAGGGAGGTGGCTTACAGAACGCTCGTTCGACCTATACTTGAGTATTGCTCATCAGTGTGGGACCCGTACCAGATCGGTTTGACGGAGGAGATAGAGAAGATCCAAAGAAGAGCGGCGCGTTTCGTCACAGGGTTATTTGGTAACCGTGATAGCGTTACGGAGATGTTTAATAAACTCAAGTGGCAGACTCTGCAAGAGAGGCGCTCTGCATCGCGGTGTAGCTTGCTCGCCAGGTTTCGAGAGGGTGCGTTTCTGTATGAGGTATCGAATATATTGCTTCCCCCTACTTATACCTCCCGAGGAGATCACGAATGTAAAATTAGAGAGATTAGAGCGCGCACGGAGGCTTTCAGACAGTCGTTCTTCCCGCGAACCATACGCGACTGGAACAGGAAAAGGAGGTAATGACAGTGGCACGTAAAGTGCCCTCCGCCACACACCGTTGGGTGGCTTGCGGAGTATAAATGTAGATGTAGATGTAGATGTAGATGTAGATATGGCTCACAATTTTAGACGAACAGTTGGTAACAGGTAGGTTTTTTAAATTAAAATACAGAACGTGGGTACGTTTGAACATTTTATTTCGGTTGTTCCAATGTGATACATGTACCTTAGTGAACTTATCATTTCTGAGAATGCATGCTGTTAAAGCGTGATTACCTGTAAATATGACATTAATGCAATAAATGCTCAAAATGATGTCCGTCAACCTCAATGCATTTGGCAATACGTGTAACGACATTCCTCTCAACAGCGAGTAGTTCGCCTTTCATAATGTTCGCACATGCATTGACAATGCGCTGACGCATGTTGTCAGGCGTTGTTGGTGGATCACGATAGCAAATATCCTTCAACGGTTCTAGGCGCTTCAGCCTGGAACCGCGCGACTGCTACGGTCACAGGTTCGAATCCTGCCTCGGCCATGGATGTGTGTGCTGTCCTTAGGATAGTTAGGTTTAAGTAGTTCTACGTTCTAGGGGACATGACCTCAGATGTTAAGTCCCATAGTGCTCAGAGCCATTTTAACCATCCTTCAACTTTCCCCACAGAAAGAAATACGGGGACGTCAGATCCAGTGAACGTGCGGGCCATGGTATGGTGCTTCGACGAGAAATCCACCTGTCATGAAATATGCTATTCAATACCGCTTCAACCGCACGCGAGCTAAGTGCGGGACATCCATCATGTTGGAACTACATCGCCATTCTGTCATGCAATGAAACATCTTGTAGTAACATCGGTAGAACATTACGTAGGAAATCAGCATACATTGCACCATTTAGATTGCCATCAATAAAATGGGGGCCAATTATCCTTCCTCCCATAATGCCGCACCATACATTAACCCGCCAAGGTCGCTGATGTTCCACTTGTCGCAGCCATAGTGAATTTTCCGCTGCCGAATAGTGCATATTATGCCGGTTTACGTTACCGCTGTTGGTGAATGACGCTTCGTCGCTAAATAGAACGCGTGCAAAAAATCTGTCATTGTCCCGTAATTTCTCTTGTGCCCAGTGGCAGAACTGTACACGACGTTCAAAGTCGTTGCCATGCAATTCCTGGTGCATATAAATATGGTAAAAGTGCAATCGACGTTGATGTAGCATTCTCAACATCGACGATTCTGAGATTCCCGATTCTCGCGCAATTTGTCTGCTACTGATGTGCGGATTAGCCGCGACAGCAGCTAAAACACCTACTTGGGCATCATCATTTATTGCATGTCGTGGTTGACGTTTCGCATATGGCTGAACACTTCCTGTTCCCTTAAATAACGTAACTATCCGGCGAACGGTCCGGACACTTGGATGATGTCGTCCAGGATACCAAGCAGCATACATAGCACGCTCCTGTTGGGTATTTTGATCACAATAGCTATACATCAACACGATATCGACCTTTTCCGATCACGAAGAAAATACCGTCCGCACTGGCGAAATGTTACGTGATACCACGTACTTATACGTTTGTGACTATTACAGTGCCATGTATCACAAAGCTAAAAAAGTGGTCCAGCTAAACATTCATATTTCTTTACGTACTACGCAAATATGTAATAAAAATGGGGGTTCCTATTTTTAAAAAAAAACCGCAGTTGATATCCGTTTGACCTATGGCAGCGCCATCTAGCGGGCCAACCATAGCGCCATCTGGTTTCCCCCTTCAAGCTAGACGAGTTTCGTTCTTTGTACTTTTTTCGTTTGATGCTTATTTCGTGAGATATTTGGTCCGGTCACTATCAATGGACCACCCTGTATGTTCCAATAAAAATAAATCAGAGGTAGATTTGTATTTTTTCGAGAATGGCTTGATTGTGCACTTATATACCGTACCCAATAACCGATGCTTGCTGTATCTCCAGTCAAATTTTTACGTGATATCAGTATGGGAACGACCTCTTCATCATCTCGAGGGTTGGATACCCTCCTTCGAAAGCGTCAGATTGCAAAGCCTGGGCTACTCTCAGGGTGGAATCTCCGTCTTCGAAGATTGTGTCTGTCTGTCTGTCTGTCTGTGTGCCCGCCGCTTGCTGCTGTCGCTGTTCGTCCGTCCGTCCGTCCGTCCGTCCGCCTGCCTGCCTGCCTGCTCGCTGTCCATCGCCGTCGCCGTCGTCGTGACCGCTGCCGCTGCCGCTGCCGCTGCCGCTGCCGCCGCCGCCGCCGCCGCTGCCGCTGCCGCCGCCGCCGCCACCGCCGCCGCCGCTACCGCCGCCTGCTGTTCGTCCGTCTGTTCGCCGCCGACCATCGCCGACGCCGACGCCGCCGCTGCCTGCTGCACGTCTGTCTGTCCGTCGCCGTTCGTCTGCAATGAGTACTCCCACCTCCACCGTCATCTACACCTCCCCCTCCCCCTCTCCCACAGTCACTTCCTGGAGTGCCTCTCCTGGCCTCCCTCCTAACTCCTCCCCCTCCCTTCCCCCACTTACCCATCCCCCTATCTCCTCCCCCGCTGTATACCCACGCCTCTACACCCTTCCTCCAGCCTCCACACCCTCAACAGCTCCCACTCCTACCCCCGCCCTCACGTACGCCTCTGTTGCCGCCTCTGCTGCCGCCCCTCAGGTGGTTGGCTTACCCTCTCTCACCGACCCCATCGCTTCGTCTTCTGCATCTCCCGCAAGCATCACGTCGCGTCAAGCCACCATCGCCACCACTGAACCAGCTGCTTCTCCCGGTGCCTCCACTACGCCACAGGGACCTGCCACCCGCCACCTCCCTCTCCTCCCCGTCCCTCTCCCCTCCTCCCAGCCTCCAGTCTCCAAAAAACCCCAAAAGCGCGTCCTATCCGACTCTGCTCCCGCCACTTCCCACAAAAAATCAACACCACCTTCCCCCTCCCCCTGCCGTCACCATGGACACCACCCCTCCTCCTGCCACCCATACCTTGGCCCCCACCCTCCACACCTTTGTCCTGTCAACTCCCGATCCTAAGTTCCTCGACGCTCGTACCCTCACCAAGGAAATACGAAAGTACTTACCCGGTGCTCCCATCTCCCAACTCATTCCCCGCAGGGACTCAGTCCTTATCAAGTCCCCATCCCCATCCTTTCACACAGACCTCCTGCAAAAACTCCCACGAGTTATGTTTGGCCCCCACGCCTCTCTGACACCCTTCCTTTCCGCTTCCACTCCTCGTCAGCCCCAGCCTCCCCGTCGCCCCCCCACCTACACCGCTGTGATCACCAAGCTCAGTCCGGTGATCACAGAGGATGAAGTGTTGGTAGAACTGAACTCCCACCCGGACTTGGAAATCCGCTCTGCCCTCCGTATCCACAATGCCTCTGGTCCCACCTACCTCATGCGGGTATTCTCTGAATCCGCCCCATCCACAGACCATCTCCTCACCCACGGTGCCCTGATATACCACCATCGCCACCCTGTTGAATCCTCCAAATCCCCTCCCCAATCCTACCGTTGCCAGCGGTGCCTGATGTACAATGACCACTTGACTCCCAACTGCAAAAACCCCCCCACCTGTCCCCATTGCAAGGCCTCCCACTTTCTTAAGAACTGCCCCAACCTCGCTGCTCCTCCTTCCTGTAATACCTGCAATGGTCCCCATCCCACATACTCCCACAAGTGTAAAGCTAAACCCCCTCCAGCCTCCCCTGAACTTACAGTCCCAGTTCGCTCCGTCGATCCCCCTGTCCATCCCAACAATTCCCTCCGTCCACCCCCCACGGCCGAGGACATCATCCGGTTCATTACCGTTGTACTCCAAAACATTCACCCTTTTCAGCGCCCCCACACCTTCCAACAAATATCCCTTGCTGCTCGCTCTGTTTTCCACCTGAACACCTTCGCCACTTACTCCCACAACCAAGCCCACTTCACCTTCACTTGCCTCGACACCCTAGTTTAAGTCTCTTCCCTTCCCTCTCTTCCCCTCCTCCTTCCCGTCATGGCGTGGCACGAGTCTTGCATCCTCTTTCAGAACATTCACTCCTTCCGCTCCAACAAATACCTCCTCATGCACTCCCTCTCCCACCACCAGGTCGACACCTTCCTCTTGAATGAAACCTTTCTCCAGCCCCACCATTCTATCCACACCTCCCCCTATCTCCTCCACCGCACTGACGCTCCTGGTCCTCATGCGCAGGGTGGAGTCGCCATTGGCCACCTTAAGCATATCCCTGTCCGGCCACAACCACTCCTCAATGACTCCACTGAACACCTTATCCTTAGCGTCTTCTTCCCCTCCCTCACCATTACCTGTGCCACCATCTATGTGCGCTCTACTGCTCCTCTTCCTTATGACTTCATCTCACACATTGACCACACCTTCTCCACCTATGTGATTGCCGCTGACCTCAACATCCATAGCCGCACTCCTGCTGCCCTTCGGCGGTGGCATCAGTTCCTCTCCACAATCCAAGGTGACCTTGTTCCCCTTCCCCAGCACACCCGACCCGAAAGTAACACCACCC
Organism: Schistocerca americana; assembly: GCF_021461395.2. Classification (NCBI taxonomy): domain Eukaryota; kingdom Metazoa; phylum Arthropoda; class Insecta; order Orthoptera; family Acrididae; genus Schistocerca; species Schistocerca americana. Next base: position 529,279,279 of record NC_060119.1, read on the forward strand.
CCAATGTTGTCATTGCCTCCGCCAACCTCCTTGGGCGTATCACTGTCGCCGTCCTTGACCCCACAGGTAGCGATCACCTCCCTGTCCTTCTCACCATAACATCTGCAAACCGCCCCCCTCGGGCTCCGCACCCTGCACCCCCTCCCAAGGTCGTCCATGACTATCGCCGTGCCAACTGGGATGCCTACCGGGACTCCATCTCCACCTAGGTCGAAAGCCACCCTCTTACCTATCGCCGTCCTGACGACATTGTCCACGCCTCGTCCTTCCTTCAGAAGGTAATTACTGACGCTGTGGAGGCCCATGTTCCTACTAAAACCATCCACCCACACCATCCCACTCTCCCTCCGCGGGCTGTCCTCCTCCTCCATGAATCCCACCGCCTCTATCGCTCCTTCCTGCGCACTCGTGACAGGGATACACTCCAACGCTACCGGCAAATACAGCGACACGTACGGAAACTTATTACAGCAACGAAACGCCGAGACTGGCGCCAGACCTGCACACGACTCAACGTCACCCTCCCTATCAACTCCTCCAAGTACTGGTCTGCCTTCCATCGTCTTACTGGTTCCCTTTCCGCTCCCCACTACCCCTTTCTCCATAACGATCGCCCCCTTCCTGACAACCTCAGTAAGGCCAACCACTTCGCTTCCCACCTTTCCGGGGTCTTCTCCATCCCCGATGATCCCCACTTTGATTATTCTCTTTTCCCCACCGTTATGGAACATGCCAATACCTCGGTCGCTCCACTTGCTCCTAGTCTCCAGTACTTGGGGCAGTTGCCCCCCTCCGACGTCAACACTCCCATCACAGCACAAGACATTAAACTTCTCCTCCAATCCAAATGCAACACGGCCCCTGGTCACGACTGTGTCACCTACCGTCACCTTCGAGAAAGCCCCTATTCCTTCCTAACTGTCCTCGCCCATCTCTATAATGTCATCCTCTCTGCTGGCTTCTACCCTGACCTGTGGAAGACCTCCCGCGTCCTCTTATTCATCAAACCCAACAAACCCCCTTCTGCCGCCTCTTCCTATCGTCCCATCTGCCTCACCTCCGTCTTCAGTAAGGTCTTTGAATCCATCCTCTCCCACTGTATCCATCAGCACCTTGCTCAACACCACCTCCTCCCCCTTACCCAGTGTGGCTTCTGACCCTCCTTCTCTGCTGACGACCAACTCCTCAACCTTGTTCACCTTCTGTCCCTCCAGCTCAAATCCCGTCGCTCCGCCATTTTTGTTTCCCTTGACCTCCAAAATGCCTATGACCGTGTATGGCATCCCGGTCTCCTCTTTAAACTTCAAACCTACACCCTGCCTATCAATTTTGTCCGTCTGGTCTCTTCCTTCCTCTCGCACCGTCCTTCCTATGTCACCCTCCACAACACCAACTCCCGTATCTTTTATCCCACGGCTGGCGTCCCCCAGGGTTCTGTCCTCACCCCTCTCCTTTATCTCTTGTATACAGCTGATATGCCCAAGCCACCCGCACCAGTCCACCTTCTCCAATATGCTGATGACACTGCCTTCCTGGCTCTCTATCCTACCCTTCAATGGTCTCAACGTACCCTCCAAACCCACCTTAACCAGTTCACCACTAGGTGTAACCAGTGGTTCCTCCGTCTCAACCCCTCCAAAACTCAGGCAATCATCATAGGCCACACCACTCGCTCCTTTCGCCTCCATGATTTCTACCTCACCCTTTATGGTCGTCCTATCCAACTCACCCCCACCCTGAAATACCTTGGCCTCACCCTTGACCGACACCTCACCTGGACCCCTCATCTCCTGACCATCCAGCAGAAAGCCCATTCCCGCCTCCGCCTGCTGAAACTCCTGTCCGGCCGGACATGGGGATTGCATCCTTCTACCATCCTCCACCCCTACAAATCCCTCATCCGTCCTATCCTCTGTTATGCCAGCGTCGCCTGGATCTCCGCCCCCACCCGTTTTTACAAGGCCCTCCAAATCCTTGAACGCCATGCACTCCACCTTGCCTTCCGTATCCGCCTTCCTTCCCCCACATGGCTCCTGTATGAACTGATCCCCTTCCCCCACCTCCTCCTGTTCCTCCAACATCTCCGCATCCTTTACATTGTTCGCAGGGTTGATCCCCCCCACCCTCTGGTTTCCTCCTTCCTCTCCTCCCCCCGCCCATTGCCGCGCCTCTATCGCTGTATCCCTCCCTCTCTCCACCTCCACGCCCTCCATCTCCTTCATCAGGGCAATTTCCAACGCCTCCCCCTCCCAGATGACGAACTTCGCCGTGACATCTACCCTTCCTTCCAACTATAACCTGGCCTTGTTCCCCCCCCCCCTCCCCAGGGCCCCCTTCTCCTCTTTCCTCCTTCTCCCAGAGCGGATTTTCCTCCGACCCCCCCTCCCCTGAGACCCTGCACCCCATACTTGCCTCTCTCCTTCCCACATCCCTCCCTACCTGGCCCTCTTCCGCGCACCCCCCGCTCCCCTCCCCCATCTCTTCCCCTCCCTCCCTCCTTCAGGTCTCCCTCATCTCCTAGAACCTGGCAGATCCTCTGTATTGCTCATCATCAGTGTGGCACATCAGTGTTGTGTTTAGTGCTGTTTCTCGTGTGCGTCAAGAGGTGTGATTTTAATTGTGTACTGCCTTGAGGTTCGCCGTCAGTGTTACGTTATGTGCTATGCCATCCGTCAACACCTTTATGCTCCAGTCATACTGTGCCTTGTGTTCTTTTAATCGTCGCAGTGTGTGGCTTTTTGTGTGTGCTACTTTTAAACAGTTTTTTATCTCCATTTTACAGTCACCCCGTTTTTTGTCTATTGCCTTCCATGATGTTCCCCCTTTTTTATATCTATGTTCACCTTATTCTCTCCTTTGCTGTTTTTAAGTGTCTTCTATTGTTTTGTTCTCTGTCTTTTGGCTGAAGAGCAGCGCATATGCTGCTGCCAGCCCGGCCCGATGGGGAATTGAAATACAATAAAGAAAAAAAAAAAAAAAAGATCTCTTCATTCCCCCTCCCCAGGGCCCCCTTTTTCCTCTCCCCTCCTTCTGCCAGAGCGGATTTTCCTCCTCCTTCCCCCCCCCCCCCTGAGACCATGCACCCCATACTTGCCTCTTTCCTTCCCACATCCCCCCTACCTGGCCCTCTCCAGTGCGCTTCCCCGCCCATCTCCCCCCTCTCTTCCCTTCCTTCCCTCCCTCCCTCCCTCCTTCCCTTCTTCCGGCTCCCTCATCTCCTTGCGCCTGGCAGATCCTCTGTTTTGATCATCGTCAGTGTGCCATGTCAGTGTTGTGTTTAGTGCTGATTCTCTTGTGCATCAACAAGTGTGATTTTAATTGTGTACTGCCTTGAGGTTCGCCGTCAGTGTTTGTTATGTGCTACGCCATCCGTCGATACATTTTATGCTCCAGTCATACTGTGCCTTGTGTTCTTTTAATTGTCGCAGTGTGTGGCTTTTTGTGTGTGCTACTTTTAAACAGTTTTTTATCTCCATTTTAGAGTCACCCCGTTTTTTGTCTATTGCCTTACATGATGTTCCCCCTTTTTTATATCTATGTTCACCATTTTCTCTACTTTGTTAATTTTAAATGTCTTCTATTGTTTGTTCCATGTCTTTCGGCTGAAGAGCAGCGCATATGCTGCTGCCAGCCCGCCCCCATGGGGAATTGAAATACAATGAAGGAAAAAAAAATCTCTTCATACAGAGAAACATGGAATTATTCACTTCGCGAAGGTATCGATCAAATCGGCAAACTGTATTAAGTCAATCATTTGTTGCTGCATTACTTTTAGGCAGAGCTAATCACTCGCAGCCCAGAATTTTTATCTATGCACGCTAGTGAGTGGGGTGAAATGCGACGCAGATGTTAGTTTGTGCCGGAAAGTATTTTGTAAACAAGAAAACGGTATAATTCGCACCTTTTGGTGGACGTGTCATGATGTCGTTTTTTTATTATGTGCAAGTCGAGTGGTTTTAAGTCTACGTGAAATTCTAGCAGGCTATTTCTTTATTTGTTTATTCATCAAGGGCTAATTAAATTCCAAGACTACTGTTTTTTCTTTGTTATACCGGGTATAACAAAGAAGGCCAAAATCGATAAAGGATCTCACTATTTTCTAGATTTTGTTCGGTTTCTGTAGCTACCTCAGTAGGAGAGAGGGTTGCATCTAGAGGATTGAGTATCTGGGAACACACGATGTTTTCTGGTCGGTACTTCGGTCTAGTGACTGATTTTAGAGCCACATGAAGGAATGCGCACTAGAGACCGCCACAAGCAGTTTCCGCCATTTTCTACAGTTTTTGTTGTATTTTGCTTAGCATTTGTAAATATTTCGCGTCCTACGCTTTTAAGTGCAGTATAATATATTAAACATCTATGGAATACAAGTTATTGTTAATACATCAGGTGCAGAAGTTTATGGCGAGTAAAATCCATACTAACATGAAAGTAACTCTTTCTGTTACGTTTTCATAACTAAATCGTTGAACCGATTTTGATAAAATTTGGTATGAAGATAGCTTGAACGCTGAGGAAAAACATAGGCTGGTTTAGGAAGTGTGCAGTAGAATATATTTATTGATTTGAAGAATATATCGCGAAATAATAATAATAATAATCATCATCTTGGACAGTTTCCAGCCTCTGTTTAGAACATAAGCCTCTTCATCGTCTTCTGTCTTCCCACCATCTCTACGTCTTCACCTTGGTCCAGTCTTCTCCTTTCTTATGGACGCATTCCTCCACTCCTTTCAGCCATCTGTCTCTCGGTCTTCCTCTTGGTCTTTTTCCTTCCAGTTTCAGCTCGTGTATCCTCCTGGGCATCCTCTTCTCATCCATTCGCTTAACATGCCCTTACCATCTCAGCCTTGATTTCTCTATCTCCTCCTCTAATGGCTCCACCTTCATTAACTCTCTGATCCTCTCATTTCTTAACCTGTCTACCTTTGTTACTCCAATACTGTTCCTAAAGAATTTCATCTCACGAGCTTGTACTTTGCTTTTCTCTCTTCCTTTGATTGCCTAGGTTTCGGATGCATATGTCAGGATCAGGACATGGTACATAATCTTTTTACTGATTTGGGGTACATCTTTGCACCATAACGGGCTTCAGACACTCTTCAGAAATGCTTCTGCTTTTCTCCCCCGCTCGTTTATTTCTTTGTCTTCTTTTCCATCTTACTGTATCAGGCTTCCTAGGTACTTGAAACTCTCCACTCTCCTCAATCGTTCCCCACCAATTGTTATTCCAGTTGATCCTCTCTCCTTCGTTCTTGTTGTAATACCATCTCACTCATACTTATACTAAATTTCATCCTACATTCTTGTACTGTTCGTTCCCATACGTCTAACTGCTCTTGTACTTCCTCCTTCTTATTTTCTCAAATCATAAGATCATCTGCAAATACCATAGCTTTCATCTTTCCTTCACCAATTACTTGAGCTACTGTACTCATTATATCATCCATCAATACAATGAAGAGTAATGGTGAAAGTGCACTTCCCTGCCTCGAGCCATTTTTCTGTTCAGTCCGAGCTGATCTCTCTCCTCCCACTTTCACACAGCTCACACTTCCATGGTACATTTCCCTTATCCTTCAAATAATCTGTTTTGCTACTCCTCTGTTCTCCAAGGCTTTCCACACTTTGCTTCTACGTACACTATCATACTCTTTTTCAGTGTCCAGGAAGGTCATTAGTAGATCTATTCCATATTCATAGTGCTCTTCCTGCAGTTGTCTTACAGCAAAATTAGATCCACCGTGGACCTTCCTGTTCTGAAGCCATGTTGCTCTTCTGTCATCCCTCCTTCTAATTTTGTCCGAATTCGTGCTTCCAAAATTTTCTAATAAATTATATATATTAATATAACGCGAAATATGGAACAAAAATTACCCTTTGAAAAAGTTACTTATTCTTTTCATTTTGAACATAATCATATTTGTGAAAATGCTTTTATTGTTTGAAATGTTCTAAATAATACGATTCACGTGATGGACACAATGCTTCTACAATCCTCTACGTGTTTAATCCATATTTTCATTCTAATATCAGCCACAAGCCCATCACATTTTAGCCACTGAGCGTCAACTTTTTTGTTGCATTCAAATTTGCGTGAACAGCTTGTGGTCATGCGGTTTGCGTTGCTGTTTAATGATCGTGTGTTCAGTTCTCACCAGGGACGTTTTTTTTTCTCTCTCTCTCTCTCTGTGTGTATGTGTGCATTGCCCTCGTCATCATTTTATCATCATAAACGTGCGAGTCATCGAAGTGGCGTCAAATAGAAAGTCCTGCACGAAGCTACCGAACATCCTAACTGGGGTCTCCTGCCCAATAAAGCCATGTGCATATTGCATTTCATTTTACTTAAAAGCGAGTGCAGCCGTGATTAACAGCTAGAAGACAACACTTCTACAATCCTCAACGTGTTTAATCCATGCCAAACCATGGTTCCACACTAATATTATAAAGTAACTCTGCCTGTTGCGTTTTAACGACTAAACAGCTCAACCGATATGCGTCAAATTTGGTGTGAGACAGCTTGAACCCTGATGAAGAAGATAGGGTACCTTACGAAGAGTGTTGTACAGGATATTTATTGATCTGAAAACTATTAAGCAAATTAAGAAAAAAATATTTACTCTTTGAAGACGCTATTTATTCATTCACTCTTGTATTTTATCATATTTGTGAAAATGCTTTAATTGGTTGATGTGTTCTACGTAATATGATTCAGCGTAATCAATGTACTGGTTATTCAATTCTCAAATCGATACTTCCATACTAATACCAGTGTTATTAATTGCGAAAGTAACTCACTCTGCTAAGTTTTCACGACTCTGCCACTACTCCGATTCCGACGGAATTTGGTATAGAGATAGCTTGAATCCTGAGGAAGACCATAGGCTACTTTAGAAAGTTGTACTCTTTTGAGAATTGGCCACATTTATAAATAAGTTTTACGTGAGTGGCACGCAGACGACGCTGGCACGACGGTCGTCGACTCTTAGAGTCTATCGATTGTTTTGTGACAGCGCAGATCCAATATTATTGTGCGCGTCGTTTATGATATTTAGTTCCTACACCACCTAGCATAGCTGGAGAGTTTTGATGGAGATACGACAGTAAAATCGTTCGATAAGCTCCAGAACACTTTTTAAAACTACAGGGTTATTCTAAATGATAGACTCATTTTCTAAAACTCGTATTTATTCAAGTAGAAGTACTAAATGAACAAGCTTTATACCAATTAAAAGAGGAAGTTTCAAAGTTTTTGGTGGGTGGCGATGGTCCGGCGGTAATGGTTTCAGAAGCGGCCAGTAGAGTTCGCGCGGCAGGCAGCAGGACTGTCCTGCAGTTTCACTGACAGTTGCGAGTGTGATGGCGACTGTGAAGCATAAGGTTTTCTGCATTCTTGAATTGGCGAAAAGTGAGTCGCAATTGCAGTGAAGCGGGCGTTTCGTACCAAATTCGATATTCAGCCACCAACTCGCAAAAGCATTAGCCTTTGGTTTAAGCAGTTTAAACGGACTGGGAGTGTGTGCAAAGGAAAAAGCACAGGCCGACCACGTGTGTCAGGGGATGATGTTCGACGCATTCAAGAAAGTTTTGTGCGCAGTCCCAGTAAATCCACCAACAGAGCCGGTGGAGAACTTGGAATAGCTCAACAATTGCATGGAAAGTTCTGCGGCTGCGTTTGCTGTAGAAGCCCTACCGATTACAACAGAGAAGCGTGTCGCATTTTGTGGTTATGTGCTAGCAAAGGTGAAGAATGACGCATTTCTGAAGCGTGTAATTTTTAGCGATGAAGTGACGTTCCACCTTAGTGCAAAAGTCAACAGACACAATGTTTGCATACTGTATGTGGATTGAAAAATCCTCATTCACGACTGAAACATGAAAGAGACTCACAAAGATCAACGCGTTCTGTGCCGTATCCCGTACAAAGGTTTACGGGCCATTTTTCTTTGCGGAAAGAACTGTAAAGGGAATCACGTACCTGGACATGTTGGAACAATGGCTCTTTCCTCAAGTTATGGAAGATTCCCAGGCCTTCATTTTCCAACAGGATGGGGCTCCGACCCATTGGCACCATGATGTACGAGGATTTTTAAATGACAGTGCTGGATCGGTCGCTGAGGACTTGAGGACCTGTCTCTGCACTTCTGTGCACCGAGATTTCACATCCTGCGACTATTTCTTATGGGGTTACGTGAAGGAAGCTGTTTGTGCCGCCTCTGCCAACAACTCTGAAAGATTTTCGGAACCGGATCACTGCTACCGTGCACTCAGCAGATAAGCTTTTGCGTGTGCGGGATGAGTTTGGCTACCGCATCGATGTTTGCCGTGCAGTCAACGGTGGCAACATTGAACATTTATAGCATTTATCACGTTTCTAATTACTAAATAATTATTAAAAAATAATTAATTTCAAATTATCATACATTATAAAATTTATTAAATTAATATGAAACATTACGAAAAAAGCTTCGAAACTTCCTATTTTCGTTGGTAAAAGGCTTATACATTTTGGATTTGTTCTTGAATATATACGAAGTTTTGATAATGGATCCATCATTTATAATAACCCTGTATTACTGTAAGGCTGGCAAACGTTAAGTGTGATTTAGCGCATAGTTCTAAGAGATCTGAAGCTGAGAAAGTTACTCGAATACAATAAATCTCAGAGCAATCTCATGTCCGCCAGAACTGGCATGCAGAATGTGAGAAGGCCTAAAGAGCAACAGAGGCATTAGAACAGTGGCAAGCTCTCCGCATTTTAGACGCTGAGCCTGACGTGTCCCTTAAGTTTGCTAGACGCTTGAAGACAAGACTCACAACGACGGCGTAATTTAAAGGCTGTACGGCAGACAGAGAGTCGTGTCTTCACACGTGCAACGAGGGAGCTTCTGGTGACGCTGCATTTGATTACGATCTACTAACTGACTACGTTAATAATAAATTAGTCGTCATGGACCAAACACGTAGGCACTGTAGTGCATTAAAATGGAAGGGATAAACTATTGGTATGTGTTGCTCTTATGTCGAAATCTACAGATATGCGAGCGAAGCAGCAGGTAAGGGCTAGTGAATATGTTGATGGTTAAGGCATATTTCATCGATCGTGCAATATCTTGTACCTTCAAACAAAAGAGGTTATTTACCACGAAACATGTGGTACTTGCAAATGAACTGAGATTCTTTAATGTGTTAATAATATTATCTGTCTTGAAAAAGGAAATTTGTGTTAATTTCCAATTGCTTCTTTTTCAGACTTTGTTTAAATTGTAACTGATATTTGATAATATTTCTGCTTAATATGATTTTGCCTACTGATTATTGGTGTAGTAGACTAGTAATGTAACAGGTAGACTATTAAATACAGTATGAACAAAATTTTCTCAACCAAAATGATTTTAAATTTCAATCGAATATTTGCTCCTTGGTGGATGATTATGTTGAACATTTTAACATGTTTTCAACTTTGGAAATAAAAATAGTTTCTGGAGTAATTTTTGTAATTTGATAAAGCGTGCAGCACATAAAACGTGAATGCTATCATTTCAAAAGAGCATAAGAAAATATACAAAAATTCTATTACAAAGCTGGCTAGATGCCAAAGTCTTAAGTGTACCTAGGAACAACACACTTTCCTGTTAATCAAGACTTTACTGTGAGGCTAAAAGGATGCAAAGAAATTTTTACATTGGCGCTCATAGCTGTGTATTTGATACAATGCGAGTATAAAGCAAAATATTCATCTTTCATCTCAGAGTAGCATTTCTGATACGTGTTTGTGTATGGTTTTCATTATATTCCCTTCTATTTGCAGTGCCTTTGTTTACACTAAAATGAGTGACATTATTTTATTTTCGTTACAGTAAACTTTAATTCATCAAATAGTATGTGTAATATTGTCGGAGCTCTCATTTTTATTTTCGTTTCTGTCTTGTCCGTTAGCAAGTGCTGCAGGAATTCTAAAACACCCACAGCACCATTTTAAATTCGCATAGTCTGCTATTCGCTGCTGAGTGGTGGCTATTTCAGTCAAAGAGCAATTAACACACACAGTGGAGAACTCTCTGCCCTTTCATCTCGTTCGCAAATGATGGCATCCGGCAAATCTACCTCACTTAACCCACATACGCCCCGGCGAAAAATTTTCTGCCAGAGCAGTATTTTAGCTCTGAATGTGCTGTTTAGTTTTTAACTGAGTTTATGGCGGATGCAGCATATCTGTTGATAAACGTTCCGCATTTCCACTGCCGGAACTTCTCCGTCGCGGACTATGGCCTGAACACATTCGTATTGCACAATATTCTAAGCCAATGCTAAGACTTACAGAACAAAAATCGTCTTATTTTCTGTCTGTATTGAGTGTAGAGGTCACGCGTAGGTGCAGGTATCCGAGCATATCTATAGTAATGTTGCCTGCTCCGATGTGGGTGTATCTGTCGATGGAATTAAAATTACCCTTTGGTTGAATGTTAGACAGTGTCCATGTTACAATTTTCGTCTATTTTTGTATTACATCCGACCTGTAAGAGTGATTATTTTTTTGTGCCACTATTATTACCATTTCGGAAAGGAGTATGACTATATTTGCTTGATTACACACTGTCCTAGAGAAGGTAAATGCGTCGTCAAAGTCTGAAAGATCTACAGATGACAAATAGTGAGCTTTCTTAACTTCTCCACAATGGCACGTGCAGCTTCTATCTTACTAGCAGCTACCTTACGTGATTAACATTAACAGAGGTCACGTAAGTAATTACCCAAAGTTGCCGAAAAGTGCCATGAAGACTGTTGGACGACCCTCCTTGCACTGCGAAATGTCGTATTGCACAGTGCGGCTTAACCGAAATCAAACAATCCAAAGGGCTGAGCCGGGTTTTAAGTACTCAGCAGTCACCATTTCACAAACTTTATTAAGATTAAAAAAACGATACACACTAATAGAAACAACTTCTGAGATCGACAACATTCACTTTAAATAGCGATTAAAAAGGGAACAGTTGTTTCGATGCCAACAACAGTTTTAAAATGAAACAGCGCCTTTTATCAAATTATAACTTTTTATAAACAAATTCATAAACTGGAAATTTTTAATGCCAGATCACGAACAGATGTTACGATTATTTAAACCACAGACCGCGTGTATCTTAACAAAACATACAGTTTGGGAAAATAGTAACAGACGCAAATAAAGGAAATACAATTATATATTACTTTTGGTAAGAACGTTACAACCTTACCCCACTGAGCTGACTCAGCCTTTAAAAAGCCATGAAGCTAAGGAGCAATGAACTGAGTTTCAGAATTAAAAAATAATAAATATGAGGACTTGACGCTGCCTCTACATCTCCAGTGAGAAAAAAATTTTGGCGCCGTAGCTAACTCCAGAATTCAGAGGGCGAAGATACTGATTTCATATTTGGCTCTCAGGCCTTTTATTTTTCCCTGTATGTTGTTTTAAAAAAGGAAAATGTTCTGTATTAAGGAACTCTACCCCGTGCAAGATCGGTCACAATTAACAATATGTGGCCAAAGCTTTCAGCAGAGAGGAATCCCTCAAGTACGAGGTTTAAGCCACGCAATGCTGATTATGTGCTTTTCCTCTTACATGATTGACTGCTAACACCAAACACAATAAATGGCATGCAACAGGTCGATGACCTGACAGAATAAGAAATAACTCAAAACAATCTAGGCACCGCGCCAACGAAATACTGTGACCAAACCAAGCACGTGGTCCCTAAAGCCAGCACTGTTACAGCCTCCGACATTAAAAGAAAAAGGGGCCGCTACCACATTAAATAAACTAGTAAACCAAAACAATGAGCAGTTTACAACAGGAGAAGCTTCCCACAGAAATTTGAATAGTTTGATCAAGTTTAAAAATGGGCTATATTACACTGTGAAAACAACAGGTCTCATACTGGCTTAGAATAACTAGCCAGTTACGCCCGTAGAATCAGAAAAACAACAGTTACGTAAACGAGCTACTTGATTACAATTATGAAAGTCTGCGAGTGGCGACCTGCACTGACCACTTAGGCCTCTAGAATGAGGGAAGCCGCAGTTAGACGAAACAGTTAACAATTACAATTACACTACTGGCCATTGAGATTGCTACACCAAGAAGAAATGCAGATGATAAACGGGTGTTCTTTGGACAAATATATTATACTAGAACTGGCATGTGATTACATTTTCACGCAATTTGGGTGCATAGATCCCAGGAAATCATTACCCAGATGAACCACCTCTGACAGTAATAGCGGCCTTGATACGCCTGGGCATTGAGTCAAACAGAGCTTGGATGGCGTGTTCTCTGCCTCGTGATGACTGGGTGTTGTGTGATGTCCTTAGGTTAGTTAGGTTTAAGCAGTTCTAAGTTCTAGGGGACTTATGACCGTAGATGTTACGTCCCATAGTGCTCAGAGCCATTTGAACCATTTGGGATGGCGTGTACAGGTACAGCTGCCCATCCAACTTCAACACGATACCACAGTTCATCAAGAGTAGTGACTGGCGTATTGTGACGAGCCAGTTGCTCGGTCACCATTGGCCAGACGCTTTCAATTGGTGAGAGATCTGGAGAATGTGCTGGCCAGGGCAGCAGTAGAACATTTTCTGTATCCAGAAAGACATGCGGTCGTGCATTATCCTGCTGAAATGTAGGGATTCGCAGGTAACACATCCACTGTTCAAAGTGCCGTCAGTGCTAACAAGAGGTGACCGAGACGTGTAACCAATGGCACCCCATACCATCACGCTGGGTGATACGCCAGTATGGCGATGACGAATACACGCTTCCAACGTGCGTTCACCGCGATGTCTGCCAAACACGGATGCGACCATCATGATGTTGTAAACAGAACCTGGATTCATCCGAAATAATGACATTTTGCCATTTGTGCACCCAGGTTCGTCGTTGAGTACACCATCGCAGGCGCTCCTGTCTGCGATGCAGCGTCAAGGGTAACCGCAACCATGGTCTCCGAGCTGATAGTCCATGCTGCTGCAAGCGTCGTCGAGCTGTTCGTGTAGATAGTTGTTGTCTTGCAAACGTCTCCATCTGTTGACTCAGGGATACAGACGTGGCTGCACGATCCGTTACAGCCATGTGGATAAGATGTCTGTCATCTCGACTGCTAGTGATACGAGGCCTTTGGGATCCAGCACGGCTTTCCGTATTACCCTTCTGAACCCACCGATTCCGTATTTTGCTAACAATCATTGGATCTAGACCAACGCGAGCAGCAGTGTCGCGATACGATAAACCGCAATCGCGATAGGCTATAATCCGCCCTTTATCAAAGACGGAAACGTGATGGTACAAATTTCTCCTCCTTACACGAGGCATCACAACAACGTTTCACCAGGCAGCGTCGGTCAACTGCTGTTTGAGAAATCGGTTGGAAACTTTCCTCATGGCAGCACGTTGTGGGTGTCACCAATGGCGCCAACCTTGTGTGAATGCTCTGAAACTCTAATCATTTGCATATCACAGCATCTTCTTCCTGTCGGGTAAATTTCGCGTCTGTTACACGTCATCTTCGTGGTGTAGCAATTTTAATGGCCAGTAGTGTACACATCTTGGCGGGCGGCAACCTTCTCGGCGAGCATGGTGCAGGCTGGCGTTACGTGTAAAAGCACAGCTGCGAAGGCGCTACGGTCCAAGAGTCCCATATGTCTGCATACCACACTGCCGTGACGCTGTAACAGACTAAAGGCGCATCTCAGTCCGGGCCACCATTACACGGTCAACACTGCCGCAGTTATTGCGCTCAGCTCGTTGGGTATCACAAATGATGGTAGAATACGAGAATAATTTCAGAAGTACTGCCGAGCATGGAATAAGAAATTTGTAACTCGGCTCCTCTCCGATTTACAAAGACACTGGGAACGAGACAGGCGAGGCAGTGAGACTCTTATGCGACCGGAACAATCACGGCCACCTGTAAGAAATCGATCTACCCTTTGAGAGAAGAAGTATGTTCCGGAGCCAGAAGTCACACTAGGCGAATAGGAAACAAGGGAGCTTAATACCACGGCCATGAATCAGCTACAGAGCGCAACTAGTTTAGCATGCGGCAAATTAAGCATTCCAGTAGACTTGAGTGAGCTCTACAGTAAGATAGCTTTACACACACAATGTTCCCAACGCCCAAAGTCAGTTTTCCCCGCCACAAATTCGAGCCACGTGTCCCCCTTGACACCGATAGACGAGGACGTCGCCGTCCAAGCACCACCGCTTCTAGCTCACTACTCCCATGTCATCAGCAACCACCAGGACTTACCTGTTGGCAGCAAGAGTACGAGGGAGAGGTCCTACGTTATCAACAAAAAGTTTCTCCAGAAGCAATCCTCCCTCGTTCGACGGCAAAAGTCCCTTATGCTAGTTTGAACTGCCCTCAGCGGTCTTGAGCTTTCACATTCACTCACCAGTCTCAGAATATCCTTATAAATGGTAGACCAACTGACATGTACCTTAACCTTAGCAACGGTATTATAAATACCCAAGTGGCCACCCACAGCAGTATCGTGAAAGTAACGGAATACGGGACCGACAAGTTCCATTGGCAAACAAATCTAAAGTTCGGGCTCACCGCAGCGACTATAACAATGTAGGCCTTTGTGCGGGCAATACCCAGAGACCTCTTCCCCTTGTAATAACCTCCGTTTATGTCTGCAATTCTAGGGTCAAGATCTCGCATCTCCTCCAAATTAGTAAAAAGTTCAGCGACCTCCATCAACATCACTGTTGCCCATTCCTCGGAAGACACTCCTCCCCCCGCCCTCTCATCATTGTGATCCTGGACCTTGCCTTCGAACATGCGGCTTTAGGCATCCGCCAGCTGATTGTGCGGACCCCTAATATCCCTCACCTTGGAACGAAAGCATTCCAGTCTTCCGGGGACGTGCCAGAACTTAACTAACACAGGCCCTCCTGATTATCCGTTTTTAGAAGAAACTCCCTGTGCTCAAGATACAACTTAAATTGCTTAAGGACAAAAAGGACTGCCAATGATTCCCACTCACAAATATTTAGTTTCAGCGTGTAACAGTGTTCTGAAAGGGTAAACTGTATGACGCCGCTCCCCTTTTTGTTCTTGGCGAAGAACGGCCGCTATTCCACAAGTAGAAGCTTCCATTTGAACAATATACTGCATCTCAAAATCGGGAATAGCCGAAACGGGGGGATTACTAAGGGCCTCTTTTTTAAGTGCACTGATGACTCTCGTTCCAACGGAAAACAACCCCTTTCTTACGAAGGTCACTAATAGGCCCAGTTAACTTAGCAAAATTTGGAACAAAGTTACGAAAAAAATGCACCGTGCCGATAAACCTAGTCACAGCTTCCTTCTTCCTCGGCGCACGGAGTCAACGCAAATTCTTAGTCCGATCTTGATCCGTCCTAATACGATAGACAGAAACTATACGCCCCAAAAATGTTATCTGCAGACGTGCCAACGTGATTTTGGGTAGTTGGACGGTCGACCCTGCCTGTCTAAGACGCTCTAGGAGCGCCTCCAGATGTTTCAAATCATCAGCAAAAGTGGCGCTATAAACCATCACAATGTAGAGATAGTTATACACATACACGCCCCCCTACTGTATACTGTCTCTCTGTGGACGACAGTATACAGTTGTGGTGGAATGCAGAATCTTCAATTTTCTATTTTTAATCGTTTTAAATTATGTGTGGGTACGAAGGACCTTTATTGGGGACGAAATTTTTAATTTGTTGTTTGCCCAGGACATGTCAGCGTTATAATAAACACATTTATGTTCACAAATACCTTACAATAAGCACATTTGAAAGTTAAATTTCTTGCTCCCCTGATTGAAGTATAATCGTTGCCTGCTACCGGCATGCTTAAGTACATGTTTCACATGGTATACGCTTGCCGCATACTTTTGTGAGTTCATTTGTACCGCAGCAACAGATAGGCTATACGAATTTGTGTTTGTCTACATCTACATGGATACTCTGCAAAGAACTTTTTATGACGAAGTTTGTTGGGAAAGTCTTCATCACGTTGCTTCTAAGTGGTGAGGTGTTAGTGGTCCAGTCATCTAACTGCCTTCTTCCAAACATTAATTCAGTTGGCGTGAAGCCAGTAGAGGTATGTGGAAGGTTGTTGATGATTTGTTGGAATAATGTAACATACTCAGTCCATTTTGTGTGTTTCTGAGGAGTATAGATGCTGATGAATCTAGTGAATTCTTTGATTATTCTCGCTATTGGGATTGCCTCTGTATGGAATTGGGACACTACTATGTGTTTAATTCTGTTACTGTTAATGAATTATTTCCATTGGTTACCCACAAAATATGATGAATTTTTAGTTAATAATATTTCTGGCGTTCCTACTCTTGAGAGACAGTCTTGTGTGATTTTCCTACTAATGTACTGGCAATCCCCAACCGCAGTGCATACAGTTTGACAAATTTCGAAAAAACGTTGTAAAAAGCAACAATATATTTTATGCCTCCTTTCCCTTGTAGATAGGGCCCTGTAGCATTAAAACATACTATTTCTAAAGGTCTTTCAGGCAAAATTGTGTGCAGATCAATTAATTTGGGTTTGTCTGAATGTTGTCTTTTGACATATAATACACTGTCATATCACCCGAATGACCTTCCTTCACAAATTAAGATTGTAACAGTAGATAGTTTTCTGGCAAACAAACACACCACTGGCTTTGATCTGGGTGTTGTGGCTGAAACAAGACCCCTTTGTAAATCGTAAAAAATTTCTTTAAATTATCATCGCTGTTTTTTAATAGTTTCAATCTTAACTGTCGTCATCTCGGATCTGCTTGTTGCAGCTGTTCCAACTCTTACACGTCTTAATGTAATATGACTGTTGTGTCTTATCCTGCATTGACAAAACACAGATTTCCCAATTATATTCCATAAATTCTATCAATTCGTGAAGTCCCTGAAGTAGCCTTGACAAGGCATCTGCAATTACATTTTGGTTGCCTTTAGTATATAAAAACTCAAAATCGAACTCCTACAAATACAAACACCACCTGGCTATACTCCAGTTTAACAAAATGGTTCAAATGGCTCTGAGCACTATGGGACTCAACTGCTGAGGTCATTAGTCCCCTAGAACTTAGAACTAGTTAAACCTAACTAACCTAAGGACATCACACACATCCATGCCCGAGGCAGGATTCGAACCTGCGACCGTAGCGGTCTCGCGGTTCCAGACTGCAGCGTCAGAACCGCGCGGCCACTTCGGCCGGCCCAGTTTAACAGTTTGCAAGTTAAAAGAGCGGACAAGAACTGATGGTCGCAATAAACTTTAGTATGTCTACTCCACAGATACTATTCAAACTTTTTAAACGTCCACTTTACAATGAGAGCTTCGAATTCTGTTACGGGATATCACCATTCAGAATCGGATAACTTTCGACTAGCGAAACCAGTTGCCTTGGGGGGCAGCCTCCCCATCCCCCTCAGTGATTTGGAACAAACAAGGCTTCCTTTATGATATTAAAATAAGCCTGACACTGGTCAATCCATAGTCACGGGTGATTCTTTCTTAGAAGATTTAACAGGGTGTCATTAGTCAAAAGTTGTTTGGGAACAAACTTTCTAAAATATGATACTAGGCCTAGATATGACTTGAAGTGATTCTTATTCTGAGGCACAGGGCAGTGAATGATTCTGCCCAGTTTCTGTTGGTCTGGGAGTGTACCTTGGCCAAGGAATTTAACATCTTCTTTACCAAAATGGGATTTAGTTAGATTGGCTGTGACTCCAGACTCCAACAACATGTATAGGATTTACGCTAACAGTCTGTGATGTTCTACTCAGGTGAAGGTGGCTATTAGTAGATTGTCGACATAAATAGCGATCCTGCTAAGTAATTCAGGCCCCAGGACTCGATCCAGAGTGGAAATGAATACGCCCATGCTAACGTTCAGGCCGAACGGTAAGTTGCATAATTCGTAACTTCTACTCCTGCACTTAAAGAGTGTATATTTTCGGCTATGTGCATGTAATATGATCTGCCAGAGAAAATCTATTGTTGTGAGACATTTGACGTTATGGAATTTTAATAACTGCTCCTCTGGGTTCTCAGTGCACATCCTAACATGTCATCAAGCACGATGTGGACACTACCATCTGACTTACTTACAGCCAAGATAGGACTATGGTATGGGGAGAAACAGAGCTATGTAATTTCCCAAGCTCTCATCCAATTAATTTCTTTTCTCACTGCCTCCTTCTTTGCCCACAAGATGGGATATGAAGAGAAACAGAATGTTTCGTCGGGCTATACCTCCATTTTATAGTAATACTATTTAATTATGCCAGGGTGTCTGCCAAAAACATGTGCATATCTGACTGTCGGCTCCTGAGGCTTCTCTTTTTGGTCTTCAGACATAAACACAAATTCACTTACCCTGTTGTCTATGATGTTATGATATATGTCTTCTTTTGTTAGTTGTTCAACCTCCTGCACTTTTATAAACATGGCAGCAGTGTAAAATAATTATAAGTGGATATCTTAGGTGTGTCCCCCCCCCCCCCCCCATGAACCATGGACCATGCCGTTGATGGGGAGGCTTGCGTGCCTCAGTGATACAGATAGCCGTGCCGCAGGTGCAACCACAACGGAGGGGTATCTGTTGAGAGGCCAGACAAACGTGTGGTTCCTGAAGAGGGGCAGCAGCCTTTTCAGTAGTTGCAGGGGCAACAGTCTGGATGATTCAATGCTCTGGCCTTGTAACACTAACCAAAACGGCCTTGCTGTGCTGGTACTGCGAACGGCTGAAAGCAAGGGGAAACTACAATCCGTAGTTTTTCCCGAGGGCAGGCAGCTTTACTGTATGGTTAAATGATGATGGCGTCCTCTTGGGTAAAATATTCCGGACGTAAAATAGTCCCCCATTCGGATCTTCGGGCGGGGACTACTCAAGTTAGGTGGCAGGAGGAACAAGACTTTTGGTCAGGCGATGACAGGGTTACAAATACAAAATCAAATAGGGGTAATGCAGGAGTAGGTTTAATAATGAACAAAAAAATTAGGAGTGCGGGAAAGCTACTACAAACAGCATAGTGAACTCATTATTGTGTCCAAGATAGATACAAAGCCCACGCCTATTACAGTAGTACAAGTTTATATGCCAACTAGTTCTGCAGATGACGCAGAAATTGAAGAAATGTATGATGAAGTAAAAGAAATTATTCAGATAATGACGGGAGACGAAAATTTAATAGTCATGGGTGACTGGAATTCGGCAGTAGGAAAAGGGAGAGAAGGAAACGTAGTAGGTGAATATGGATTGGGGGTAAGAAATGAAAGAGGAAGCCGCCTGGTAGAATTTTGCACAGAGCACAACTTAATCATAGCTAACACTTGGTTCAAGAATCATAAAAGAAGGTTGTATACATGGAAGAATCCTGGAGATACTGACGGGTTTCAGATAGATTATATAATGGTAAGACAGAGATTGAGGAACCAGGTTTTAAATTGTGAGACATTTCCAGGGGCAGACGTGGACTCTGACCACAATCTATTGGTTATGAACTGTAGATTAAAACTGAAAGAACCAGAGGTTGTACGGAGTTTCAAGGAGAGCATAAGGAAACAATTGACAGGAATGGGGGAAAGAAATACAGTAGAAGAAGAATGGGTAGCTTTGAGGGATGAAATAGTGAAGGCAGCAGAGGATCAGGTAGGTAAAAAGACGAGGGCTAGTAGAAATCCTTGGGTAACAGAAGAAATATTGAATTTAATTGATGAAAGGAGAAAATATAAAAATGCAGTAAATGAAGCAGGCACAAAGGAATACAAACGTCTCAAAAATGAGATCGACAGGAAGTGCAAAATGGCTAAGCAGGGATGGCTAGAGGACAAATGTAAGGATGTAGAGGCTTATCGCACTAGGGATAAGATAGATACTGCCTACTGGGTGAAGAATTTGACAGAGCACTGAAAGATCTTTTTCGAAACAAGGCCCCAGGAGTAGACAACATTCCATTAGAACTATTGACAGCCTTGGGGGAGCCAGTCCTGACAAAACTCTACCATCTGGTGAGCAAGATGTATGAGACAGGCGAAATACCCTCAGACTTCAAGAAGAATATAATAATTCCAATCCCAAGGAAAGCAGGTGTTGACAGATGTGAAAATTATCGAACTATCAGTTTAATAAGTCACAGCTGCAAAATACTAACGCGAATTCTTTACAGACGAATGGAAAAGCTGGTAGAAGCCGACCTCGGGGAAGATCAGTTTGGATTCCATAGAAATATTAGAACACGTGAGGCAATACTGACCCTACGACATATCCTAGAAGCTTGATTAAGGAAAGGCAAACATACGTTTCTAGCATTTGTAGTCTTAGAGAAAGCTTTTGACAATGTTGACTGGAATACTCTCTTTCAAATTCTGAAGATGGCAGGGATAAAATACAGGGAGCGAAAGGCTATTTACAACTTGTACAGAAACCAGATGGCAGTTATAAGAGTCGGGGTGCATGAAACGGAAGCAGTGGTTGGGAAGGGAGTGAGACAGGGTTGTAGCTTATCCCCGATGTTATTCAATCTGTATATTGGGCAAGCAGTGAAGGAAACAAAAGAAAAATTCGGAGTAGGTATTAAAATACATGGAGAAGAAATAAAAACTTTGAGTTTCGCCGATGACATTGTAATTCTGTCAGAGACAGCAAAGGACTTGGAAGAAGAGTTGAACGGAATGGATAGTGTCTTGAAAGGAGGATATAAAATGAACATCAACAAAAGCAAAACGAGGATAATGGAATGTAGTCGAATTAAGCCGGGTGATGCTGAGGGAATTAGATTAGGATATGGGACACTTAAAGTAGTAAAGGAGTTTTGCTATTTGTGGAGCAAAATAACTGATGATGGTCGAAGTAGAGAGGACATAAAATGTAGACTGGCAATGGCAAGGAAGGCGTTTCTGGAGAAGTTTGTTAACATCGAGTATAGAGTTAAGTGTCAGTAAGTCGTTTCTGAAAGTATTTGTATGGAGCGTAGCCATGTATGGAAGTGAAACATGGACGATAAATAGTTTGGACAAAAAGAGAATAGAAGCTTTCGAAATGTGGTGCTACAGAAGAATGCTGAAGATTAGATGGGTAGATCACATAACTAATGAGGAGGTATTGATTAGAATTGGGGAGGAGTTTGTCGCACAAGTTGACTAGAAGAATGGATCGGTTGGTAGGACATGCTCTGAGGCATCAAGGGATCACCAATTTAGTATTGGAGGGCAGCGTGGAGGGTAAAAATCGTAGAGGGAGACCAAGGGATGAATACACTAAGCAGATTCAGAAGGATGTAGGTTGCAGTAGGTACTGGGAAATGAAGAGGCTTGCACAGGATAGAGTAGCATGGAGAGCTGCATCAAACTACAACAACAACAACATTTTAGGTGTGCTCTTGTTTACTTTCATTGGTGTTTGTCTTAGGCAAATCGACTGAGAAGTGTTTGTCATTTATTGTAAAATGGCACATCCTTTTTCCTATATAATTTGTACCTGATATTTTATAAAAGTGTCCATACCAAAAGGCATCGTACTAGCAATTGCTCAACCACTAGGAAAATACACTGTAAAGAAAAATTATTTTAATAGGGTTTCATGCTAGCAGTTTGACTCCCTTAGACTTGCTTCCTATTGAGGTTTGTATTTTTCAATTCTGAACAGGAAGCGTTGGTATGAAGCCTCGTTTTGGCAATCCATCAAATAGACCCTGAGATGCCATTCTAGTCGTGGCGCCAGTATCTACTACCATAGGTAGACTTAAATTGATTATTTGGGCATTACCTATTACTTGCACCGTTTCCTCACATTCTCTATCACAGTTAGTAGGAAGTTCCAGGTACAGTTCATCTTAGATATCTCCGCTCTGATTTACATTAGCTTTATGACCTCACCCCCTTCATTGGTCGTTAAAAGAGGGCCTATCGAGACCTGTTTACGTTTTCCTGGCTAACTGGGGTATCGACGTCATTTGAGATGATGTCAACTAATAGAACGTTATGGGTTTGGTTTCTCCAATTCGCGGCTTTTTTAGTTCTTCATTCAAAATTTCGATGAATTTGCCCACTGTTTGCAACGTAATTGTCGTTATGTGGACTATAGTCAACTATTGGCGGATTGTTTGTTTGCCTGACTGCGTTTTGTCCTTGCCAACTGCCACATTGGTTACCGCCACCAGTCGGCGGGGCATTGTACGACTGCCGGCTGTGCCCTATTCTCCTTGATTGTTTTTGTAACCTTGTTTATATTTTTGGCGTCCTCCGTTGCCGAAGTGGTTTCTATTACCATTGTTATGAAGTTGGTAGGGTTGCCAACCATGAAGGTTACTGTGACCGTTTCTACCTTGCTGTTTTCTAAACCTTGGGGGCTCAAATTGTGCGCTGAAATTTTGTGTTTGTACTGGCCTTTCCTTATAAATAAGGCCAGTGGAATCAAGTACTGATAAAAGATACTTTGTCATGTTCTGAAATGGTAACTAATTTTTCACAGATATAGGCAGCAGATGGCTTTTCAAAATCTTGAACACGTCCACATGGGGTTCGTCCAGTATAGAGTTTTATTCAAAAGTTTTCAAAGTATTTTCTTAGGCCATCGGTTTTGCTGTTGAATGGCGACTGATTGAAAACTTCATAGCGCAACCTCTCCTGTACCGTGGGAGACCAAAATTTATCCAAAAATGCTTTCTCGAACGGTTCGTTTAAGTGGGGCATTTTTCTGCCATGCGCTTGGCCCGCAACAAGGCATCGCCTTGTGTCTATCCTACAACAAAACGGTTATTTTGGGACTCTTTCCAATTTCTAAGGAATACATTACGAAAGGCCCTTGTGAACACCACCAGGTTCATTCCTTTGCCTTCCGATGAAAGAATGCCGTTTCTTCGTCAGCTAGTAAGGTGATAAGGTATGCAGCACTGTCTGTTGCCGGTGTCGCATTGTTTTGGTACATGGGATTATATGCTGAGTACGGCTGTGCGACAGGTACAGTACTCGGCGGCGCCTGTTGCGTCTTGGGACTCCTATCTACTTCGTTTGATGGGCTTGTAACCAATTGCAGATAGGTACTAGGATTATCTATGCAGTCTTAACTATTCGGTCCAAAGACACTTCACTGCTTGGCGTCGGATTTTCTTTTATTAATTTTGCAACATTGATTAGGTTACTCCGCAACTTTTCCTCCACTGTTTTAATCCCCGAATCTGTCCTAGCTGACAGTTTATTTACTTTTACCTTCATCACCACCTCAACTACTTGCATCGAACTACTGTGTTAAATGACCGACATTTTGAACTTCCTTGTCATATGTTATTTTGTTATGACTGCGTCGGTGACATCTTGTGTCTGCATATTCAAAAATGGCTCTGAGCACTATGGGACTTCTGAGGTCATCAGTCCCCTAGAACTTAGAACTACATAAACCTAACTAACCTAAGGACATCACACACACCCATGCCCGAGGCAGGATTCGAACCTGCGACCGTAGCGGTCGCGCGGTTCCAGACTGTAGCGCCTAGAACCGCTCGGCCACCCCGGCCGGCCTCTGCATATTCGCTAATGGAATACTAACAATGGACCTATCTGATATACTCATTTTTGCTACTTCTAATAAAACAATTAAACAACAGAAAATTATGAAATAAAACGTCCTTTTCGAAATTGTGTTGGATACCACTTCACAACCTAATCTGTAGTGCGTCACTGACATATATTACATCTCCTTGTTACCTTATTTTAACTGGACAAACATACGTCTCAACATCAAAATAATTGAACATAAATATCTACTTCTTTGAAAAGAATACTTCAGATCGGCATGGAAAAGATGCTATGACTAGTCCTGCAAGAGGCGCTACTAAGCGCAATCATGCGAGCAATATGTCGTAAATTTCCTGCCTTCAAGTCGCTCTTATCGGCCTTCTCGAAACTAGTTCTCCGGTTAAACATCTCTGGTTTATGCATACCACATATCTGTTGAGAAAGACAATGACAATTAATATAATGAAAGATTACAAAATATAATAACGTGATCCTTTCTCTCTATGGCATCGTCCAAGGAGCAGTCGCCATTTTATAAAAATTACATTTAATTTGGCGAGAGAGAGAGAGAGAGAGAGAGAGAGAGAGAGAGAGGTATGACAGCACAATCAACAGCGTCTGTCGGAAGTTCTTTCTCCTTTACACGAGCACCATGCATTACGTGACTATAGGTACTGCTTTCAGTCTGCTGTAACATATACTCGAAATCATTAACTTAGAGGGTTCTCTTCCTATTAATAATATTTACCTGTCCCCTATCGTAATACGACAGTGTAGCTCACGATGCGGCGGTCGTCCTCTTGAAGATTATTCCCGTTTATTCGAAGATGGACTTCATGGTTCTTGATGGGCGTAGAGAGTAACAGGTATACTTGAAACTTACAGAGATAAAATACTTCTCTTCCACTAGCTACCCACGTTTTATTTGTTAGGCGCCTAAAGAACAAGATACGTCCATACACCACGGAAAGGAGAATAGAAGAGCTCTATTACAAGCATTAAGACGGGAGAGGTGGTGTTAAAAATTTGAAGGTAGAGGTATAGTATTTTTAATTTTTTCGCCGCTCTCTCAGATTCTATTAAATGTGAGTGAAATCTTATGGGACTTAACTGCTAAGGTCATCAGTCCCTAAGCTTACACACTACTTAACCTAAATTATCCTAAGGCCAAACACACACGCACATGCCCGAGGGAGGACTCGAACCTCCGCCGGGATCAGCCGCACAGTCCATGACTGCAGCGCCCTAGACCGCTCGGCTAATCCCGAGCGGCTCAGATTCTATTAATACGTCGTAATATGAATTAATAAATGTTTGGCGCATTCAACTGACGCCTGTATGAATTAATACATTTCGTTTTTGTATACAGGTACACCTTATGGGTGTTCAGATGCCGCTCCCTATTTTGTTCTTGGAGAAGAACGGCTGCTGATCCCAAGTAGAAGCATTCTTTTGGTCAAGAAACGGACGCTCATAATCGGGAATAGTCAAAACGGGCGGATAACTAACGGCCTCTTTAAGTGCCTCAGAATATTCCCCTTGTCGCAACGAAAAATAACCAGTTTCTTACGAAGGTGATTAAGGGTCCCTGCTAACTGAGCTAATTTGGAACAAACTTACGAAAAAAATGTAGCGTGCCGATGGTATACATAGCCACAGCCTTCTTATTCCTAGACGCAGGGATTCTACGCTAATTCCTAATGCGATCTTGAACGATCCTAATATCATAGGCAGAAACTAAATGCTCCAAAATGATATCTTACGACGCCCCATCGTAATTTTGGATAGTTTTATGGTCAACCCTGCCTTTCTAAGACGCCTCAGAAAGGCCCCCAAGTGTTTCAAATCATCAGCGAAGGTGGCGCTATAAACCACCACTTCATCGAGATAGTTAGAAACACATTTAAACTTCAAGCCACCCAAGACACAATCTAAGAGGAACCTTACGGAACTCACGTAATTTCCAGTACGTCCAGAAGGCGATAAATTGTTTAGAATCCTCAGATAATCGGACCTGGTAATATGCCTATTTAAGATAAAATACCGTAAAGAACCTGGCCTAAGCGAACCACTTAAAACAATGCAAATCAGGCAAAAGCACAGATTCTAAAACAACCGTTGGGTAAACTAATCTATAGTCAACTCCCGGAGGGAACTCCCCACTATTGGATTTAGGTACTAAAAATGTGGGCAATGCATATGGTGATGTCGGGGGTCTGATCACTACATCTCGTAACATGGCAGCAATCAAGTTCTTCCTTTTGGGAGGGGACAGCCTATAAGGAGCTTGCCAAACTGGCACCTCATCAGGAACTATGATCTTGTAATGAAAGTTTTTCGTTACATCCAGCTTGTCAGTTAAGACCTGTGGGACATGACTAAGAAGCTGAAAAAACTGACTAGCCTCATTCAGACTCAAGTGACTGACCTCGAATTTTCCAGAGGGTCACAGCACACTACAATCTTCCAAAGAAAACTGACAGGAACACAAGGAAAACCTCTCAGCAGGACGAAACTTGAAGTGCAGTAAACACCTCTGCGCTGATAATCCAATATTAATCCATTGTTCAGGATAAAATCGCGCCCCCAAAATTAAATTGACAGACAAGTTCTTAGCCACCAGTAAACTGATCGACAATTAAAATTTTCCATTCTTAACATGGCTCGCAACTCCCCATCCAGAAGCAACTCCTCCCCTTTAACAGACCGACATCGCAGGGAGGCAGGGTGCAAGCAACGTAACAGATAGCCCTGTATCCAGAATACCACTGGTAGTCAGTAACGGAAATTATACTTCCAGAATCAATAATTGGACAAATAGGCTCTTGGTTAAGCTCAGCGCAAATATAAGGACTTCCCTACCAGAGGTGTAGTGTGCTGACAGAGTTTCGCGAACGGGTATCGTACCCCTTCTGTTTTCGATGACGACAGCTGTTAGCTCTTTCCCTCCTTTAAACAGGAGATTCACGTGCAAAATGCCCAGTTTTATGGCGACAAAGACATTCCCGACACCTGTACCTTTTTAAGGAATCACCTCGGTATTCCTTAGAATCCACACGAACGCCCTGATAGTGATGGTCCATACCACCAAGCTGTTGGTCTGCGAAACTTAATCTTTAAATTGCGGAAACCAAGGCATCAAATTCAGGGAAGGTCAAAAGTCTTTTTACGAAGGTTATATGAGAGCGGTCAGGCGGTCTTATATCCTCCAATATATTATCAACTATTTGAGTTTCAGTAACTGCAACTCCAAGGCTGAGACTGCGAATTTGCTCAGGTACGTAGCCAAAGTTTCATCTGGACCTGCCAAAAGTGCTTCCGCTCTACTTCATTTTTAATATGGGGTGAAAGCTTCCATAGATCCTCCAGTCTCCCTTTCTCTTGCAAAATTTCGGAAAATATGCAGCTTAACACCAGACACGTCAAAGGATACAATAATTGAAGAACTATATACCTGACATCCCCAAACTGTTACCATGGAATTCAGACTAAACAGTAACCCACAAAACGGATTCTACCTCGCTCAGATTCTCCACCGAGAACTCTGGAACAAAAGGCCAAAAGGGTTAGCTAATTTACCAAAGACATCCTCAGCCGATAACTGAACACTGCGTACCACCTGACCAATACATTCGAGCATTACTTGTCCGGACGAAGTTTCCTTCTCGCCAGTCACCGTACCCAAGTCCCAAAACGGCTTACGTTCACTTGTAAATCCCGCACCAGCGCCTTCAAATCTTGAGCGAGTTTACCCTGTTCGGAACTAAGTTGAAACTGCTTAACATCGCTGAAACAGTTGTGCCAGGGAATTATTTGGGCTTGGATGCTGTAAACTTGTTCACGGCTTGGTTGACTAGTTTCTAAATAGTCTACATTTTGGGGTGAGGCCGATACGGCAGCGACGCACTCAGATAGTGCGGCTCTTACTTCGCCTATGGCACCAACACTGAGGACCAACCGGCTGTCCAAGGCTGAACGCAAACGAGCCACTAACTCAGAAGGGGGTTGTCGTTTTCTGGCCACACAGGCCAAACATCTTGCTTAAGAAAGGAAATACCACGACAACGTCGCGACGCCATGGTTGGCAATACTCCTGCAAATAGGACAGAACTAATTAAGACAATGAACTGCAGCAAGCAAATACAATAAAAGAAAGAACAATGCTAAAAGTAATAACATAGGAAATGATGAATGATGAGGTAGGAAATATTCCCTATCTTAACTAGAAAACCGCGCTCTGAACGACCATTGAAATTCCACCATTGAAATGCACCTGCTTAACCAAAATCAAAAACGCGAAAAGATAGAGCCGAGGTTTTAAGTACTCGTCACCATTTGACAAACTATATTACCATTAAAAACAATATATGCAAAGAGAAACTATTTCTGACATCAGCGCCATTCACTTTACCTAGCAATTACAAATGGAGCAACAGTGTGGATACCAAAAACAGCTATAAATGAAACAGGGCCTTTTATCAGATTATAACTTTTTGTAGACAAATTCATAAATTGAAAACCTTTAATGTCAAATTACGATCAAATGTCATTACCATTTAAACCACAAACTGTATATATTTTAACAATGGTCACAGCTTGGAGAAACAGTAACGGGTGCAAAAAAGTGAAATACAATTTTCCGTTACTCTGAACAAGAACGTTATAAACCTGTCGCACTGGGCTGATTCAACCTTTAAACTACCATGGAGCTAAGGCACAATGCCCTGAATTTTAGAATAAAAAATAAGAAATATGAAATATCAGGACTAGACGCTGTCTCTGTATCTCGCCAGCGAGAGAAAAACATCCGCGTCGCGGCTAACCTTTAAATTTAGTGAGTGAAGAAACAAATTTCATGTTTCGCGCAGAAGCCCTCCTCCCCCCCCCCCCCCCCAAACCTTTTTTTAGGTGAAACTTTCAGTATGAAGGATTTCTACCCCGTGCAAGATCGGTCACAGTTAACAACACGTGGCCAAAATGTACGACAGAGATAAACCCCTTAAGCACGAGTTTTAAGCCACGCAGTACGGGTTGCATACTTTTCCTTTAACAAGATTGCCTAGGATTACGAAACACAGTAAGTAAAACACAACAGGGCTATGAACTGACAAAATAAGCACCACGCCTATGAAATACAGTCAACTGTGGCCAAACCAAACACAAGGTCCCTAAAGCCAGTGCGGTTATAGATAGCCTTAGACATTAAAAATATTCAAATGTGTGTGAAGTCCTAAAGGAGCAAACTGCTGAAGCCATCGGTCCCTAGTCTTACACGCTACTTAAACTAACTTAAACGAACGTATGCTAAGAACACATACTCATGCCCGAAGTAGAACTCGAACCTCCGGCGGGAGGGGCCTCGCAGTCCGTGGCATGGCGCCTCAAACCGCACGGCCACTCCGCGCGGCCCGACATTAAAAGAAAACCGGAGGTGCTACCAGATGAGACAAGTAAACCAAAAGAACGAGCAGTTTACAACAGGAGAAGATTTCGATAGTTATTTAAAGGGCTTGACTCTGTATAAACGAGGGCTACCAAACTGGCATGGAATAACTAGCCACGAGCTAGTAGGTTACAATTACCAAAGTTTGCGAATGGCGACCTGCACTGACCACTTAGGCCTCTAGAACGAGGAACATCGCAGTTACACGAAACAGTCAATAGATTACAATTGCGTACCTTGGTGGGCGGCAACCTCCTCGGCGAAGATGGTGCAGGGCGGCGTCAGGTGCAGAAGCACAGCTGTGAAGTCACTACAGTCCGACTCCCATGGGCTGCACACCACACTGCCGTGAGGCTGTAACAGACTAAAGTCTCAGCTACGTCCGAGCCACCACTACACGGCCAACACTGCCGCAGTTACTGCGCTCAGCGCGTTGGGCATCACAAAAGATGGTCGAATAAAAGAATAATTCCAGAAACACTGCAGAGCTTGGACTAAGATACCTAAACCGCTAGAAATTTGATACTCAATTCGGTTCGTCTTCGATTTAAAAAGGCACCGGGAGCGGACAGGCGGGGCAGTGAGACCCTTACGCGCCCGGAACTATCACGCTCACTTACAAAATATTATTCCTCGCCTGCTCCCACATTTTTATCCCAGAGTAGCTCTTGCAATCTACGTCCTCACTTATCTGATGTTTATATTCCAATCTCTGTCTTCCCCTACAGTTTTTACTCTCTACAATTCCGTTTCGTACCAAGGAAGTTATTCCATAATGTCTTAACAGATGTGCTATCATCCTATCCCTTCTTCTTGTCAGTGTTTTCCACATGTTCCTCTACTCTCCGATTCTGCGCATAGCCTCCTCATTCCTTAACGTATCAGTCCACCTAATCTTCAGCATTCTTATGTAGCCCCACGTCTCCTATGCTTCGATTCTTTTCTGTTCCGGTTTTCCCTCAGTCTGTGTCTCACTGCCATTAAGAGTTGTTCTCCAAATGTATATTCTCAGACATTTCCTCCTCCACTTAAGACCTATGTTTGGTACTAGCAGACTTCTCTTAGCCATGAATGCCTTCTTTGCCTGTGCTAGTCTGCTTTTAATGTCCTCCTTGCTCCGTCCGCCATGGATTATTTTGCTGCTTAGGTAGCAGAATTCCTTAACTTCATCTACCTCGTGATCACCAACCCTGATGTTAAGTTTCTCGCTGTTCTCATTTCTGCTGCTTCTCATTACTTTCGCCTCTCTCCGATTTACTCTGTCTATATTTTTTACTCATTACACTGCCCATTCCATTCAGCAGATCTTGTAATTCCCCTTCACTTTCACTGATGATAGCAATGTCATTAGCGAATATTATCATAGATATCCCTTCACGTTGAATTTTAATTCCAAACTTCAACCTTTCTTTTATTTCCTTCATTGCTTCTTTGATGTATACGTTTAACAGGAAGGGCGAAAGACTACATCCATGCCTTAAACCCTTTTTAATTCAGGCACTTCGTTCTTGGTCCTCCATTGTTATTCATCGCTCCTGGTTCTTGTACATACTGAATATTACCCGTCTTACCAAATAGCATACCCTAATTTTTCTCAGAATTTTGAACATGTTGCACCATTTGACGTTGTAGAAAGCTTTTTCTAGGTCGACGAATCCTTTGAAAGTATCTTGATTTTTCTTTAGTTTTGCTTCCATTGTCAGCCCCCAACGGCATATGTGCCTCTCTGGTGCCTTTACGTTTTCCAAAGCCATACTGATCGTCGCCTAACACATCCTCAATTTTCTTTACCATTATTCCGTATATTGTTCTTGTCAGCAACTTGAAAGTATGAGCTGTTACGCTGAGTGAGCTATAATTCTCGCACTTCTCGGCTCTTCCACATTTCAGAATTGTGAGGACGATGTTTTTCCTAAAGTCAGATTGTACATCGCCAGACACACACATTCTACACACCAGCGTAAATAATCGTTTTGTTGCCATTTCCCCCAATGATTTTAGAAATTATGATGGAATGATCTATCTCTTCTGCGTTATTCGAACTTATGGCCTTCCAGATCTTTTCAAAACTCTGATTGTAATACTTGATTCCCCTACCCCTTCTACATCGATTCCTGTTTTTTCTTTTATCACGTCATAAGCCCACTGCGCTCTTAATTTACCACCATTGCTCTTAATTTCAGAGAGGGCTGCTTTGACTTTTCCGTATGCTGAGTCAATTCTTCCGACAAGCATTACTGTTTCGACTTCTTCACATCTTTCATGGATCCATTTCACCTTAGCTTCACTGCACCTCCTATGTATTTCATTCTTAAATGGTTTATATTTCTGTTTTCCTGAACTTCCGTGAACATTTTCGAACTTCCTTCTTTCATCGATCATTCGAAGTATTTCTTCTGTTACCCATGGTTTCTTCCCCTTTAGCTTCTTTGTACCTATGACTTTCTTCTTACTTCCATGACTGCCCTTTTTATAGATGTCCGTTCCTCTTCAACTGAACTGCTTATTGAGCTATTCTTTATCGCAGTATCTACAGCTTCAGAGAAGTTCAAGCGTATCGCTTCATTCCTTAGAACTTCCGTATCCCATCTCTATCCGCATTCATTCCTCCTGACTAGTCTCTTTAACTCCAGCCTACTCTTCATAACTACTAAATAGTGATCTGAATCTATATCTGGTCCTGGGTACGCCTTAAAATCCCGTATCTGATTACGGAATCTCTGCCTAGGCATGATCTAATCTAACTGAAAGCTTCCTGTATCTCCCCGCCTTTTCCAAGTACATCTCCTTCTCTTTTGATTCTTGAACAGTGTGTTCCCTACCATTAGCCGAAATTTATTGCAGAACTCACTTAGCCTTTCTCTTCTCTCATTCCTAGTACCAAGCCCATATTCTCCCGCAACACTGTCTTCTACTCCCTCCGTTACAACCGCATTCAAATCGCTCATAACTATTAGATTATCATCTCCCTTTACGCACTGAATTACCCATTCAGTATCCTCATACACGTTCCCTCTCTCTTCATCTTTGGCTAGCGACGTCGGCATGTATAGGTGAATTATCGTCCCCGGTGTTGGTTTTGATGTCGATTGTGATAACAACCCTATCACTGAAGAGTTCACAGTATCGTACTCTCTGCCCTACTTACCTATTCATAACGAGCCCTACTCCCTTTACACCATTTTCTGCTGCCGTTGACATTAGTCCCCAGTCATTTGACCAGATCTTCTTATTTTTCCATTTCACTTCACTGACCCCACTATATTTATACCTATACCTAGACTGTCTTCAGATTTTCTCTAGCTTCCCTTCCACGTTCAAACTTATGACATTACACACCCAGACTGGTAGAACGTTGTGCTTTCGCTTGTTATTCAATATTTTTCTTGTGTCATCTCCCCCTTGGCAGCCACCTCCCGGAGCTCCGAATAGTGGGACTGAGGTGGAATCTTTTGCCAATGGAGAGATCATCATGACATTGTTTTCAATTACAGGCCACATGCTCTGTGGATATACAATATGTGTTTTTAATGCAGTGGTTTCCATTGCCTTCTGCTTCCTCATGCCGCTGATCACTGCTGATTCTTCCGCCTTTAGGGGCAGCTTTCCACAGCCACGGGAAAAGAGAGCCCTGAACCTCTGTCCTCTCCTCCATCCTCTTTGACAAGGCCATTGACAGAATGAAGGTGACTTCTTATGCCGGTAGTCATCTGTCGCCATTGCTTGATGATTTTTATTCAAAATTTAGGAGGTGACGGGATTCGAACCCGGGATGGAGGATGTTTTGATTACTAATCAAGGCACTACCCCTACACCACGTGAAACAGACGAAAGTAGATTACTACACAGCAAGTTGATCAATTCCGGAAGACTTCAATGAGCTCTACACTAAGAAAGTTGTTGTGCACACAGAAACGTCCCAATTCTTAAAGTCAGTTTGACTTGCCATGAATTCGTGCCACTCGACCCTTTGGACACCGACGGGAGGACATCGCTGCCCAATCACAACCGGCTCCAGCTCACTGTTCCTTGCGGCAACGCCTCGCTTCCTCACTCGCGACACCACCACCACATCCCCTAGGTAAACCGCGGCTGCAATCTCATGCGGACAAGGATAGAAATTTGTAAAAAAAAAAAAAAAAAAAAAAAGGAGCCGACAAGGCGAACACTGGAATCTTCACGTTGCGGTCTGACTCCTGTTTGTGTTTCACGTACGGGATAATGTTCGGTATAAAATCGGTGAATCTATCAACGTTTCTGTTACGTGTATATTGCGTTGCTTGCCGCAGTGACAAGTGTAGCACGTTTGTAGCACGTTCACATGATTTAACATTGTGGTGAATCAGGGGACATATGATAAACGAACTGTATGACTGAAATTTAACTGTGTACAACATGTGATAAGTTGCACTACGTCGGTAGCTGACTGATCAGCGCAACGGAATGTCATGCCAAAGGGCCCGGGTTAGATTCCCAGCTTGGTCGGAGATTTTCTCCGCTCAGCGACTGGGTGTTCCGTTGTCCTAATCATCATCATCATCTCATCCACATCGACACGCAAGTCGCCGATGTGGCGTCAACTCGAAAGACTTGCACCAGGCGAACGGTATACCCAATGGGAAGCCCTAGCCACACGACATTTCATATCACTTGTACCACGAATTCGAGTTCCCAGTGTGCAGGAAATATCCTACATAAAATTTCATAAAATCCATTTCAATCATTAGGACACAGTGTTTTAATTAGAAGACCGTATCGAGAAAATGAGAGGCTACGTTGTATTAAAATGTTATCATGCTCTCTACGTCCTTACACTACGAAATATGGATTACGATATCGGCTCGTAAAATGTTGACATAGGTTACGAAATTTGTTGTCAGGAACAGGCCTTGAAAATAAATGAAAGAAGTATAAGTAAAGACTGTGGCGCAAGCCGATGATCGTGCTGTTGGGGTGACTGAGCAGAATACAGCCTTATTTCACTTGGCTCTGGGAGGGGGAGGGGGAGGGGGAGGGTGGCAGGGTGGCCCATCACACCGGACGTTTCCTACACTCAGGAGATATCCCCGGCACTCGCTTGATAGCGCTGTGGACTTAGGACCGTCCTGGAGGGGACTGGAACGAGGAAAAGTACACATCCCTAGCTGGGATTGAACCTTGGGCCTCTGAGCCCGGAGGCTAATGGTCCACTCTTCTCTTTTCCTGCTAGACCGCCATGGCCACTTAAACATAAATGGCGAAAAGAATGTTCTGTACCAGTTTCTTGCAGAAAGCCATAAGTTTAAATTTGATATGACTGATATTGAAGTATGTCCAGCTATTAATCTACATAAAAACTTCGAAGCCAACTGTGGACATAAGCAGGCGAAACTTTAGGACATACGCAAGCCTATCAGAGCTATGGCGTAGTGTTTATGTTAAAGCAGTATATCCTATCGTGAGGCGGTGCAGCCAGAGAGCAAGAAAGGTACCATGGTAGTGAAGAACAATGGAGGAAGCAAACAAGAACATGAAAAACAGAAAAACAGTTCCCAGTGAAAGTAACATAAAAGATCATCCTGGTCTATTACAAGTAATGTCACTTATTCGTTACAGTTGGGGAAGGTGCAAGCTTAGCACACAGTGTGTCGTGACGGAGGGACACTGCTGTAGACAGGACCACAGTCGACTACGCTGGCGTTGTCTTGGTTCCCAGTGGGTACCACTGAACTTCGAGACTCGTAGTGGAGTCGCAGTTAATCGCAGTCGGATTGTAGTTGATGCCGGATTCGCACTCCAATTCGCACCGTTGAGGAGCGGTAGGAGGCGGTCCTGTAAAGGCCGCCCGGTGTGTGAATACTACGAAGTTGGCTGGAGCCACGTGGACCGCAGAGCCAGGCTATTCCCGATTGTCCCCCGTAAAAGTAGCGCACTCGTTCCTGCACCGGATGTCGCAGTGAAGTTGAGCTGTCGGGTGCAGGCGTCTGATAGGGTGACAACCCGCATGGCAGCATTGTGTGGCGTGGGGCTATGTCATCAGGCACCAACCATATGCTGCGTAAAGTGCGTTACAAAATTTAAAATCCGCGGATGCAGATGAATGACTTGAGAGTGCGGACAGCAATTCCCTTACCTCTGCAGATCTGCTTACAGTCATTGAATCCAGCCAGATTAAACATATTCCTAGTGACATACTGAAGTAAACTGGGATTACTTCCTAAAACGTTCTGTAACATTGTTGTGCTGAATGGGCAAAATGGAGTTAAACGTCCCATTTCAAGCAAAAGATAGTTTTTCAAGCATCTCAATTTTTATGGCGTCGTATCTCCTGAAATGTACCTCGTACAACGGCGTAATTTTGTAGGTACATTCAATAGTATATCTGGGTATTGTCTGCAAACTGTTTTGCGAATAGAGTGGACAGTTACGAAATTCACTCTTGGTGATGAAATACGCACGAACAGAGAAAACGTATTAAGCGATGGCAATGATAAAAAATTTCGTAAAGATTTGAAATTATGTGTTAAGTTTGGTGGCAGTCGCTCTTTCATTCTCAAACACTGGAGGAATACAGTCCGGGTATTTTCGCGCCGTCTGTTACGTTCCGTCAAGACAAACACACAGTTTCTAGCTGTAATAATTGTTTTATTGGGTTAAACTTTCAACGTAAATCATGCCTCTTAATGAGTAGATACTGACAGCATATCAAATTTTTAAAAGCGATGAATTACTACGCGAAATATTGAAAATCAATCCATTAGATAGGCTGTCTGCAACTGGCACCGGGTTTCGGGACAGTGATTTAGTAACAGGGTTTGGAGACTAATGTTATCAGTATCGAGATACTGAATTCGTCCCTGAACACATCTGCCTCGGCTATGAAATTCCGTTTAGGAAACGCTACCGAAAGACAGAAATTCCACGTAGGAGACGGTTTATTCGGGAAATTTTCAGTTAATATCCAGCGTTAGACCTGTTTGACATGGGTTCCACATGCTTAAGCAATATCCATAGACGGTTCCCCTAAGTATTTTGTAAGCAATCTCCGTAGCAGACGGATTGCATTTCCCTAGTATTAAACCAATAAACAGAACTTTGCACCCTCGTTTACCTACAACTGAGCCTATGACATCGTTCCATATAAAATCCCTACCAGCGTTACACACATGTAATTTGTTTGAGAAAAATGGAAAGGTTCAGGAGGAACAAAGGGGACCCAGAAGAAGGGAGTACAGATTATTACGTCAACTAACTTAAGCGGTCGATATTTGCCAAAATGCTACAGTGCCTCAACTTTAGGGTTTGGTGTGAAAAACTAATGGATCTCATAATTTCGACCTGCTCGGATGCTTAAAGTGTAGCCCTTGTTTTATCAGATATAACGCAACCGAGGTGTACTGGGTGACCTGCAGTGATTGCCCCCATCTGGTACAACGGAAAAATTTGCAGGAGCCTTAGCATCAGTTTTAAAGAACATCTTAGGGTTTCTAGCTCTAAATCTGCCTTGAATACCTACTTTCGTGAGCAGAGGTATTCCGTCGCCGATTTCCCTTGTAACTTAAGAATTTTACATCAAGAAAACAATGGGGCGCTTAATACCCAGATTATATTCATCAAGAGTTTCAGAATGGGGGCACTTAGCGACCTCCAACAAACTTGAACCATAATTTCAAACCTCTCCTAAACATTTTCTCGGCTACACGCTTATAGTCAAGTCGTTAACATATTAACTCAGTTGCAGAGAAATAAGACAATTGAAGCATGGGAGTTCGAAGGGTTTCTGACTGTAACTAAATGATAAAAACATGTCTTGATTGCAACAATAATTTTAAATATCATCCGATTTATTAAAATCAATACGGAGTTCCTTAAAGATTTCCTACTGCATTCTGTAATATCACCCGTCGTTACTATTTAGTGCCAACATGGTCATAGCCCTCCCTAGATGTTTTTCGTGTAAAGTTGTAAGTAGGATTTTTCTAAGGGGACGTTTCAAAGTGATAAAAGGTTAATTATTTAATGTAACTGCAATAAATCTAGTTTTAACCACAAATGCTAAGATTAACATTACGTTTTATTACTTTTTGAACACGAAGAGTTTATAATTGGGAAATATCGGAAACTTAACCTAGATCTATGTAAGACACAGCACAGTATCCATACAGAAAATATCTGTCACCACATTGGGAGTGAACATTATTTAGCACGATTTTACATTTTGGGCGTACTCTGCTGTATTCTGCAGGCGAAGTCTTTGAAATGTTGAACTAAATATTTGTATGATGCCGAAACTCTAGATCATTGCATCTGACGCTATGATAAATCTCTGAAATATTTTGACGATATCATATTCTCATAGATCTCAAACGATGTGTAACTGTAGTGTTGGTGGAAGACATCATGAGGACATTAAGTGCCGTAGCAAGACAATGCAGATACCTCAAGCAAAGGCCTTTAGCTCCTAAGTATACCACTACTGACTCCCTTACTTAATGCTGGAATGTCGACAGACCGCCTTTGGTTTTGTAGAATATTTTAGAGCTGTGGCGCACTGTTGATGCACTATCAACAGTACCTCGGGTAGGTAATGCGGCAACAACATAGTTCCCCAGAAACAGTTCTTCGCGGCCAAGTTCGATCGTGGCGTCAGGTCAAATCAGCCCTGCTGTTACAAGCTACGATCAGGTGCGCTAATTTTACGGTGAACAAAACTGTAGGCCATTAAAACTGCAACGCTATGCAGGATACCAAGTAACGGAATGTTAAATGTTGCAGATACAGTATAATAGGAATAATACACGATTAAGTCTGTACGAGGTTTGCGGGTGTACAGGGCGCGATATTTAGTGTACATATCTACTTCTACAGCAGTGACTCTAACCCGCTGGGCACCGATTCGAACTGAGCTTGGATGACGCATGTGCGTATATTCTGCATTAATGCTGTCAGAGATCAGCAATTGTAGCGGCCAGCGAGAGGCGACGCGCCATTCTCTTGACGACCGACGTTCCATGTTCAGATGTTTTCAGTGGGTGGAAACCTGGAGAACGTGCTGCCCAGGGCAATAACTGAATGGCATCTAAGTCAAGGTAGGTCCGTCAGAAGAGCACATTATCATTTAATGCTGATTTAACTTTTTTGTTACGGAAGCGTCGAAGAAGCGGCACGGCCACTGACTTCAACACGTTAGAGATGTGACGCCCGCTGTCCAAATTACCCGCTATGTCAACCAGAGGTAATCGAGTAATATACGCATTGACGCCCTGTACCATCCCGCTAGGAGCGCGGCCTGTATGACGGTGACGACTGCAATCTAGCAGCTTTGTATTCGGAGCCTCCGGACAATGCCGGATCTGTAATGCTGCTGTAGACGGAACCTGAAATCCTATTACAAGGTCCCTGCGCCCAGTGTTGTCGCAGGGCGGCCACAGTCGTCGGCTCTATCAGCAGTAGTGGTGCTGGTAGTCCACGGTGATCCATACGTCATCGCACCGCCCGTGGGGATAATTGTCTTGCTGCAGTTAAGTCCATGTTCTGACTTACATGGCGCATATAGACGGTACTGTACGGCCGAACGAAGGAAATATCTGTCTTATCGTCTGCTAGCTGCGTTTGGCTGTAGCAAGGCGTTGAGCAAGGACGTCCGTACAATAATTTGTTGCGTTGGTGTAGGGGTTGGAGAGGGCTTTACTTCGGGAAAGGAGTATATTTAATATTTCGGGAGACGAATTGCTACTTGTAAGAGCTATCAGAAGTTTGGACCCAGTTAAAAACTTGCGTAATACCAACATTTAAATCATTTTCTTGAAATAAAAGCACCTGATCATACTATAGTTTTTCCTTTTCCCGTCAGCTGGGGAGGGAGGAAGAAGGATGTGCGGTTTTCCCTTTCCCCGGGTTTGGGCGTCCTTGGCTTTGAGTACGCCTCTTCACTCCAATCATTCCATATTTGCATGGTTAGGAACAAACAAATGATAAACCGCAGTCTCAAAGGACGCAATCTTGCCGCTATCGAATTCGGGAACCCGCTAGTAGATTTCTTACACGAGGATAACACTGTCGTCTCACAAACAACCAAAATTCAATTGCGATTCGTGTATAAAAACTCCCTACTGTAATATTCCCTTCTGTAGAGAATGTAGATGGCGTTACTTCCACCTACTTTGTCTGACTGCGCTAAGGTGCTAATCATTTACGTATCCAGTCACGTGGTACTCTTCATCGTAATCTTACGTTAGTTGCATGCCACCTTCATGGAGCTGAAGCTTTAATGCAGTGCGTATTTCAGTAGACTAGATACGGTTTGGATATCCGGTATCGCATATTTGCGGAAAGACATCGTAAAAATTGTGACGGACGATTAAAACCTGTTCAGTCAGAACATTATGACCACCGACTTACTACCAATATAAACCCGCCCAGGAGATAGTAGCGTCATCTGGCAAGGAGCTACTGCTATTCAGACACATGCACAATGCATATAGTATCATGAGCGTGCTGTCCGTGTGTAGAAAGGGGAAGGCGCACTATCAGTCTGAGTTTGAGCGAGGGCTAATTGTGATGGCCTGGAGGTTCGGCACGAGCATTTCAGAGACTGCACGACTTTTCGCGTGTGGAGTAAGTGTCTTCAAAAAGTGGTGAAAGCAACGTGAAACAACGTTCACACGTCATTACAGGTTAGAAGTCGTAAGCTGCAGGCTGGTAAAACAGGATAGGTGCCGAAATGTGGAGGAACTAAGATCAGGCTTTAATGCTTGGGAGAATATAAGTGTGTCTTAACACACAGTGTACCGATCCCTCCTAAAATTGGGCCTCCGCAGCCGACAACCTACGCATGTGCCAATGTTAACACCACGACTTCGGTAGCTACGACTGAAATGGGCACGTGACAATCGGCACTGGACGTTCGCGCAGCGGCAGAGCGTTGCAAGGTTTGATTAATCCCAATATCTTATTCATCATGCCAATGTGAGGGCGCCAATCCGCCGTCTTATTGACGTCTTTACTGTGGGACGGAGAGACGCTGGCGGCAGCTCCGTTACGCTCGAGGAAAATTCACCTAGGTCCAGTGGAACTCGTGCAAGGCACCTTGACGGCCAAGGAGTACAGTCCACGTACACCTGTTATGACGATCGTGTTTCCCAATGGCAGTAGTATTTTTCAACAAGATAATGCGCCATGTCACAAGGTCAGGAGTGTGGTCGAGTGGTTCGAGAAACACAGTGGTGAGTTCCAATAGATGTGCTGGCCCCCCTAACTCGCTAGATCTGAACTCGATCGAACACATCTGGAATGTGACTGAACTGGGCGTCAAAGGGTATCACTGCCCGCCCACCCCCTCCCCCCCCCCCCCCCATTTACGGGAATGAAATGAGGCGTGAGCAACCTACCAAGGCCTCATTGGTTCCGTACCACGCCGCGTCGCCGCTGTAATCCATGCCAAAAAATGACATACCAGCTATCAGGTGGTAATAATGTTCTGGCTGATCAGTGCAACATACCGAGTCCACGAACGGTTCCATGCATAGCGTCACTG
The DNA here is from genome assembly GCF_021461395.2 of Schistocerca americana. Taxonomy (NCBI): domain Eukaryota; kingdom Metazoa; phylum Arthropoda; class Insecta; order Orthoptera; family Acrididae; genus Schistocerca; species Schistocerca americana. Next base: position 529,319,791 of record NC_060119.1, read on the forward strand.
TCTCGTACTGCTGAAATTATATAATACTACAAATTTTTAGCAATTAATTAAAGAAGCGACTGTGACATCATGGAAGTTGCAACCTGCATAATATCAACCTTACAGTGGCGGCTAGTTTGCGAGTGAACATTAAGACCGAGTACTATAAGAATGGAGTAAAGCATAATTAACATTACTAAGACGAATTACGACAAACTAGCTACGAAAGTTCAAATTGATCACAAGCGACTTTTTGTCAGTAAAAACAACCTGCTCTTTATAAACAGTACTTTGTCAGATTTTTAACGAAACTCATGTTGACTTAGTGCCTGCAGTCAGTTTACAGTAATTAGGGTAGGGGGGGGATCGAGGGGGTGAAGGGGGCCGGGGAATGGAGAGCAGAGTGGTTATTACGTGGTCTGGGTGTAGATAGCTTATTTTGCGTTTGTCTCTGCAAGGGAAGCAATACATGGGTTTTTGAAGTTTCTGTTATCCATACGGTGTCTCTTACTCAGACAGTGCTTCGTGATGGCTATTTTCTCAGGTAACCTAACTGCGAGTTGCGGCATAGCTCAGAGCGTCCAGCACATTTGAGCAGTATATGGTTCATAAACACCCCACTGACTGAGGCTTGGATTTCTTCTGAACCAGCCCAGGAAGGCAGTAGAATATATGGAAGGGCAATGTAAGGGTTCAGTTATACCGGCTTCATTCCTGCTAACACCTTCATTGAAAAGTGGTATATAAAAACAAAACAAAAATGTATGTTTCTGTGTGATAGAAGAAGAGGAGAAGGTAGGAAAGTCCTCTTATTAACATCAATATTAAAAATTAAGAATACGAATATTGCCAGCTCACAATGACCCAGAATGGCATTCCAGAGGATTGAGTGCCCGAGAAACTGATGTGGATGCGACACAAGCCACCAAGAGTTGGTAAGGAATACGTGGGGAGGGGGGGGGGGGGGGGGGGTGCAGCCTGCATGGCCAGCAGTTGGTTTTAAAATGATGATAATATTAATTTAAAATCAGCCGTTGCTTTGTTTTCGAAGTGTACTGACGACTTTCAGTTACGTGAGGCTATAATTGTTTATGGTTATTGCTTTTTATAGTGAAAGTTAGTTAACACAATGAGCCACAGTATTTTTATTTTGGAACACACAACTGCTTATCTTCATGTTGCCTTTACATTTTGAACTGGGTTGAAATTATGAGAAACGTAAGCTTTCAACATGTACATTTGTTTTAAAGCGGTACCGGTATAACATTTTAAAACGGAGATACGTTATTCACACTTGCTAACTAAGACAGTTGTTTATTCTTCGGAGTTTGAAATTTTAATTAAATTGTTTAATGACGGATTCCGCGCAACGGCGGAGTATTAAGATAGGTCAGTCAGAGGCTAATTTACTGTACCAATAACTTAGTTTTTACTGGTATAAATAGTTTTTCTAGAGCATTATTAGTCAGGCCAGCTACAAATTGTGGTTCATCCAAGTCTAATTATATACATATCTAAATTTCCTTTCGAATGTTAGCGCTTTCGATCAATGAGACCGGCTTATCCGACAGAGAGTTAAGGTGGACCCGCAACAACAAGCTCATTTAATCTTGTGACACAAGAGTCAGACAAATCTTGTAAGAAATACCGCAGACGTATTACAAGACAGACAGCCATCTCGGACCTTCTGTTCCACAGTAGGAGGTCGTACTGTCGCCGAATGTTTAGGCTGTGGGAGACCCTCCTACACCAAAGAGAAAGAAGGAGTCAGTCTGCAGGCGACTCTGTCCTGTGGTGGGAGTGCGGCTACGGCACGGTGCTGGCAGCTGCCGCCCCTGCACTGCCTGTTACGACCTGGTCCCGCAACCTGCCCTACTGACACCCCAGAGACTTGTTAAGTCGCGTAAGGACCTTGCGAGGAACGCATTATTCATCACACCTTACAGTTTACTGCAGACACTTTAACAGAATACCTCGTTTAAAATTTGAGTTTGTGGCATAGAACGGATGCATCATACAGATGAATAAGACATGTAATGACCGCACATCTACACAGGCACGGAATATTTTATTAAAATTCCTTTAGGAGGAAAGAAAAGGAAGATGACGAAGTAATTTTTTCCCATATCGTTTCTTAGTAAATAAAGTGTATGTCAACTGTGTTATTAGAGACTGACAAAGATATAAGGACAATCGGGTGCAACCTTCCTCAGTAAATATCTGTATTTATTATTCACCTCTGAAAATAAGACATTCAGATTCAGGTTTCACTTGGGAAGTCGCTAAGACAAATGCTGGGATGGTTACTTTGAAAGCCACTTCAGCTTACCTCTCAATCCTTCCTAATAAAAGCCTGTGTTTCATCCGATGTCCTCGGCGCTGATGAGATAAATCCCTAATCCTGTTTCTTTCCGTGCTTTTCTCAAACCACTTCTGAAGTAAGACATAGAAGTTTCATCACTCCCCCACCCAAACGTCCACTACCCTCTACCTGTCTATCAGCTCTAGCTCAGCGTTAACTCTTTTCTTTCGGTACGCATTGGCAAACGACGATGACAGGTTGGCTGGTTTGAACGAGGATGAGAGCATGAGAATGGCCCAGCGACGACAAAATTGCTAGCGAACAAATAAATGAGAGAATAAAAAATTGTGTGTCTTAGGGACATTTATTTTCAGGAAAGCAGAATTCAAGATGAGTGCTGATAACATTAGTTTTAGACTGGGTGAATTCGGTAAGTCCGGAGTTCTGTGCAGGCAGTTTAAGTAGTTTTATGGGCTTGCAACATTTACGTTCGATATCGATTGTATTTGCTTCATGTAACTTCTATATTTACCTACCTATAACGCAATATCAGTCTTAGTATGTTCTTCGGTTCAACACAAATGAACGCAATTGTTCTTACTTTCTGTAAAATTATTTAACAAGAATTAATTTGTGAATGTTATTTTCGAAACTGTGTTCTTTCATAATAGTAACAAGTTAAATTAAAGTATATAGCACTGGTTCATGCGTAGGACACGTAGGATAATGCTATATGCAAAACCTGGAGGAAGTTCCTCCGTAACGAAAAACTGTAGGCGGGAAAGTAAAAAGTGCTTTGCGCGAAGTACCCCAAAAAATCTTTATGGCACAAAGCATCCAAACAGTTAACAACCTCTGTGTTGAATGAGACTGGAGTCGTAGCAATATTGGGTTAGTTACGTCTCGGATGTGGATGTATATTGGTTATTAGATATGGTGTTCATTATTATTTAGATCTTAATCATATAATTCCGCCGCTAAGAAGATACTTTAGAGAGAAATTTTACGTCAAGAGAAGTTTCATGTATGACGACCCCAGACTTGTGCAACAGAAATTATCTACAGCGAGGATCTTCAGTAAATGTAAAGTTCAATATTGTATTTATTTGCATAGACCAGTAAGTTGTATAATGTGCAAATAATAAGTGATCTAATTTCAACTTTGTGTTAAGAACATTGATTTTATTCCTCAGTCGCTTACGTGGTAAGCTCCTCTTCCAAGTGATTCAATTACTCCGAGTGTCCGAAATATTACCGAAATTCAGAATCATTTCTGTTTTAAAGTGTCTATTTTTCAAGTGTTTGGGTTCTTTTATTTTTGTATGGAATGCTCCACACAGTCACGAAAATTGAGTGGTTAGTCTTTCAAAGAATAGGTTTAAGAACAAAGGACTAATTACAATATTTGTTTTTCTCATCAAAAGCTTTGATCAATACTAAAAGTAACATAACTGAGTTGTGATTTTATGAAGCATGTATGCGTTATTACAAAAAATGGTTCAAATGGCTCTGAGCACTATGGGACTTAACTTCTGAGGTCATGAGTCCCCTAGAACTTAGGACTACTTAAACCTAACTAACCAAGGACATCACACACATCCATGCCCGAGGCAGGATTCGAACCTGCGACCGTAGAGGTTGTGCGGTTTCAGACTGTACGCCTAGAACCGCTCGGCCATCCCGGCCGGCTGTGTTATTACAGATTAAAGGCCGACACAGTTACTCCCTACTTTTCAGGTTTGTGACAATGCTCTTATTTGTATACGAAGTGTGTGAGAAAAGTAATGAGACTGAGTTTTTACCAATCAAAATTTTAATTTTTTCAAACAGCAATACTGACGCCTTCAGACTATTTTCCTTCGGCAGCTTTACACCGGCGGAGTAGTTGCTGTCAGTCGTGCTAGCAGCGCTGAAAGGTTTCAGCTGGTAGGATCTTTAACGTGTCGGTCACATACATTTGAATCTCTTCCAGAGTCCCAAATGTCATCCTTTTAAGACATTTTTCAATTTTGTGAAAGGAAAAAAATCACAAGGGCTCATATCAGGTGAACAGGGCGGCTGTGGAACGACAGGAATGCCTTCCGAGGTCAAAAATTTCGTGATGGAAGTGACCATGTGACGTCGGGCCTTGTCATGATGCAGCATCCACCTGTCTGCAACGCCCGGTCTCACTCGATTCAACCCACTCCTGAACTCCTGAACATTTCAAGAGCATCTTTCTAAAATACTTGGCTGACAGTTTATCCGGGAGGAACAAATTCTTTATGTATGGCATCCATACTTTCAAAAAAGCAGATCAGCGTTATGTTGATATTTCGCTCATTCGTGCTTTACTCGGTCGAGAAGCTGTCATAGTGCGTCACTCCCAACTTTGCCGCTTCGTTTCAGGATCGTACTCAAAAATCCAGGATTCATCACCTCTGACTGCACTACTGAACCATTCGTAGTAGTCCTCCCAAGAAAATCGACCCAACGTTTCTTCGATTGTCCTTCTGGTCAGCTGTAAGGTATTTCGGTGCCGTTTCGATACGATCCTATCGCATGTTCAAGACTTCGATCATAAATTCAAAGCGTTTAACAGGTCACCGATCATCCCTATTGTCAAACGTCGGTCTGGCCTCACAAGAGAAAGCATATGGTTGACATTTTTTAAGCTGAAGGTCTCCGTGAGTGATGTTCATCTTCAGTGTGTTCTCGGCCTTCCAAAAATGATTTGTGTCAAAAAAAAACTTGTGCTCTAGAGAAGAAATGTTCTCATAGGACTGTTTAAACTTTACAAAGATCACACTCGTGGATTCTCCAAGATTAACACAAAATTTGAAGGCATAACGTTGCTCTAAATTCCGCTGATTCATTTTCATATAGCATAACAAAAACACACCTTCCCTAATGAGCTTTCAAAAATTACGTGATGGCTATACGGAGCTAAAAATTTGACTAAGCACCTGGAGTAGCGCGGAGTGGCCGCGCGGTTAGAGGGCCCATGTCATGGATTGCGCGGCATATTCCGCTGGAGGTTCTAGTCCTCCATCGGGTATGAGTGCGTGTGTTGTTCTTAGCATAAGTTAGTTTGAGTTACTTTAAGTAGTGTGTAAGTCTAGGGACCGATGGCCTCTACAGTTTCGTCCCTTATGAATTCACACACATTTGATCATTTTGAGCACATGGAAGGGATAAACACACAGATCCACACAAGTGAAACAACAAAGAGCAGCCAGAGCGCTCAAGTAGTTGTCAGTCTCATTACTAATCTCACACATTTCGTATTTATGTTTGTCTGTGTATTTTTATTGTGTCAGGTTTGAAGTTGTAGTTCTAAACCCAGTCAACAGACAGAACAGTTTCTGATCCTCCATATCGAATGTCGAGCCAGTAGTTCAGTAATTCTTAGCGACACTATTAATGAAGTGTAGTAATAATTATAGAGACATTTGTCCTTATATAAACACAACTGACAGCAGCTAACGAATATCGTCAGAGATTCAGGACCCCCATGTTCCACTTAAGTGTTGCGTAATTCAAAGACTTATATGTTCCAAATGAAAACATACAGCAAAAATACCAGTTATCATAATAGTTTTACAATCATTTCTATATAACAGTCTTTCAATAGTAAAGTATTAAGCCATATTATATCCAGTTTATCTGCGTTCCTTCCTTATTAAATGGTACTGTCTGGTGGACAGTATTTTTCTTGCTTTAATACACATAGTGCACGTTAGTGGGAGATAGTTTGTTGCCAAAACATTTTAACCTTTTATCTGTGTTTCTCATTAACAGCTACTTTACAAATACTTGTTAGATTGCGCCATTGTTTCGCGTCCAGATTAAAAAACAATTTATGTTCGAAATGGAGTCACATAAGGCAGGTAGTTTTCCTAATTAATAATATATTTACTTGGAATTACTTTGTTTAATCAGTCTGGCGAGTGTTTTTAATTTACATGATCATAGTTGACAACCCAATAACATTGGTTCGATTCCCGTCAGTATTCCTATTGCTTCCTTCTAAAACATAATCTTTCACATCATACGTCATTTTGTCTGATAAATTTCCATTAGCATACGCTCAAAAATTTCTTTCGAAGGTATAACACTATCGGGGATTGATTCATGTGGCAATAATAGGTAATGTTATGTGCTGAACATATGCTCTCGGAGAACTGTGATGAGTTGGTAGAATAACCAAAATGCCGGCCGGGGTGGCCGAGCGGTTCTAAGCGCTACAGTCTGGAACCGCGCGACCGCTGCAGTCGCAGGTTCGAATCCTGCCTCGGGCATGGATGTGTGTGATGTCCTTAGGTTAGTTATGTTTAAGTAGTTCTAAGTTCTAAGGGACTGATGACCTCAGAAGATAAGTCCCATAGTGCTCAGAGCCATTTGAACCCAATAACCAGAAAATATGTGCAGATATGTGGATATCATAAAATATTTTTTATCCGCAAGTTTTTTGATATTTTCTAATCGATCGGCTGTTACTTTTAGGATGTGCCCTGTACTTCGGAAAAAATCAAGTTTCAATAAACTGCTCAAAAATTTCATTTTTTATATCTCTGGTCAGATACGTTGATTTTAGTGATACGGATACTCTGTTATCTTCGACTAAATGGTGGTGCCGGTTCATCAATGTAACAAGAGTGCATTCACATAATACAGTAAGTGTCATTATACACGGAAGCGCCAAAGAAACTGGAACAGGTATCCGTGTTCAAATACAGAGATTTGTAAACAGGCAGAAGACAGCCCTGCGTTCGACATATGTAAGACAACAAGTGTCTGGTTCAGTTGTTATATCGGTTACTGCGGCTACAAAGGCAGGATACCAAGATTTAAGTGAATTTGAATATGGTTTTGTAGTCGGCACAGCCGGCCGAAGTGGCCGCGCGGTTCTGACGCTGCAGTCTGGAACCACGAGACCGCTACGGTCGCAGGTTCGAATCCTGCCTCGGGCATGGATGTGTGTGATGTCCTTAGGTTAGTTAGGTTTAACTAGTTCTAAGTTCTAGGGGACTAATGACCTCAGCAGTTGAGTCCCATAGCGCTCAGAGCCATTTGAACCATTTTGTAGTCGGCACACGAGCGATGGGACGCAGCATTTCCCAGGTAGCGATGAAGTGGGGATTTTCCCGTACGACCATTTCACGGGTGTAACGCGAATATCAGGAATCAAGTAAAACATAAAATCTCCGACATCGCTGCGGCCGGAAAAAGATACTGCAAGAACAGGACCAACGAGGCAGAAGTTCAATCCTTCGGTAAATTGCTGCACATTTCAATGCTGAGCCATCAACAATTGTCAGCGTGCGAACCATTCATCGAAACACCATTGATATGGGCTTTCGAAGCCGAAGGCACACTCATGTATCCTTAATGACTGCACGACACAAATCTTTACGCTTAGCCTGGGCCGTCAACGGCGACATTGGACTGTTGGTGACTGGAATCATGATGTCTGGTAGGACGAGTCTCGTTTCAAATTGTATCGAGCGGATGGACGTGTGCTGGTATCGAGACAACCCCACGAACCCATGGACCCTTCGCGTCAGCGGGAGACTGTTCAAGCTGGTGGAGGCTCTGTAATGGTGTGGGGCGTGTGCACTTGGAGTGATATGGGACCCTGATACGCTTAGATACGTCTCTGACAGATAACACATACGTAAGCAACCTTTCTGATTACCTCCATCTATTCGATTCTGGTGCATTCCCACGATCCTGGGCAATTCCAGCAGGACAATGCGACATCCCATACGTCCAGAACTGCTACAGAGTGCTTCCAGGATCACTCTTATGAGTTTGAACACGTCCGCTGGCCACCAAATTCCCCAGACACAAACATTATTGAGCATATGTGGGACTCCTTGCAACGTGATGTTGTGAAGAAATCTGCACCCGACTCGTACTCTTACAGAGTTATGGACAGCCCTGCAGGATTCAGGGTGTCAATTCCCTCCAGTATTACCTCAGACATCAGTCGAGTTCATGTAGCTTCGGGTTGCGGCATTTCTTCGTGCTCGTGGGGAGCCCTACACGATATTCGGTACCAGTTTCTTTGGACCTTCAGTGTATATCACTGCTTGTAAAATGTGTACTTCGCGTGAGCTTTCAGGCAGGGCATATTAGTTTTTAAGTATGTCATTGAGCGACTATGAAAGCACGGCAGTACGAGCTTGCTACTGGAGCAAGCTGCTGAAGTCTTTGAGGAGGACGGCCGTGTTCTTCGACGAGATGGGGGACGGATACATGAAAGCTGCGGTGGAGATGGGACTACCATTGATCGGCGGAAGAATGGCCCGGCCGTAATGTAACTACCTCATTCAATTGATCACAAATTTGGCGAAGGAGCTAGAGAATCGGCCCCCCTAAACAGCTGCAGGGAGGTAAAGTCGATACTATCCTACACGATATGTTCAAACAGCCAGTAAGAATTATACGCTACGAGCATCTCATTTCGTGTCTCCAAATGCACCGAATTCAGATTTGGAAACGTATATCTATGTGCTTTTGAATTCATGTTGGCTCCTAAAGCACTACTTAACTGCCCCTGCATTTTAAATCACGGAACGTGTCGGTACTTTTAATTTTTTTTTCAACTTTCAGAGGGTGAATGTTTTTAATCTTTTTCTCTGTCAGTGCAACGTTCCCCTATACTGCGAGATACCTCGCAATAATAACGTGATAGCCATCGGCATCAACAATTTAGGCCCAAATACGGCGAGATCATTAATAAAAAGTGCCTCTCCACTTTGCGTAAACAATTGTAGATACACACCATAGTTGAGACGGTATTACGGAGTCAATTGTATCACCACGCATACTGATTTTTTACTATTTCGCAGTCGTCAGTTTCACACGATTCGGCTGACACAACGACCGTCCTGCTTTACAAACGACGTATTATTTACCGGCAACTGGTTATTTCAAAGTACCTGGATCTAGTTTTCTCTCATTTCCTTTCTTTTTCATCCGTGACTCTTTTCCCTCGCTGCACATGTTGAACAAATTGCGTTTCTGTGCAGAGTTAGCACGTCACATTCCTTTTTCCATCTCACCGCCCTCGGAAATCGTTTCCTCTTAAGAACAACCGTAAGGAATTATTATTTTATTTTGTTTTTTTCTTGCTTTTTCTCTGTCCTGTCTCTTTTTACACCTATAGAAAAGCCTTCTCTGGATGAGTTTCATTTAATTTAATAAATAAATTTACTTTTACGATAATTTCTAGATGGCCATTTCCTAACAGAACGTTATTTACTTACAAATGTATTTTTCCGATTGAGAAATATCGTGCAAAATCACTTGAATCTCATAGCTACTGAGTTCATTTTATTGCTGTTTTCGTTGGTACCTACTGTTGTTTCTTATTAATGTATTAGTGGATGATTTTCTGCTTATATGCGAATCTTTCCAAGCTTTGTAGACTTGTAAGAGGTAGGTTGATAAGAAGTAATTTAATCAATATTTGTATGGAAATATAAATTTATATCTGTTTTCATAATTTAAAGATTTACAAGCGTAATTAGCAACAGATAACAACTAACGTAGGCGTTGTTCGTCTTCCCTCCACAGGTTTCTTTGCAAAAGACAGCGACAGAGAGTCCACAAAGTTTCCTTAGGTTAGGTTATTCACCTCCAAAAACGCATCGCAAGCCCTGAGTTTCGTTTAATTATAGTTTGAGAGTTATGCTTCCCTATAACGAAAAGACACCGACACATTTTAATATCTATGAACTTTCAAAATAAAAAGATCCGGTGTGCATGCCACTTAATCATATTAGTCTCATTCCCCAAAACCTGCTACTTTACGTAAATTCTTTCAAGTTCGGAAAATACCCATGCTGAGGCCCGCGCCGAGTTGAACTAAGATCAATATATTGCCATTATTTTATAAAGTAAACAATGACAACTGTAGTTTAGGTATACATGCTGACGTCACAAGTAGAAGATGAAGAGTTAGAAAAAGTATACGATGTTATTGAACGGATAATTCAGTACGTGAAGGGAGATGAAAATCTAATAGTCATGTGATACTTGAATGCGGTGGTAGGGGAATGAGTAGAAGGAAGGCTAACGGGGAAAATAAGGGCTTGGTAGTCCGAATGGCAGTGGAGAAAGACTGACTGAGTTCTGCAATAAATTTCAACTAGTATTAGCGAATACTCTAGTAGAGAATCACAAGAGAAGGAGGTATACTTGGAAAAAGCCGGGAGATATGGGAAGATTTCAGTTAGGATACGTCATGGTCAGGCAGAGATTCCTAAAACAGATATTGGATTGTAAGCAGTGCCCAGGAAACAATGTAGACTCAAATCACAAATTAGTAATGACGAGGTGCGATGAAATTTAAGAGACTCGTCAGGAAGAGTCAATATGGAAAGACGTGGGATACGGAAACACTAAGGAATCAGGAGGTATGCTTGAAATTCTTGAGGCTGCAAGTACTATTACAGTGAACAGAACAGCTCAGTAGGTAGTTTAGTTCCAGAGGAATTGACTTCTCTAAAAACGACAATCTGGGAAGTTGGGGAAAAAAACGTAGGTACAACGATGGTAACTGCAAAGAAACCATGGTTAACAGATGAAATACTTCAATTGGCTGACGAAAAAGGAGAGAGCGGCCAGGTGGAAAGACTACATGGAGGAAGACGACTCGTCTTATGATAGAAGAAGAAACAGGATTCCATAGGGAAGAGATAGGGGATCCAGTATTAGAACCACAATTTAGAAGAGCTCTGGAAGATTTAAGATCAAATGAGGCAAAAAGGACAGATAACATTCCATCAGAATTTCTAAAATTATTGGTTGAAGTGGCAACAAAACGACTATTCACGTTAGTGCGAAAAATATATGAGTCTGGCGATATACCATCCTTTGCAAATTTATCACAGTTTCTACTTACTTATATGTCCATTATTGCGAGTCATTCTTTCCTTAACAACATACTCGTAATTCTTTCATGCGTGCAGTTCCACTAAAAGGTACGTATGGTATATCACAGCATGGAGACGCAGCCGTTGAGGCTCAGATGCATCAGTTGCTGTGCTTTTGGTCTAAACTAACAAATGAGTCAGCTTTTATTTACTATGTGTCATCTTCTGACTGGTTTGTAGCAACCAACCACGAATTCCTCTCCTGTACCAACCTCTTCAGCTCAGAGCAGCACTTTGACCCTAGGTTCCCAATTATTTGCTGCATGTACTCCAATCTCTGTCTCCCTCTGCAGTTTGACCGTCTTCTGCTACCTCTAGTACCACGGAAATTATTCCATAATGTCTTAGGCCATGTCCTATCATCCTGTCCCTACTTCTTGTCAGTGTTTTCCATGTAATTCTTTCCTCGCCGATTCTGCGGAGAAGCATCTCATTTCTTGCCTTATCAGTCCACCTAATTTTCACCATTCTTCTGTAGCATCACATTTCAAAACTTCGATCCCTTCCATCCGAATTTCCCACAGCCCATGTTTCACTACCATACAATTCAGTGGTCAGGATGCATTCTCAGAAATGTCTTCCTAAAATTGAGGTCTGTGTTTGCTGTTAATAGATTTCTCTTGGCCAGGAATGCCTTCTTTGTCTGTGGCCAAGATCTTGTGGAAGAACTTTTTTCCCTTCTTAAGACTCTACAGACATAAAAATGACGAAAATTACGGAAGAGCGTGGTCAATAAGCGGCAAAGTGCTTTAATCAGACACACACACTTGTTCAGTGACCTGAATTAGTACCATAGGGAGCTGAAGGCTGAAACAACTTCTCCTTAAACTTTATGAAACAAATATTGCACCTAGAAAAATGAAACGAAACTGACTGTCAAAGTAGACAAAGCTCTTAGCGTAACCTGTATTTGTGGGCAAGATGATTATCGAAAAATAACACAGGTATCTTGACAAGCCTACGAATTTCTTAAATTTATTCGCTTTTGGAAAGTGCCCACACAACTATCTCAAAACAGGAAATGTGGTACAGTATTATAATTTGTTTGCACAAATCATGGTAGACATTAGTAAAGTCGTAACCTGGTACGAAGTTCGTAATAGCATAATCACAACAGGTACCATGAATTGGAACAGTCATAAAACTCGCACACGAGTATGATCAATAAATGTAGCCCATACATTACGCGTTGCCGTAATTTCTCGTCTGTAATAGAGCGTTAGAGAAACCAACAGAAAGGAATTACAGTTACCTTGACATAGAGTGAATCTGAAGTAAGTAAATCGCTATGAAATTATGGTAAATGAATTCTCTGTGACATAAGTATAAAACTAATTGAACTGTTTTGACAGGGATCATGTAGTTTGAATTGATTAATGTCGGTGACTAACGAGGAGCACCCTGCGCAGCTGACTGCATGTTACGACCTCTTGTCCAGCGTATTCGGTAGTCCTCAAGTGTATTCCACTCAATCCTTTGCTAGATCCGTCACGTCACGCCACGTCACCCTAAGCGCGAAATGTGTCGCGGTGGTGACAGTGTATACTGCAATGGTTGTAATATACTATTTAGTCTGTAAACTTAGAAATACGTCTAGATTTTAAAATTTCCATTTGATGTTGAGGTTTGATGCTACTTCTGGGACGACAGCGAGTTCGTACAGCTGGGTTCTTATCCTTTTTGTTATTGAACTCCCTGCCAACTCATACACAAACTAGTAAATTGTGTTCTTCATGCTATCTTAGAACTTAAGTTAACAATTTCTAGATATTTTTTTCCACTATTGCAGTGGGTTTTTCATTGTAATGCCATTATTTTGCTTTGAGGTTGGTTAACTACCTTACATTGGCAAACAGTGACTTGCTCTGTGTCTCGTACTAAATTTGACAAGGTACTCTCCTTTCAGCTACGTGCATTCTGCTTCAGCAAGCAAAATAATTTTCACCAGTCGACTGTGAATTTATTTTCCACACACGTGAAATATTGAAGCGCAGATACGACTGCCTAGACAGCGACCATAGAAATTTCTTTGAGTATGCTACCTGCCAATAAGAAATTTTACTCATAATTAATTACATTGTGACTACGAATATTCCATGTCACGTTGCATTTATATTTGCTGTTTGCTTCTTATTTAATGTCATTACTGCTAGAGATGCCCATGCAGAGTAAAACAATTTTGTAGTTGAAACTGAAATTTTCGCTTGAAATTTTTAATCTGGCGGACAGTTATGATATTTTTGTTCATTGCGGTCATGTTTTTAAATATAAATAGTTTTAAATGAATAATAAAGAAAATTGTATGGAGAACAGTACTGGATTATTTATTTGTGCCTGTTCTTACCTGCCACTAACTTAAGCAGTTAAGTTTCTTGGCACCTTAGGTGCAACGAACACGTACATAATGTCAGAAATCCGTACTTCCGAAAATAGACTTAAGGATATATGGAATATACTGAAAAGAGAGACAGGTAACGAACCACGGAACAAGATAATATCATTACTGAACTGAATGTAAGGGTGTAAATAATCAGTCACAGGTAGCAAATGCATTTAATAATCATTTCTTAAATACAGTAGAAAGCATAGGGACAAACAGTTTAGGAGTAAAATCACAGCAGTATGCGAAAAACTTAACTTTCATAAATTCAATCATGTGAATGTATCGCCAAGTTTTCCATCTGAAATTAAGAAAGTCATACATTCTCTCAAAAACGAAAGCTCATCTGATTCTGACGGTGTTCCAATAGAGTGCAAAAAATTTGTTCCTTGTAATAAGCCCAACCTTATCTGAGATATGTAACGTGTCACTAATAATGCATCCCTAACTCAAGGTATTCTGCCAAAGAGAATGAAATATGCCCCACGGGACGTAGTAAAGTCGTACTGTTGCCTCACTGCTCCAGTATCTGTTACGGATTCCTGCTCTCGGTAGCCCTTTTCGTTTCCAAACCAATCTAAGACAATACACTGCTGCAGTCCGAGTCTACACATTGGCAGAAAACTAGTGGAAGCTGAGCGTTGAAATCTTCACATCGTGTTGTTGCTTTTTGCAGGTTTTGCTTATTGTATAACATATAACTCGATGTTCATTTCTGTAACAAGGGAAAGTTCTTCATTTAGTTAAATGATTCACATTACGTCTCATAGAATACCACTGAAATTTTAAGGCGCAATTACAAAGAAAGGCATTGTGAAAAATGAAACGTAAATAAAGGATAATCATCAATTTATAATAATACTGAAACTAAAAATTAGAAGATTTTGGAATATGAGTGTCGTCGCTTTTTCGATCAAATAACAATGTAAACATTGAAAATAACATGGATTATGGGCTTAAAGCCAAAATGTTGACACCTTTTTTTTACACACTTCTATTTCTGCCTTCCGTATTAATACTAAACATACATTGCAGCGATTCTTATTTTACTCTTCGCGACTATATGAAATTAATACTGATGCAATGATAAAGAAAACGGGCTGAAGTCACTAATTGTTGCCGTGTAGGATTATGTATTTTTATTTTGGTTGATTAAACATATGTAAGCCGTTCGCAAACTTCAGATTCATTTTTAAGCCCTGTCCTCCGCTTCAGCGTCTATGTTTCTAATTTATTATAAGATGAGATTATTTTTATAGTAAACACAATCAGAATTATATATTCGACTGTCTCAAATGGTCTTTTCTAGGTCCGCTTGTCAGACTGATATTCAGATTTAGACCATTTGACTTTCACTAGTAGCGCTATTCTTGTAGTGTGGATGGCATAGGTGGTAGGCTCGATAATGGATTAGAATCTGGGTCATAGTTTTAATCACCTAGGAAGTTTGGAAACAGTGGACACCGAATTATTGGCTTCTCGTCTATTTCAAACCATCTGTTCCATCCAATTGTCGTTTAAGAGGAGATTTCAATGTCCAAACAGTTCTGTTATTTGAGCTGACAAAGAATCAACGTACTAAGGTTGCGAGGTATGTAGGTGAAAGTACGACTTCTCAGTGTCGCATTCCTTAGGATATTTATGAGTAAAATACCGGGATTGGATATTGCCCGTGGTGTTACTGAAGGAACCGACTGATAAAAAGCCTTATATGATCCGGAGAAACGTCAAAAATTCAAATCAATGTGGGGAAACGGAAACATTCATGGATGTTAACAATTAGGTCTTTGAGTACTTACACTGGACAAGGTGACGCATTGCGGACAATGGATTAATATTTGACAGAAGCGGGGTTCAAATCTCCGTTTATAATTACACATATGAAAGAAAAAAAAAACATTAATCTTGCTTCCCTTTCTTGTGCTCCTGTATACAACTTTCGCGTTTATAACGGTGTGGAAACGGATGGAAACATAACAGTTTAGCTTACTAATATGATGCGACACGTTTCAAAGTTTAGTATTTTATCTTCAGGTACGTGCTCTACAACATATAATACACTGTTTTCTGGGTGACGTTATGCTGTTTAGATACAATACACAGTAACAACATTTCAGTCACCACCTTTACATAAAATCCTTTGTAAAGTGATCAGATAGGAGAGCTTTCGTAAGTAACTGGACCCTGATAGCGAAAGACAATATGGTGCTACGAGACGTCAAGAAGCAGTGGAAGATTCTACCCATTCTACTTTCTGTAAAAAGATGTTCAGAACACTGAAACGGATAACGAAGACCAAATATGGTCACCGTTAGCTAGGTGCCATGTTTTAATCTCTAACAGAGATCTTAAAAAACAAAAGAAGGCAAAAATGGGAAGGAAAACATTGGTAACAGTTAGAGGTGCATTGAAATATTGAGTTTCATCGCCCAATACGCACATGTTGCAAGTGAGCAACATCTGAAAAAGTTTAGAAGCCGTTGTGCCACTGTGACAGGAAAAAGTCTGAGACTGGGAATACGTGGGAGAGTAGGGTCGCATCTCTATAAGGAAGGAACGGGAGGGAGGGGGGAGGGGGGGGGGAATATGAAGAGAAAGCAACGGAGATTGCTTCAAGGGCCTCCCCGCGTGTAGCGTCGTGTATACAGGACGCCGCTGTCAATATTTCCGGAAGATTCCTCAGGTTTTTCTCGGGAGAAGGATACTGTGCGAGATCAAAGGTGCCTATATCCTCCTCTGTCGAATGCAACTGCTATCCTATCTTTCTTGGATATGCAACGCACCCGGAATGTCTCCATCCTGGATTACGAATGTCTCCTGTATTGAAGACAATACTGAGCGTTTTCAAAGAGAAAACTAAACTAGTTTTTGTTGCAGAATATTTTAACGTGGTTGTAGCATCGCTAACGTCCACAAGCTGAAAGTGTCCACTAAGTAGGATATTTCAGATTACAAAATTAAGTCGCCAATAATAGGGCACAAAAAATTGTAGGAAGCGTAAGGAATGACGCTGTCGTCCGTCTAGAACCGTAAATCATGATATGTTACTGAAACTGAACATCTACTAGATGAGTTTTGTGCTGCTGAGGGAGATCACGTGGAGTCATAATCATGTTTTCCGGTTGTCTGTTAAACTTGATTAAGTATACATCCTGACACAAGTTTCATTTTTGCCACATCGTAAGTAAAAATAAAGGGTCTTCATCAGGGAAACACTTTAGAACTTCCATTACTTCGTAAATTCTTGAGACTTCAAAATTTAGAGCGGGACTGATGTTAAAATCCAGAGTTTTGTCTTTCGGTAGTTGTGTTGTGCCTGCAGTATCTGAATGGTATGGCCGATAGAAACATTTACCGACTAATGGGGAGATTATAGAATGATATCTGGGTCTCAGTTTTAATTTACTAGAAAATTTCCAAACAGTGGACGCAGACTACTGGGTGAAAGGTTGCTTGTGGAGGCAGTATTTTTCTTCTCGTCTAAAGTATCTGTATCATCCCATTCTTGTTTGAAACGGGATTGCAATGTCCAGTCACTTATTTCATTTAGCAGGAAAACAGAAATAACGCGCTAAGGTTACGAGAAACGTAGGTTAAAGTACGACTTGTCATTTCTGAATTCGCTAGAAATAGGATACTTATGAGGAACATGACGAAAATGGAAATCAACACTGACTACATTGAAGAAAATGACAAACATTTAAATCAAAATGGGCGATCGGTCATTTGAACTCCATTTCTGACAAATACAAATCTACTCTCCCTACTGCGCCATCTTGATCAGTGTAGATAACCAGAATCTAAATTGGTTCACGAAATTCACGTTTACACTGAAGTATGGTATTCCAAATAAAGGATCACGTACATGAGAGATCACCTAGGTTTCAGAGATATAGTGAGTTTTGATACATCTCACTGACGAAAAATAAAGGAGGAGAATTAGGTTCGATTAGGAAATGGGTCAAAGTTCGCACCCTTTACTTCTGCGCCGTAAACAGAGGTCTGCCAAAGATGTCCGGAGGTGACTGCAAAGATTCCAACTGGCAGCAGTGTTCGTCACAGAATACCGCGCTGGGCACATTAAGTGGTGTGTGAGGTGTGCCTCACCTCTTAGACGGACACTACCTCTTGGGCTTGAAACAAAGAAAGAGTAGGATACACTTCCTGCCACATGTGACGTACGTTGTTTGAGTAGACTTGCTCGTGAGACGCTGAGAGTTTGATTTGCTTGTGGTGAATGAAAATGCGTCATTTATTTGGTGAGATCGAGTCGACGTAGCTTAGCATGAGCCAAAGTGAATCTGTTTTGTTTGTCTTTTGTACTCAGAAATCTCTTCTGCTACGGTTTATTGTTTTATCTTTTCAAAGTAAATGATTATGCAAAATACGAATATGGCTTTCCTTCTAGGAACCACGAGGCTATTAGCAAAATTAGCAGTTAAGTAAAGCATCTTCTTAACTCTTGACTAACGCTACACATTCTAAAATCATCTCCATATCCAGAATATCAATGACCAGTACAACAGTTGTGGACCAACTTGCCTCAGAAGAGGACAGAATGGCTTTGAAACACTCTTCCCAACAGAAATAGCGCATCAATACAGGCCAGAAAAGGTGCATTGTGATTCTGATAAGTTCCCTCATACTGTTAAGTTCTTTGTAAATTTGACTCGTTTTTGCAATCACTAAAATAATGCCACATACCATCTAAACCTGCGAAGATTCATTTCGTGTCCTGCTCTTCTGGGAACTTCATTTCTTTGCCAAGCGGCGTAATTCATGGTTGCGTTTTGCAACCACGACTTTTTAAATTGATGACTAATGTGAGGCGAAAGGCTCCTACAGTCTGAAGAGCTCTGAACCATGTCGATCGAGTCGGGACAATAAATCCTTGAGAACTGCCTCTGTGATCTCTTGGCTGATCTGCCAGCAGATCCTACTCCCATATTCACGAAGGCGAGAGCCGCAAAACCTCTGGGCAACGCACTCCCTCGGAGAGCTGCAGAAGGGAAAGTGTGATAGGTGAGACCCTGGCACCTCCAAACTGGAGCTTTCCAGCTAAGAGAGGCAGTCCTCACAGAAGACCAGTCAGCTTGCGACGCCTAGCAGTGGCAGCAGCTCCGTCATGCGGCTCACCGTCTGCCACGCTTGTAGTACGGTTAGGGGACAAGTTATTACTCGCAACCCTCAAAGAAAACCCTGGGGGTGAAAGGACTGACAACAGCTATGACGACTGGAAACGAGAAAAGTGCAAGGACGATCTGAGGATACTGACAAGGAATACAAGAAGTATTGCCAATTAAGTCGAAACTTTAAGAAAAGAAAACTGATACGAGTTTAATAACAGAAACAAGAAAGATCAAAGATATGGAATATAAAAAGTATGGCAACCAAAATCGAACCTTAACAAGAAGAAAATTAATATGAGTTTACTAACAGAAACAAAAACATCAAAGGCTCGAAAGTTTTAGGAGAATATACAATGATTTATAGTGGAATACCACTGGAAAGAGGAGCATCAGCAAGAGTAGTAATTTTTATAAACAGCAAATGGAAGAAGAAGATACACTCTTACTCCTTTAAGACTGAAAGGATTGTAATAGTTTTACGGTGGAAAGAGGATATTTTGGAGTATGAGTACATTTTCACCGGAAGGGGAAGGAAAGGAGGATTTGCAGGACTGCTAAGAGCTTTTGAAATAGACAGTGAACATCATAAATAAAAGTTAATTTGTCTGAATAAGAGAGAACGTGAATGCTAGAGTCGGAAAACGTCCCAGCTGGTAGTACTATGGGAAACAATGAAGAGAACGTTTCGAATAGGAATGGAAAATTACTACGAGACTTCTCGTTTTAATGACTTCCGAATAACGAAAATGATTCAAATGGTTCTGAGCACTGTGGGACTTAACATCGAAGGTCATCAGTCCCCTAGAATTTAGAACTACTTAAACGTAACTAACCAAAGGACATCACACACATCCATGCCCGAGGCAGGATTCGAAACTGCGACTGTAGCGGTCGCGCGGTTCCGGACTGAAGCGCCTAGGTCCGAAAAAGAAAACATTTTTCTGACGTAAGAAGATACGCAGAACAATCTTGCCAGTCACTTGTTAGTTACATGCTCTATAGATCGTTTGAACGATTCTTTTAACAAAATGACGTGGAACGACTCACTTTACAGGATATGTATACGCGATTCGTCTTAACATTATTGAACACATTTTTAGTTCTATTCATGCAACTACACATAAAGCTTTTTAAAATCGTTTTTTAATTTTCTGTGGAATAGTAGTAGTTATCCAGGAGGAGTGATTTTAAGTAACTTCCTTCTCTACCTGTCAGATCTTTTATGTTCCTGGGAAGATGATCAAACGTTTTTGTTGCTCCGTATTGAACTGCTTTCTGAACCTTCGACAGCATCATTAATGGGCAACAAAGGTCACTTTCCTTCTAGTGTTGCCGGTAAGGAAATCATTATTATTTTCAATTTGTGACGGATTATTTACGACGAATTTCATTAGGAAATACTTATATTGCAACGGCGCAGTTAAAATTCCTATCTCCTTGTTGTCTGTGGGTGAATACCACATATTATTCTTACTGCTCGCTTTCATGCAATTGATAGTTACTTAGTTACCTAAGATTGTTATTCCATAAGACCTTATGGAGTGGAAATATGCAAAATACGTCAGGAGGATAATTCATTTGTTTTCAAGATTAACTATTAAATGAAGAGCTGAACTTAAATGTTTGTGAAGCTCGATAATATGCTTCTTCAACTTCATTCTAGCCTATTTGCCGATTTCTGATTCTGTGCTACAACAGTTATTGGTACGACTCTATTTGTTGTACAGAACTGAAACAGGGTGCTTTTTTTTTCAAAATTTCAGGAGAGTGCATTATCTACCACTTTATAATTTTAAGGAATACATCATTGCCCGTCTCTTCTGTTGCCTGCACTGTAATGGGATTTATTATAACATTAGTATCATCCCCAAAAGATACGATTTCTTCTTGAAGAAATAGGAGTGGACCCAAAACTGAACCCTGTGGAACTCCCTTTACTTTCTCCCGACTCACTAAAATTTTCTATCCTTCTAGCATTGTTTGAAGTACTCAGCACAACATTTTCCATTCTGTTTGCTAGGTATGATTCAAACCAGCTGTGTGTAAAGCCATCAATTCGATAAAATTTGAATTTCTATATGTGAATAATGCTTTACAAAGATCACACAAAATAGCAAATGGCCATATTTCGTTATTTAAAGATTGTGTTGGCCTTGCTGCAATGGTAATGCCGGTTCCCATCAGATCACCGAAGTTAAGCGTTGTCGGGCTCGGCTAGTACTTGGATGGGTGACCATCCAATCTGCCAAGAGCTGTTGGCAAGCGGGTTGCACGCAGCCCATGTGGGGCAAACTGAGGAGCTACTTGATTGAGAAGTAGCGACTCTGTTCTCGTAAACCACCACACGGCCGGGAGAGCGGTGTGCTGACCACATGCCCCTCTATATCCGCATCTAGTGACGCCTGGTGGCCGGTCAGTACCGTTGGGCCTTCATGGGCTGTTCCGGCGGAGATTAGTTTATTATTTCATGAGTTAATGTATAAATAACATTCCCAGTCGAATAACCCTTATGGGATCCAAACTGTGGTATGCTATGTACATTCGTTCTGCTTAAGTCTCAGACCACTCTAGAGAAAACTACTTTTTCGAACATTTTGGGAAAACAGATCAGTAAGGAAACTGTATGATAATTCTTTAAGTCCATCTTGTCACCTTTTCTTATAACGAGGTTTAATAATTGCTCATTCTAACCTGGCTAGAAAAAGTCCCTGTCTCGGTGATGCATTACTTATATCACTAAGGACATTACGTATTAAGTTTGAACAATTATTGTGAATTCTGTCTGAAATGCTATCAATACCATGTGAGCTTTTCTCTTTTTAGAATTTTTATAAGCCTATTAATTTCAATGAAGCTATAACATTTGCAGAAGAGAGCATCTACAGGAAACAGAATTGAATACAGACAATTATCTTTTAATGGCAGTAATGCAAGTTAAAAGCACGACGCCCGAAGAACAAGGCTTCTAAAAACCATGAGGATAAGAAATGGAAAACGTATTTGCTAAAAGAAAATTCCATAAACCATAAAAAAACCTTTATGGGGTGAGAATGAATAAACTATTTGATAAAATATAACACAGCCAAGATCTAGAGAAGGAATGGAAAATATTAAAACTATAATGGAATGAAGATATAGATAGGTTGACAAAGAGGAAAAAACAGTCATATTTGAAATATTTACAGGAGAGCTGAAAGAGAGAGGTATGTAAAATACTATCTAAAGAAGCTAAAGACCTACGCAGGAAAAGTTTTCAACAAAGCTGGGATAGCTTTATTTCAGAAGTAGGAAACAATAGCATGGTAGCCAAGAGTTTCCTTATAAAATGGTGAAGAACTTGAATAAAAATATAAACGATGATGAAGTGATAAGTAAGACATAATGACTGGAGTCCTACAAGAAACTTTGGACAATATGAGTCGATGTAAATAAAAATGTTGACGGAAATGACATGCTGGAAGAAGAAGAGACAATAGCAGATATAATAGAAATCAAGTAATTATAAAATGCAATATATAAAATGAAAAATAGGAAAACACTGGGCAGTAATAGAATTAACGAAGAGCTGACTAAATAAGCATCATGTGCACTGAAATCCCGATTCTCGACTGTATTGACAGATACTGGACAGAGAAGAAAACTCCGGACGACTGAACACTAGTAGCAGTAATACATATTTACACGAAAGGAGAGAGAAGCAATTACGAAAACCGCGGGGTATCTTTTTGCTAAACAAGGGTTTTGAAATATATTCTAAAGTAGTAACACCGAAACTGGCAGTAATTGTTCTGCTAGAAAACCAAACGGGCTTTAGGAAAGGTATGAAGCAAATCACTGAGAAACACAAAGAGTTCAGTAGCGCGACGCATCTGCTATTCATAGATAAAGTGAAAGCTTTCTATAAAGTAAATAACCAAAGCTACGGGAGACAATGAACAGAAAATTTCAAATGCGTGTGAATTCCTAAGGGACCAAACTGCTGAGGTCATCGATCCCTAGACTTACACACTACGTAAACCATCTTAAACTAACTTATGCTAAGAACAACACACACCCATGCCCGAGGCAGGACACGAACCGTAGGCGAGACGGGCCGCGCAATCCGTGACATGGTGCCTCTAACCGCGCGGCCACTACGCGCGGCCAATGAACAGAAGAGGAATATCACGGCACGTAATAGAAATAGCAGAAAGCATGAACCAAGGATCAGAAATCGCCATTGCAGGAAGAAAAAAATCTAGGATCAGGACAAATTTGGGATTAAAAGAAGAATGTAGTTTATCTCTGATTCTGACGACATGCGAGGCAATGGATAAGTAAATTATGATTTATACTTATGACTTCAACAGAAGGAATTATTCTATGAAGTTTCTCTTTGCTGATGATCAAGTCGCGACCGGTAATAGCGAGAACACACCCCGAAGAGCTGCTCATATTTTATCCACAAATGCTAAGTTATATAATCTATTAGTATCTCCAAAGAAAACAAAAGTTATGGTTTTGTGGTGCCAGGAGCGAATTCCCAGCAAAATAATAATAAATGATCATAAAATAAAGGGGAAACACGTACAACTTCTTATGAAATACTACCTAATTAATGGCAGAAATGGACATGCAAAAGAAAGTAGAAAGATTTAGTTACATTAATGGAATAATCTATAGAACCCTCAAAACTAAAGGAAGAAAGAACAATCTACTTAACTTCTCCCTAAACGGCGTAGGTGCCAACGGCGACATATGGAAAGACCATGTCACAAAAATTGAGGGTCCAAAAACACCAAAATTAAAGATGAATTATTATCCAGCGTGCGGAAGACCTTCAGGAAGACGGAGGAAAAGGTGGGAAGACCAATAATTTCAAACAAGGGGGCGTAACAGACAAACGCCTAATACATGTAGAAAGAAGAAGACGAACACTAATGTGATGATCACGTTCTGATCCAGGTTTTCGCCACTCATGTCGCTACAGAGGCTCTGCACAACTCTGCTTTCTGTGTATTTTGAGGCCTTCCGCTGCTCTGCTAACTCCAATATTACATTTGTTGTTGTTGTTGTGGTCTTCAGTCCTGAGACTGGTTTGATGCAGCTCTCCATGCTACTCTATCCTGTGCAAGCTTCTTCATCTCCCAGTACCTACTGCAGCCTACGTCCTTCTGAATTTGCTTAGTGTATTCATCTCTTGGTCTCCCTCTACGATCTTTACCCTTCACGCTGCCCTCCAATACTAAATTGGTGATCCCTTGATGCCTCAGAACATTTCCTACCAACCGATCTCTTCTTTCTGTCAGGTTGTGCCACAAACTTCTCTTCTCCCCAATTCTATTCAGTACTTCCTCATTAGTTATGTGATCTACCCATCTAATCTTCAGCATTCTTCTGTAGCACCACATTTCGAAAGCTTCTATTCTTTTCTAGTCCAAACTATTTATCGTCCATGTTTCACTTCCATAGATGGCTACACTCCACACAAATACAGAAACGACTTCCTGACACTTAAATCTATACTCGATGTTAACAAATTTCTCTTCTTCAGGTTGTGCCACAAACTTCTCTTCTCCCCAATTCTATTCAGTACTTCCTCATTAGTTATGTGATCTACCCATCTAATCTTCAGCATTCTTCTGTAGCACCACATGTCGAAAGCTTCTATTCTCTTCTAGTCCAAACTATTTGTCATCCATGTTTCACTTCCATACATGGCTACACTCCATACAAATACAGAAACGACTTCCTGACACTTAAATCTATACTCGATGTTAACAAATTTCTCCTCTTCAGAAACGCTTTCCTTGCCATTGCCAGTCTACATTTTATATCTTATCTACTTCGACCATCATCAGCTATTTTGCTCCCCAAATAGCAAAACTCCTTTCCTACTTTAAGTGTCTCATTTCCTATTCTAACTCCCTCAGCATCACTCGACTTAATTCGACTACATTCCATTATCCTTGTTTTGCTTTTGTTGATGTTCATCTTATATCCTCCATTCAAGACACTATCCATTCCGTTCAACTGCTCTTCCAAGTCCTTTGCTGTCTCTGACAGAATTACAATGTCATCGGCGAACCTCAAATTTTTTATTTCTTCTCCATGGATTTTAATACCTACTCCGAATTTTTCTTTTGTTTCCTTTACTGCTTGCTCAATATACAGATTGAATAACATCGTGGAGAGGCAACAACCCAATTTCACTCCCTTCCTAACCACTACTTCCCTTTCATGCCCCTCGACTCTTATAACTGCCATCTGCTTTCTGTACAAATTGTAAATAGCTTTTCGCTCCCTGTATTTTACCCCTGCCACCTTCAGGATTCCAATATTTCTACGGAATCCAAACTGATCTTCCCTGAGGTCGGCTTCTACTAGTTTTTCCATTCGACTTTAAAGAATTCGCGTTAGTATTTTGCAACTGTGACTTATTAAACTGATAGTTCGGTAATTTTCACATCTGTCAACACCTGCTTTCTTTGTGATTGGAATTATTATATTCTTCTTGAAGTCTGAGGGTATTTCGCCTGTCTCATACATCTTGCTCACCAGATGGTAGAGTTTTGTCGGGACTGGCTCTCCCAAGGCTGTCAGTAGTTCTAATGGAATGTTGTCTACTCCGGGGGCCTTGTTTCGACTCAGGTCTTTCAGTGCTCTGTCAAACTCTTCACGCAGTATCATATCTCCCATTTCATCTTCATCTACATCCTTTTCCATTTCCATAATATTTTCCTGAAGTACATCGCCCTTGTATAGACCTACTCCTTCCACCTTTCTGCTTTCCCTTCTTTGCTTAGAACTGAGTTTCCATCTGAGCTCTTGATATTCATACAAGTGGTTCTCTTTTCTCCAAAGGTCTCTTTGATTTTCCTGTAGGCAGTATCTATCTTACTCCTAGTGAGATAAGCCTCTACATCCTTACATTTGTCCTCTAGCCATCCCTGATTAGCCATTTTGCACTTCCTGTTGATCTCATTTTTGAGACGTTTATATTCCTTTTTGCCTGCTTCATTTGCTGCATTTTTATATTTTCTCCTTGCATCAATTAAATTCAATATTTCTTCTGTTACCCAACGATTTCTACTAGCCCTCGTCTTTTTACATACTTGATCCTCTGCCGCCTTCACTACTTCATCCCTGAGAGCTACCCATTCTTCTTCTACTGTATTTCTTTCCCCCATTCTTGTCAATTGTTCCCTTATGCTCTCCCTGAAACTCTGTACAACCTCTGGCTTAGTCAGTTTATCCAGGTCCCATCTCCTTAAATTACCACTTTTTTGTAGTTTCTTCAGTTTTAATCTACAGCCATAACCAATAGATTGTGGTCAGAGTCCACATCTGCCCCTGGAAATGTCTTACAGTTTAAAACCTGGTTCCTAAATCTCTGTCTTACCATTATATAATCTATCTGAAACCTGTCAGTATATTTATAAATTTCAGTTGTCTGTTGGAATAAACAGATTTCACCATATATTGTAGGAGGTACTTGTGTGTTCTCCACATCAATTACCTGAAATCTCTCCGAATGAATTCCGGGCATGTTCGTCCATTTGTAGCCACTAGCATGACGTTTGCTTTCCTGACTCACTCCGTCAATATCTTTTTTCTTGCAGTTCTTATGCAGCCTTATTCCTAATGTCAGACTCTCATCCCCAGAAAAAAGGTGACAGAAAAGCAAGTACGTTGTCTTTATTGACCTATGATGCATTTTTCTTGAATTGGGAATTCTCAGTATTGCGCCACTCTGCTAACTTGCTAGTCGTTATTTTTGCCGTAGTGGCTGGCAAGCATCCTGTATTCGTTGACGAGGTATTTAAGTGACTGCAATGGATCTTAATGAACTATTATTTTTAAAACCAGGAGGGAAAGTTAGGGTTTAACGATCCGTGGACGGTGAGGTCGACGGACACGGAGCACAAGCTCAGACTGAAGAAGGAAGTCGGCCGTGCCCTTTGAAAGGAGCCATTAATTGTCATTGTGACAGAATGGTTGCCTATCACGTGAGTGGCCTGGGCTGGATTCATGGCTGTGGTAAGTTTTTAAATCAAGGTACATGTTCAACGAGCACTTCCCGTCAATATAGAAAAATTTGATTTGTAATATTTTTATTAAATCTTTATAAACGATCTTTTATAAACGGTCGTTAATTAAGTATTTGTATTTACAGTGAAAGCTGAATTTTTGATTTCTATATGTAAGTAGAAAGAAGAAGATGTATATTTTCCATTTAAAAAATGACAATTAGGTGTGTGTTAATTAGCAAATATTTGATAAATTTTATGTTTAAATGACTTCGTACTAGACGGAAAAAGGAAAACATGAGCTAATCGAAACTGGAGCCAGCGATCACCGATTTCCAGCGCTACCGTTTTTTCCATATGTATGTATTTTACTCTTCACGTCAATGCTCGTAGAACACGCACCTTTGTTTCAAAATTTTGCTGGGATTCGAATCTAGACCCCTTACATCACAGGCCGGCCTTCTACTACACAAGTGATTTAGGGAAACCACGGAAAACTTAAATCTTGATGACAGGACAGGTTCTCATTCCAAATACCTATCCATTGTCTTACTTATGCGCCACCCCACTCAGTCACAAATAATGGCTAATATAATTGTGGGGAATGGGTAGGTGAACTGTCGAATCTACGGGATGTTGATAATTTTTACGTTTGTACTGTCTAACTACAAGTGAATGAAACACAATTTTCGTGTCATATGCGTTTCACCATTATTCATTGCAAGGCATTTTCTGTGGCAGGTTCCGTGGATGATGTTCTACTTGTTGTGTTTTTGCTCCATTTCTGGAGCAGTTTGGAAAACAAAAACCCAAATGGAAATTACAAGAAAAAGAAAAGCGCAAAAAAAATGGTTCAAATGTCTCAAAGCACTATCGCACTTATCACCTGAGGTCATCAGTCCCCTATACTTAGAACTACTTAAACCTAACTAACCTAAGGACATCACACACACCCTAGCCCGAGGCAGGATTCGAACCTACGACCGTAGCAGCAGCACGGTTCCGGACTGAAGCGCCTAGATCCTCTCGGTCGCAGCGGCCGGCGAACAGCGCCAAAAATGGAACAAAAACACAACACGTAGAACATCATCCACGGAACCTGCCACTGAAGATGCCTTGGAAACTGTTATGGCACGAAAACTGTGTTTCATTCGGTTGTAGTCAGAGGGTCCAAAATTAAAACTTATCAATATACCATGATATTACACGCAACTGAGGACGGTAGGCTACAAAATTTGCAGATGTCAAATCTACGTGATGTACTCACTATGAGAGAAATATTGCCTTTCAAAACTGATCAAAGAGGGTGGTGAGATGGAGATTCCACTAGACGATAAATGCAACTCCGCAGTGACGGCGCAGATGACTTTGGGGGAATTGTGCTACAAAGAACAATCATTCGGAGTCTCAATAAAACAGGACACATGTTCATGGAGATGCATCTGTGTCCTTTGATATATCCAGCGTGCTAATAATCTAGGTTCCATAGTTATGTGTTACTGTTGTTGTTGCGGTCTTCAGTCTGAAGACTGGTTTGGTGCCCCTCTCCATTCTAGCCTATCTGTCCTGTGTAACTCTCTTCTATTTACAGGGAGACCACACAGCAATCAGAGTTTTGCATTTTTTTGTATTTATGGTACGTGATGTTCAGAACTCATACATCAGTCACCCAAAGCAGTTCCACTCAACTGTCAAAAATTCTCGAGGAAATCGACATTGAAGTTTTCCGAGTATCTTTAGTACCCTATCGACAGGTGGCATGTCTTTCTTTTTTTATTATTAAATTGGCTTAGGGTCGTGCCTATACGGGCATCTCAACAGTGGACGATAAGAGAGTGTGTTTCGGCAATTCAGAATATTCATTAGTGCCAAGCCTTACCCTGGTACGGAATTACATAGGATCAGACTTGCCATGTGACGCCATGCAGGCGAATTTCGTGTCAGATATGAAGGTACGAAGATAAGTGAAACACAGCACCCAGTCCTCGAGTTGAAAAAATAGCCGACCTGGCTAGAAATCGAACCTGGATCCTATCGGTTAGCAAGCTGCGGGGCTGATCCCGCAGCTACCGAGGCGGACGTGGCGTGTCATTGTGACAGAATGGTTGCCTATCACGTGAGTGGCCTGGGCTGGGTTCATGGCTGTGGTAAGTTTTTAAATCAAGGTACATGTTCAACGAGCACTTCCCGTCAATATAGAAAAATTTGATTTGTAATATTTTTATTAAATCTTTATAAACGATCTTTTATAAACGGTCGTTAATTAAGTATTTGTATTTACAGTGAAAGCTGAATTTTTGATTTCTATATGTAAGTGGAAAGAAGAAGATGTATATTTTCCATTAAAAAAATGACAATTAGGTGTGTGTTAATTAGCAAATATTTGATAAATTTTATGTTTAAATGACTTCGTACTAAACGGAAAGAGGAAAACATGAGCTAATCGAAACTGGAGCCAGCGATCACCGATTTCCAGCGCTACCGTTTTTTCCATATGTATGTATTTTACTCTTCACGTCAATGCTCGTAGAACACGCACCTTTGTTTCAAAATTTTGCTAGGATTCGAATCTAGACCCCTTACATCACAGGCCGGCCTTCTACTACACAACCAAACTGTCTGTTGAAAATTTGATCTTACTTTAGGATATTCAGGATGCTCGATAGACTTCGAAGTCCATTTTCTTGAGAGTGTTTGAGAGTTACAACCAATTGCTTTGGCATGCTGATATTTGAGTTCTGAACTTCACGCACCATAAACATAAAAAAAAATTACGAAAGTCCGATTGCTGTGAGGTGTCCTTGCAGTTGTTTAGAAGCGTCATACTTTGCTACAAACTCTTTCTGCGAAGTAAAAGTACTTATCCGATGCTACCCGTGTTGCGTTTTGCATTCTTAAAAAATCTTAAAAGCTATTGGAAGCACTTTACAGCCTCCACTCACAAACTGGGATGGCATTTTCATTAGCTCAAACACGAGTCTGAAGAAATAAATTTTAACTAACAGTGTATTATCATCTTTATATAAACAGCTTGTAAGTACGGGCGTCCTCGGAAACACGCGGTGACGTTACACTTAACAAGCTCAGTGGTGACTCAGGAAAAGCGCGTCGCACTGTGATTGCCTCCAGGATAGCCGTGCATATACTATCAATTGGTCCAACGTGTCCCCGTGAGATACCACGATAAAAATTCACGGTAAGTCGACCCAAGCGCCGACTAATAGTAGCACCTCCACTTGCGACGCGCTGGAGTGAAGAGCTGTTTATTTCTGTGCTCTGCTCGACGCTGTTTCGCGGAGTGCCATCTCTCGGTTAACTTTCGTGTTTGTGTATACTCATTTGTGATCTGCGTGAGTTGCTAAAAAATGATAAATGGCTCCAAGCACTATGGGACTTAACATCTGAGGTCATCAGTCTCCTAGACTTAGAACTACTTGAACCTAACTAACCATTATTCTACCACTCACCGGAATTTCGATTTTATAACTGGAATTTCATCGTTACACTGCATCATGTCTAGCAACTTCCGTAGAAACAAACACTGACCTTCCTTTTTCAAAACGAAACCCGTCACGTTCAGCCGCCAACCCCGGAAACACACAGTTGGATAACAGAGGTAACTGTAGCAATTATGACTCAGTTCATACGAAGCAACTAGATAATGAAAAATACTTTATTTATGACTCGTTTATGATAAACTGCTTGGAAAGTAGGGATAATGACTTCCAATGTATAGAAAAGGTTTCCGTTTGGAGGACTGATATTGTCAATACATCCGCTCGCATGTTGAATCTGCCAGTTAGTTAAGGAAGTACTTTGTAAAATGGAGAAACGAAACGAACTACGGCCTCGTAAATATCAACTGTAATGTTTTGATGGGTTCGGCTCTGTAAATTTCATCGTTACACTGCATCATGTCTAGCAACTTCCGTAGAAACA
This sequence comes from Schistocerca americana, assembly GCF_021461395.2. Lineage (NCBI taxonomy): Eukaryota > Metazoa > Arthropoda > Insecta > Orthoptera > Acrididae > Schistocerca > Schistocerca americana. The sequence goes on from NC_060119.1 coordinate 529,350,453, forward strand.
AACACTGACCTTCCTTTTTCAAAACGAAACCCGTCACGTTCAGCCGCCAACCCCGGAAACACACAGTTGGATAACGGAGGTAACTGTAGCAATTATGACTCAGTTCATACGAAGCAACTAGATAATGAAAAATACTTTATTTATGACTCGTTTATGATAAACTGCTTGGAAAGTAGGGATAATGACTTCCAATGTATAGAAAAGGTTTCCGTTTGGAGGACTGATATTGTCAATACATCCGCTCGCATGTTGAATCTGCCAGTTAGTTAAGGAAGTACTTTGTAAAATGGAGAAACGAAACGAACTACGGCCTCGTAAATATCAACTGTAATGTTTTGATGGGTTCGGCTCTGTAAAAATGTAAATCAAACCGAATATTCTATCCCACACACTTGTAAGTGGATATAAGGCGCAAGTAGATTGGTCTGGTCAGGAACCTACTTGTCACGTATTTAATGAATCTAGCCATTTTCCACCGGATTGTGCGCGTCAGGTTTTTTTGTTAAAATGTAATTTGACGCATCACCAGAAACTGATTGTTAGTGATGTTTTAACATCCAATAAAACGACACAGATGGATGAGGATGAAAGTGTAGCAAGCCGCTCCGGTTTTTCCCTCCTTGATAAGACTCAATTTTCTACATTAGAAACGAGAAAATTTTTGATTCTCCTGCCCACACTAGCAATTTGCAAAAGGATAATAGACCCCATGAGCCAAACGACGGTTGTTCAGACGACGGAATAAGGATGGAAATAGATACTCAAACAGAGAAGGATAAGTCACAAACAATTCTTTAGGTGGGGATTAGAAAAGAAGTATGCATGAAACCATAACAGGGATACCCTGTAGCAAAGAAATCAATCACTTGATTGTAAGCAGATTAAAAAATATTTTAACAAACGCCCTCTACTTCGGTCATTTGTTTCCACGAGATAAATGTGAACAATAAAGAACCAGTACCTGCCAGACAAGGATTTACCACGACCGATACAGCAGAAACAGTTCAAACACGGATGTCTCAAAAGTAATCACGGCACACGAAGAGGCCCCACGCATTCAAGGTCGACACAAAACCAAAAAATGTGCGATGCGAATTGTTTGGCGAGAATCACTAGAGGATTTAGCTGATGATCTTAAAGAAACACAGCCCCTTGCTAATAAACTCTAAAAATGTCAAAATACAGCACAAAGGTCTTGCGTGTTCTTAAAGGAAAGGCTATGCACTGTCATGTATTTCGTGAAAATTTCCGTGAGGGTGGAATTGTAAAGAAGACATGCAAGTAACTAAATTATTCAGTTTAAAAACAATTACAACACTGTTATTACGATGACATAGCGTTATTCAGTAACAACGATAAACCTCTATAAGTTAAGGTCAGAACCGAAAGTAGCGGCACTTAGGAAATTATTATATGACTCTGCGGCGGAAATCGCTCTGCTGCAAGAAGTGGTGATGTCTGATTTGAAGATGTTCTTTGTATAAATGCGTATACGAAACAAGTGTGGGAGCTGCCATTTTAATAATGGAGACACTCCAATAACCGAAAGACAAAGGATGCAATGCAGAAGGGGAACACGTCTAAAGCTCTTTGACGAGACTCGTATCAACTTGTCCGCCCCTTCCCCTGAAGCTCTCGTAGATCCGGAAGGGCGAAGTTTTTTAAAGAAATACATACATATTTGCTGTGTAAAACCCCAAACAAACCCCTAACCTGTGGTTATTTTAATTATATTTTGAATTAGAAAGACCGGGAGCCCAATTTTAATTTTTCTGTTTTATTAAAACCATTTAGCTAAAAACTTGAACTTAATGGATGCATGTAAAATCAAACATCCTGCCTTTGTCCAGTACGTATAAGCAGTTCCCAACGCACGCAGTAGATATGACAGACTCTACATTTCGCAAAATCTTGAATCGTTTAAAATTGAGACAATTCCCGTGTATTTTTTCGAACATTCGCTATGCACTGCTTGGATAAATTTAATGCCACAACCGACTCGTCGATTTAGGAATTAGTGGCATCTAACTGCTGGTTAGAAGACCTGTTAAAAGAATTCCGGGAAATACGACTGCGTGCGCTGGCTAGACACGCCAAAATAATGTAACGCTGGACAACAAATGACAAGGCTGGAGTTGGACAATACACCGCACAACGAACCAGTGATGTTACACATACTACGTGGATGAGCCGAAAAGTAATGCCTCTGTATTTTTTGATGTGAAAGCTTTTTAAATTTTTTAAAACAGTAACATTCTACATCTTTAATCTCCACATCTACATATTGGCTCCCCTTTGCCGCTAGAGGGATCCGAACTGTACGTGGCGGTGTGTAACATTAACTATGTCGGTGCTTGACAAAATACAGCGTGCTGTAGTCGAGTTTCGGATTCGAAGAATTGGTTCACACATGGAACACCCTCGCCTTCAGCACTGTAGTGACAGACCACACACGAGCGCTGCGACATCCGCAATAATCGGTAACTTGGCTCCACTGTCATCGATCATTCTCCATACAGTCCCGACTTGGCTCCATCCTATTTTCATCTATTTCCAAAACTTAAAGTACACCTATGAGGACTTCACTTTGATAGAGATGAAGGGCTGCAACCTGATGTGAGGTTGTAGCTCCGTCGACAAAGCCAAACACTCTACAGTGACTGTATCAACAAACTGGTCTCTTGTTGGGGAAATGCGTTCGTGAACGGGCTGACTAAGTTCAGAAATAATTATACATGCATGGAAGAACAACGATGTAGAACGTTAATAATGTTTGCTCCTTAAAAAGATTTAAGAATTTTCACATGAAAAATTCGGAGGCATTACTTCTCAGCATTTCCTCGTACAGAGTTGTACTATTCAATATGACGAAATTTATGTTCGGGTAACCATGTCCACAATCAGTTTGGAAAACATCAAAAAACTTAAAACCAAGTTAGTAAAATAATATCAAGAGGAAACAATTGGAAGGGCTCAAAATAAAATGTTGTTGTTGTTGTGGTCTTCAGTCCTGAGACTCGCTTGATGCAGCTCTCCATGCTACTCTATCCTGTGCAAGTTTCTTCACCTACTGCAACCTCCATCCATCTGAATCTGCTTAGTGTATTCATCTCTTGGTATCCCTCTACGATTTTTACCCTCCACGCTGCCCTCCAATACTAAATTGATGATCCCTTGATGCCTCAGAACATGTCCTACCAACCGATCCCTTCTTCTAGTCAAGTTGTGCCACAAACTCCTCTTCTCCCCAATTCTATTCAATACCTCCTCATTAGTTATGTTATCTACCCATCTAATCTTCAGCATTCTTCTGTAGCACCACATTTCGAAAGCTACTATTCTCTTCTAGTCCAAACTATTTATCGTCCACGTTTCACTTCCATACATGGCTACACTCCATACAAATACTTTCAGAAACGACTTCCTGACACTAAAATCTATACTCGATGTTAACAAATTCCTCTTCTTCAGGAACACTTTCCTTGCCATTGCCACTCTACATTTTATACTCTCTGTACATCGACCATCATCTGTTATTTTGCGCACCAAATAGGAAAACTGTTTTCCTACTTTAAGTGTCTCATTACCTAATCTAATTCCCTCAGCATCACCCGACTTAATTCGACTACATTTCATTATCCTCGTTTCGCTTTTGTTGATGTTCATCTTATATCCTCCTTTCAAGACACTGTCCATTCCGTTCAATTGCTCTTCCAAGTCCTTTGCTGTCTCTGACAGAATTACACTGTCATCGGCAAACCTCAACGTTTTTAATTCTTCTCCATGGATTTTAATACCTAATCCGAATTTTTCTTTTGTTTCCTTTAGTGCTTGCTCAATATACAGATTGAATAACATCGGGGAGAGGCTACAACGCTGTCTCAGGCCCTTCCCAACCACTGCTCTTCTTTCATGCCCCTCGACTCTTATAACTGCCATCTGGTTTCTGTACAAATTGTAAATAGCCGTTCGCTCCCTGTATTTTACCCCTGGCACCTCCGAATTTGAGAGAGAGTATTCCAGTCAACATTGTCAAAAGCTTTCTCTAAGTCTACAAATGCTAGAAACGTAGGTTTGCCTTTCCTTAATCTAGCTTCTAAGATAAGTCGTAGGGTCATTATTGCCTCACGTATTCCAACATTTCTACGGAATCCAAACTGATCTCCCCCGAGGTCGGCTCCTACTAGTGTTTCCATTCGTCTGCAAAGAATTCGCGTTAGTATTTTGCAGCTGTGACTTATTAAACTGATAGTTCGGAAATTTTCACATCTGTCAACACCTGCTTCATTTGGGACTGGAATTATTATATTCTTCTTGATATTTCGCCTGTCTCATACATCTTGCTCACCAGATGGTAGAGTTTTGTCAGGACTGGCTCTCCCAAGGCTGTCAGTAGTTCTAATGGAATGTAGACTACTCCTGGGGCCTTGTTTCGACTAAGATCTTTCAGTGCTCTGTCAAACTCTTCACGCAGTATCATATCTCCCATTTCATCTTCATCTACATCCTTTTCCATTTTCATAATATTGTCCTCAAGTACATCGCCCTTGTATAGACCTACTCCTTCCACCTTTCTGCTTTCCCTTCTTTGCTTAGAACTGGGTTTCCATCTGAGCTCTTGATATTCATACAAGTGGTTCTCTTTTCTCCAAAGGTCTCTTTAATTTTCCTGTAGGCAGTATCTATCTTACCTCTAGCGAGATAAGCCTCTACATCCTTACATTTGTCCTCTAGCCATCCCTGCTTATCCATTTTGCACTTCCTGTCGATATCATTTTTGAGACGTTTGTATTACATTTTGTCTCCTTCATTTACTGCATTTTTATATTTTATCCTTGCATCAATTGAATTCAATATTTCTTCTGTTACCCAACGATTTCTACTAGCCCTCGTCTTTTTACCTACTTTTCCTCCGCTGCCTTCATTATTTCATCCCTCAAAGCTACCCATTTTTCTTCTACTTTATCTCTTTCCCCCCATTCTATGTTAAGTTATGCTCTGCACAAAATTCTACCAGGCGGCTTCCTCTTTCATTTCTTACTCCCAATCCATATTCACCTACTATGTTTCCTTCTCTCCCTTTCCCCACTACCGAATTCCAGTCACCCATGACTATTAATTTTTTGTCTCCCTTCACTATCTGAATAATTTCTTTTATCTCATCATACATTTCTTCAATTTCTTCGTCACCTACAGAGATAGTTGGCATATAAACTTGTACTACTGTAGTAGGCGTGGGCTTTGTGTCTATAGTGGCCACAATAATGCGTTCACTATGTTGTTTGTAATAACTTACCCGCACTCCTATTTTTTATTCATTATTGGACCTAATCCTGCATTACCCATATTTGACTTTGTATTTATAACCCTGTATTCACCTGATCAAAAGCCTTGTTCCTCCTGCCATCGAACTTCACTAATTCTCACTACATCTAACTTTAACCTATCCATTTCCCTTTTTAAATTTTCTAACCTACCTGCCCGATTAAGGGATCTGACATTCCACGCTCCGATCCGTAGAACGCCAGTTTTCTTTCTCCTGATAACGACATTCTCTCGAGTTGTCCCCGCCCGGAGATCCGAATGGGGGACTATTTTACCTCCGGGATATTTTACCTAAGAGGACGCCATCATACAGTAAAGTTGCATGCCCTCGGGAAAAATTATGGCTGTAGTTTCCCCTTGCTTTCAGCCGTTCGCAGTACCAGAACAGCAAGGCCATTTTGGTTAGTGTTACAATGCCAGATCAGTCAATCATCCAGACTGTTGCCCGTGCAACTACTGAAAAGACTGCTGCCCCTCTTCAGGAACCACACGTTTGTCTGGCCTCTCAACAGATACCCCTCCGCTGTGGTTGCACCTACGGTACGGCCATCTGTATCGCTGAATCACGCAAGCCTCCCCACCAACGGCATGGTCCATGGTTCATGGGAGGAGGCAAAATAAAGTATAAAATTATAATTGCATCGGAGGATGAATCGACCTCTTCACATCACTTATTGAAGCTTACCAGAAGTATAAAAAGGGTCCTTATTGAGGAAATACGAATTGAAAATTGCATGGTCCTCAGATCTCGGAAGGAGATACTAAATGAGGTTTGTCACTATTCTGAAGAACTACACTCTGAAAATCCTTTTTGTAAAGAATCTCTCGGAAATTTTCTCGAAACAGTAACTCCACAGTTTTCGGTGGACGACAATGAATAAATCCTTTGAGAAGTCAGCAAAGAGCGTGTACATGAGACTGTATGTACCACAGGATCTGATGGTTTTCCTATATATTTTTGTGCGCCTTTCTGGACACTTGTAGGTGAGAAAATGACAAATATTTCAAACGAGGTTATACAACGCAAAACGATACTAAACGAATTTAAAAACAGGAAAATATTACTTGTTGCAAAAAATAAAGAGAACAAAGATTTACATAACTTCTGCCCTATTTCGCTGCCAAGTTCTGATTACTAAATAGCTGTTTTAATAATACAAAAGAAAATTCTCCTTCGCGAAGAAAATCATAAATCAACATCAAAACTGCGATGCAGGTAGATCCACATTCGGAACCCTAGCGAAATATCAGGATGGATCTCAATAAACTCTGCGAAATATACATGGCGCTTTGCTCTTCCTAGATTTTCGCAAATATTTTGATCTAATGAACCATACGTATCTCCTACAGACGATGCAAAAACTAGGTTTCTCGAGCGACTTTTACAGACAATTAAAACTGTTACGACAGGGATAAACGGAAGAAATAGCCGTTAACGACCAAACAGTGAAGCAATTAACAATTCCTCGAAGAGTCCAAGATAATTTGACGGGCATAGTAGTAGCAGGCCACAAAAGAGTAATAAGAGCATATGTGACAGTATAGGAGTCATCATAACACAGCAATTCCTAACCCTCCCTAACTAATTAATTAATTATGGACAGATAAGAAATTCCCTAGCGTGATACTTGACTGCGTCGGAACTGCTAACAGTACAAGTTGTTCCAAGTGAACGTTGCATGTGGAGGTCTACGTTGACCAAAGAGAAAGTCGAGCACATCGGCCAGATCCCTAATCCACAGTTAACAGGTTTCTTACCTCGTGTCTTGTAGTCTCGATGTCCCAATTGGTCTTCTTTTCCGCCCATTGTGGGTTCACACGACCATACAATCTACTGTGAATAAGGGAATGTCATGCGATAAAATCTCAACGCTTATTTAATGAAAGTCTCGATATGATAGGATGCCACTTTGTTTTTTAATAGAAAATTCAAGGAATAAACAGACTTTATAGCCAGTCTAATAGTAATACTGGAATGAACTGAAGTCATTACATACCGAGCACCATTTAAAGGTCGTAAAATTATCTCTACTTGATTTTTTTAACAGTTCGAAGTCACACACTTAGAAATTCGAATATAAACCGTCTCTGACGCACTTATAATCACTAAATCATTTTGGAATGCATAATATCAGAACCTGTGAATCTCACAAACTTTCCTCATGAAATGTGCTTACGAACTGTTTAATAAACATTTCCCAAGGCTGACTAACACTTTAATTTGATTTGAACACTATACGATATTCATTCACAGTGAGCACATGTTGTCGTCCTGAATAAAGGTCGAAGACTGTTTGCAGAGTTAGCGTTTCTTGCCTGCCAACATTGGATATGTTTCTGATCGGTTGGTTTAATCGTCCAAAGATTATAATTAAAATGTGGTCATCTGTCGTTTTATGGGATAGTGATTGCTGTCGATCCTAACTGCTTGCTGGCATATAGCAACGTAAGCCTTTCTACATTGTGTGATGAAATCTAATAAAAATATGGAACAACATGGGGTATGAGTGCAACAATAAGAAACAGTATCGAAATAGCCACGCTAACAACGTTGATTCAAACCCACTGTCGTGCTGCAGGAGGTAACACAACTGAAAATAAGCGCAAAATTTTAAATCTGTAGGGCTTCGAACACGTTAACGTAGTCTGGGCATAACAGACAACCAACACAGAACGCTTGACATTACCAGAATTGCACAATGGAAATGGCCGCTATAAACTAGAAAGAAGCGTCAGAGAAAGGACACGGAGCACTAATAGAAAACTTATCACGTAGCTTGAACCAAGTTCTGAGGCTAAAATATGTAAAAGCATGGATACTTTACAAAGCTTATTATACCGTGCAAAACTTTTCCACACAAAAAAAGCTTCGCTAGAAAAATAACCTCAAAAATTAAAAACTTTTTATGGAAAGGAGAAGTGTTTAACCAAAGTAGCCCCATCAGATCCCAGCAACGGAGAATTAGGACTCATTGATGTAGCACACAAGACATTTGCACTCTCCGTTAAAATAATGATTATGATATGAGAATCATCAGATAGCATTATAGGTAAAGTTTTCGAAGTTATCAAACCCCAAAATGTTCAGCACCCTATTGAAATACGAAAGATAACGTTGATCTCCAATACGCGAGGGAGTTTGATATGGAAGTGAATTATTTGAGCAGTGAACTCGTAAGGTCCCGACGGATGACATAAAGAGCTATTAAGCGCGAAAGAAAGAAATGTGAAGTTAGAAATAAAATAAAGAGTCAGTTCGAAAATGTAGACTGGGCTGCTATTTGACACAACATTAATATCAATGAGCTGTCTTCAAATATTGTAATGGGTTGGTACAAGTCGCTCAATAACATAGTTAGTACCAACAAACGACTATACCAAAACGGACTGAGTCAATCGAGCCTTTGCCAACGTGACACTATACCTGACACGGTTACACACAAATATAAAGTGTAGGGAATAACTGGCAGTAGGTCAGAGAGCATTCATCACATTATCTACACCTGCGAATATATCATCCATGCTGCGCAGACCAAAAACCAGATTCTTTTCAGAGGAAAAGGACATTTAATGGGAAAGTAAGTATGTAATTAACAACCTGACACCAGCATAGATATCAAGACATACAGGATAATTTTTTCCACCGTGTACAAACAAGTTCTAGGCGTTGGTCGATGAGACGATACGGAACAAAAAAGGTATAATGAAGTTATGTCCGGAAATGCATAATTTCCTTGCATTCAGTCATACATTTTTACAGAGACTATGGTTTAATACGCGCTGTACCATGCAGCCACAGTTACAGTATGTGCTGAAAATGGTTTGCACGTGCTTCAACGCCTTCGTGTACTCGCCTTAGCATGTTCTATCTCGCACATTCACATTGACCAGGCTGCGTCCGAAAAGGGTCAAAGGCAGCGTGAATAAGCTGCTCCGGTGTCACCACATCTGGATGGACGTTAACGGCGAAGTGAGCTGGTGCACTACCATGTAGGAGCCAAATAACCCTCGGAATCATCAATGGCATTTCTTCCAGCAGGGGAAGCAAAGTCACCTGCAAGAAACACCCATAGTTCCAGCCTGTTAGGCGAAGTTGAGGAAGACTGGTCACAAAATATGGTCGCCGATTATCCCAGCCCACACATTCCAGCTGCAACAATGCTGAAGATTTGCTGCCACCTCCACGTTGGGGTTCTGCATCCTAACCCACAGGTGACTGTTATGAAAGTTGACGATACCACTCCTCGTAAAGGTGGCCACATCTGTAATAGAATGAATGACACAAATCCCGGAATCGTGTTTTGCTGGTAAATAAACTAGTGACAAAAGTGTTCCCGATGTTGATAAACTGTCGCTAGTAAGCCATGCACCTGCTGTAACTGATAAGGGTAGTAACAATTGTCATTGGAGAATGTTCCACGCGGGCGTCTGGCTTACCCTGCACCACCGGGATGGGGGAGGGGGGGGGGCCTCTCGTTTTAAGCACTTCACATTATGCATGAACCCGGGAAATCATCACATCACTCCTGATCGTTTTCTGAATGTGGGAGGGAATTTTGTCAAAAGTATTCATTTCGTGAGTCTTCTGTTTCATATCCATATTACAGTAACCATTAATAATAAAGATCTTCGACTTATATATGTTCATATTTTCTAATGCTGTTCGTGTTAGTCGTTCATGGTTAATACACAACAAAACCATAACAATTTTCAAGTTATTCCTTACTGTGCCTTTTCATCCCACTGGCCTGTTCAAAAGTTCTTAAGTACGATTATGTGGATATACATTGCAGTCATTGCAGCTTACGTGATCCGGTTATTGATGAATGGTTTAATGACGCTTGACTAACTTGCATTGCACCTAGCGAAATTTGTTTATGTAATATCGAAAGCAGCATTATTTCTTCCAAATTATCTAGTTGCAGATGATTGTAATCAGCGTAGGCACGCATTGCAGAGTAGAGTTACGCCTCCGTTGTTGCACAGGTAAGCCTAATAAGTCGTAGCGCCAGATTCAGATATTATTTAGTTCGTTTATGGATCAGTGAGTGTTTATTAATGTTAGTGAGACTCAGATTACCTTCAGCTTCAGTATATGATTATCCTGCATGTCTATCAGTTGCAGTTATTAGGCTGAACGTTCTGTTGTATTCAGAGAACTGTGTTAAAAATATTGTGTTGTTCTATACTCATAGCATTGGACAGGTACACATTATACTCAGTGATTAGTTCAGTCATGATGCGAAACTCTTTCATAACTACGTATGTAAACGTTGGTTTGGTTAAAATACAGTTAAAAGATGGTATAAATGCTCTGTATTAGACGTTCAAATATAAATTTTACGCACAAAGGTACTGCAGTTGTACAGAAACCACGACTAAATGGCCAGATACGTAGGTTGGAGAGGGATTGCACAAAGCGTACACAACTATGCAAGTTAGAAGTCCAAATACTGAAGTTTCACATGTTGTTGTTGTTGTGGTCTTCAGTCCTGAGACTGGTTTGATGCAGCTCTCCATGCTACTCTATCCTGTGCAAGCTTCTTCATCTCCCAGTACCTACTGCAACCTACATCCTTCTGAATCTGCTTAGTGTATTCATCTCTTGGTCTCCCTCTACGATTTTTACCCTCCACGCTGCCCTCCAATGCTAAATTTGTGATCCCTTGATGCCTCAAAACATGTCCTACCAACCGATCCCTTCTTCTAGTCAAGTTGTGCCACAAACTTCTCTTCTCCCCAATCCTATTCAATACCTCCTCATTAGTTACGTGATCTACCCACCTTATCTTCAGCATTCTTCTGTAGCACCACATTTCCAAAGCTTCTATTCTCTTCTTGTCCAAACTGGTTATCGTCCATGTTTCACTTCCATACATGGCAAGTTTCACATAGTCTCACATAATTGTTTCACACAGGCAGCTAGAAGTAAAAAAATACAATAGAAATGAGAGAGGAGAAAGACTAATTGAGTGCTGAAATGAATTTGAAGTATTGCGTATCCTGTCAAAAATCAAAAGAGGAGAGATAGGGGAAGATTACAATTGGATTACATCATGGTCAGACAGATATTTTCGAAACCAGGTATTGGACTGTAGCGTGTACCCGGGAGTAGTCTTCGATACGAACCGTAGTCTAGTAATGATGAAGCGCAGAGTGAAGCTTAGGACAATCTATAGGAAAAATCCGTGTAGAAAAACGTGGGATATTTAAATACTGAGGTATGAGGATATGCTTTTGAAATTCTTTGAGATTACAGATACACCGATAGTAAATACCACAGTAGGTGTTTCAGCTGAAGAAGACAGAAGTTGGACAGAGAGACATAGCTAAAAGGAAGATAATTGTGAAGAAATCTTGGGTAACAAACGAGTTACTTCAATTGGTCGACGAAACAGAAGTACAAAAATGTTAAGGGAGACATAGAAATATACATATATATATAAATAACTTTGGAAATAAATAAACAGGAGGTGCAGGGAAAGCAAGGAGAAATGGCTGTAGTAAGATGTCGGAAATTAAACTGTTATCGGAAGAACTGATTCACCATATAGAAAAGTCAAAATAACTTTAGAGAAACCACGTGGCACCCAAATGAGTATTCAAGGTGGTGTATAGAATCTCTGATATTGGAAACATACCATCAGACTAACGTTATGGAAATAAAAATGCAAAAGTTACGCTCAGTACCTCGTTGGCTGAAATCGTAATGCTATGATATGTGCAAAAATAATTGTATATGTTCCAAGAGAACACACAATGATTTAAGAGTCCCAGAGTGTTGATAAAATTCCAGTGTGATGAAAATAAGAGAATTTACTTAAACAGGAAACCAATGAACCTGTCAGACAACAGTTTTTTATTCGACAGCATTATTAAGGAGCAGAATGGAACGATAGATGTGCACTTGACATTTCATTTTAAGAGGAAACCAAACTTTCTGATCCGTTCAGTACTATAGGTACGGCCATTGGTTTTAGAATTTTACCAAGTACCCGTTCTGGTCTTCATCGTCGGTGATCGGTTTATTGTAACACACAGCCGTCAGATGATCAACACCGCTAACTATTTCAAAGCGTGTACATTTTATTGAAAGCCCCTAATCTCACTGTTTCGTCCTGTTGCGTTTCATAGAGCCTAGATTCAGCGTGTGGCGTGCCCTTTGGAGATCATTATAAATTTCAGAAGTGGTAATATAATCATCAGAAAATAGCAAAGTGATTGGGAGCGTATAAGTAATTGTCATTGATGGTAAAGTCTTCTGAGTTTTTCAACTGCGTTGAGTTCCTGTTCAAGCTTCCTCTGTGCTCGACGTTTGATATCTCTGCTAGAATCCTGAAGAAGATCCCTGCGTAGGCTTGAATGGAAGAGCACTGAAGAAGTTTGAAGAGGAATCTGACGGAGCCTATTGACTCAGAAGACCTCACCATCGCTAATTGGAAGAAGTCATGTTTTTGCTTAGGTTCTCTGCTCCGTGAAATAAAATAATTTATTCTATATGACGATCATTACAATCTGTTGCATGATCACTTTCAAGTATTTGTAAACACAGCACGGAGTTAAGACTAAGATCAAGGTCAATACAAAAGCCAATGAGACTTACATAATTCATTTTAATGTACAGTTTGTTGTGTACACATTGTATCACTGCCTCTAAAGTTATACTCACCACTCGCAGCTACAAAACAAGTAGTATTCCGAAATTTCAGCCATTATCCAACATTATTTAACATTCATGTTCTTGATTTTTCAAGAAATGGACCAAGTGGTCACACAGTCTTGTTTTGGCTTCGTGTTTTGTTTTAGTGTCCTGTGCCAATTTTTAGTAGTCGGCATGCATAATCTGTTAGTAAGTCACTTCTGTTTTTACCATTTCTTACACTAGTAGTCACAAATTCATTAGTAAAATAATTATAAATAATATATCATACATAAGTGACAGAGAAATAGTATAGTTGTAATCTCAATTGCCCTTTCCATAACAATGTCGGCGCACGCGTCATGTTGTCAGTCTGTTTTGGCAACCTACATCTGCACATGCCTACAAAGGTGGAGTTATTACAGCAGGCAGCAAACAGAGGAGAAAATTGTGATATGTTTCTGAAAATAGACAGACTAACTGCAAACGCGATTTGAATTTGAGCGTTACCTGCATTGCCGCAATGCCATGAGTATCTGCCTCCGTCTCAACATTACCTCAACTCACATAAACATAACCATAACAAGGATGCCCCTAAGAGCAAGTACTTACTAACGTCTGAAGCTGATGAATGAGGGTTAGTGTCTATTGATACTGCTACGTCATATTCTGCGATCCTCATCTCTTGTCCCCTATCTACCTTCGCAAGTTAATAAGCTGCAGCGAATGTGGAAGTCATTAACTCTTAACGTCTTTTGCAATACGTGAGACTGTCGTATCTGTAATACTTCAATATCATCGAACAGATAGTCATAAGGAAGAGAGAAAACAGAGGCCACTGTAAAGTGTTCGTGATGAATGCTGTTGATCTGATTTGAAGGAAAAATAGTCGTCGTCGATGCCTTAATAAGGGTACAGATGGAGAATAGCAGGACAGGAAATCGGCTGTACTCTTCGCAAAGAAACCATCAAGGCATTCGTCCAAAGTGTTTATCTGATGGAACGTTTCGTCGTGTTGCTAAATGTATCACAAGGTAAAGAGCGTATACCCATAATCATGTAGCCATTAGGTTTGATAACATCGAGGAACTTCAAGAGGGTATTGAGAAGTTGAGAAAAGCGCTTGAAACAAATGGCTTACAAATCGTTAGAACAAAAGACCGAGTTTATGACGTACAGCTTCAGCCCCGGTGCTCCATGAAGCGTAGATATCAAGCTTCATGACATCACGCTTAAGTGAGTTAAAAATTTTATCTGGGATGACCAACATCAAAGTAAAGATCAGTTGAAGAAGACATAACTAATGGGATAACATCCGATTATAGCAAGTGGCGTATCCTTTCACGGGGCATGAGCTGCGCAAAAATGTCCGTCAAAACCAAAGGCAGCCGGCCGGAATGGCCGTGCGGTTCTAGGCGCTACAGTCTGGAGCCGAGCGACCGCTACAGTCGAAGATTCGAATCCTGCCTCGGGCATGGATGTGTGTGATGTCCATAGGTTAGTTAGGTTTAAGTACTAGGCGACTGATGACCTCAGAAGTTAAGTCCCATAGTGCTCAGAGCAAACCAGACCAGAGGCAAAATCTATAAAACAACTGGAAGCACAACGTTATTGTACGACAGTGAAGTTAGACCATCAAAAAAGAGTCACGTACAGAAGCTCTATAAAACAAAAATACGCATTTTATGACGAGCGGGAGGAGTGACATTGAAAGGTAAAGTGGGCAATGAATTCGCAAGGGGTAGTCTTGAAGTATCCATAAATGAAAAACTCGCAGAATCCATGCCTAGATGGTACGGTTACATAACGCGAAGATCTGAAGAGCATATGGTCAAAAAGTGCCTCTCCATGGCTACAAAGATGAGAAGAAGATCTCAAACCAATTCCGGGCGCTACGGAGAAGCTTAGCCTTGATGAAAATAATGGCTAGTGGCAAAAAAGAATGGATCCCCACGATTAGGAAAGCCAAATCCGAGTGACTGGGACGAAGAGGGCAAAGGACAAGACATACTCATATAAAAACTCTTATTCTAAGAAAAATAAATTAAGACTGCTTCACAAAAGGAGGGAAAATCGCTCTGGATTATATCATACTCTACCACCGCGTATTTCTCAGGTTCTGCTAATGTATTTGCCGGCCGAAGTGGCCGTGCGGTTAAAGGCGCTGCAGTCTGGAACCGCGAGACCGCTACGGTCGCAGGTTCGAATCCTGCCTCGGGCATGGATGTTTGTGATGTCCTTAGGTTAGTTAGGTTTAACTAGTTCTAAGTTCTAGGGGACTAATGACCTCAGCAGTTGAGTCCCATAGTGCTCAGAGCCATTTTTTTTGCTAATGTATTTCATCCGTTCATAAGAAAACAAATAAATTTACATGTTAGAATTGTTTTTCAATTTGGTTCGTCGCAAAGCATCAGAACTTATGACATTTGTTACGGAAACACTACAGAACAATTCTCTCTGAATGTGCTATTTTTCAGTTACGTTCAATTGTAGTTAGTGTCTCAGGCAAGTAAAAATATTTCTGGACTCTTAATTCTTCCTATTGATAACCAGAATTTGTAGCTAAAAAGTGATTTGTTGTATTACCCATATATCAACCAACATTGACATACTACATATGAAATGAATGAACAGAGCTATGATCTGGTGTGTAAATATTTGTAACATTTAGCTCAAATACTGACATTTGTTTTACTAATGTTAGGGCGAATAAACATTCAGATTGAAGCTTCCTGGTAGATTAAAACCGTTTGCCGGACCGGGACTCGAACCTGGACTTCTGCCTTTCCCGGGTATGTGCTCCACCCACTCAGTTATCAAAGCGCCACTCACGACCCGTCCTCAAAGCTGTAGTTCGGACAGTACCGCATCTCCTAGATTCCAAACTTCACGTAAGTTATCCTGCATAGCTTTTGGGACTAGCACTCCAGAGGTACAACGTTATCCGTAAGGTGATATACCAATATTTTTCTTAAAGGCATATTGGTGTACATTTTCACACTTTATTTACGATAGTAAAAATGGACTTTTCGCTGCTGGAATGCTAGCCCTGCAAGGCACGCAGGAGAACTTCTGTGAATTTTGAAATGTGGGAGATGAGAGATACTAGCGGAAGTAAAGCTGTAATGGTGAGTTCTAAGTCGTGCTTGGATGGCGTAGTCCAGGGAGTACTTTCCCGCGAGTGGCAAAGATCCCAGGTTCTAATCCCAGTCTGGCAGGAACTTTAAATCAGCCAGTATACTTTCAAACCAGCTCACACACGACTGCGGAGTGAAAATCCATTCTGAGAATATTCAAAATATTGTAACCTGTGGACGACTTTAAGAAACACACACACACGCACACACACACACACACACACACACACACACACGTGCACGTGAAATAAACAGTTTATATTCTCAAGAATTAATTTATTCTACCGAACATCCAAAGAAAATTTCTTTATTTACTTGAAAATGAAACAGAGACAATAAAAATTTCTTCACATTTATTCGTGATAGCTGTGTAGAGATAGAACTGCAAGAGTTACAGGCAACATTGGATAAATAACACATTCAGATGCTGTAATGAACATGTAGTTACACACATCAAGATTTTCAGAGTTTTTACAATGTTTTCGGTAACCTTTTACATCAATATTTTTATTAGAAGCATATTGGTGTATTTCACACTTTATTTACGATAATAACAACTTGTTTACCAATTTCAACTTTATGTATTGGTATAGGCTGTCATCCAGGATAATACAGCAGGGCAGTTAGAGTTACAAAAATTTCGCTACACAGTAAGACCCATATCTTGTGTCAGTACCGTACATTTACTGGAGATAAATCTGATGTAATAATTTGACACGTGTAGTGCCAGAACAACATGAACATTTTAGCTAAAGATAGAGCAGGATTTATTTGCAGTAAAAGCAATAGGAATTATAAGTTTCTTCTTTTTTTTATCCTTAGATTGGTTGATGAGTACTATAGTTCAGTTTGTGACTCTAGATCTGTGCGGCAGTGGTTTCCTGATCTTTTCTCTGTAACTCCAACTAGTTTACCAGTATGTCGTCAAACAAGAACAGTCAAAAATATTCCTGTCTTTAGTGGGCACGAAGTGCACATAAGACTGGCACCAATACGCACAGTTTTCGGAATATACATTCGGCTATGGAATACAGAAAATTCCCTTATGTAAGGAGTATTTTTCCACTCTTTGATGTACGGAAATGTTATTTACTTGTACGATCTCAGAGAATTCACTGGAGACACGCATGAAATATTAGAAGAATCCGACGGGCTGACATTCGAGTAATTTTCTCTTTACTTTGCGCTAGCCTCGGCTCCTTCTCAATCACGACCATTGTTCGGTTTGTTCATATGCCACATGTGTGAATGTGTGTGTGTGTGTGTGTGTGTGTGTGTGTGTGTGTGTGTGTGTGTGTGGATAACAATAGTTTCTCGGTAGTTGCGGAACCTTAGTTTTGTTAAGATTTCACCATTAGCAACATATTGTACAGATGAGTACCAGCAATATCAGTGGCGGTTATGGGGATTCTGGCAGCGACATTTTCCATTTCAGAGCCTTGGAACGATATTGTGCAAGAGTCACTATTGTCAGGACTCGAAACTCGGTACTTTCGGTAGAGTAGAGCACCCATTTCACAATGAGAGAGGTGGCTATTGCACAGTCACAAGTAAATTAAAATAAATTGAATAGTTAGTCCAAATATATTACGCAGCTAAGGGGATTGTAAAGCGGACGTGGCATGGTTTGTGAAAAGTAAGCAAATGCCCACTGAACAGCCACTTTTCACGCATGCGTGTATTGTATGAGGGGCAGCCAAAGAAAAATCGAACACCCACCAGAACGGGACGACGGAATGGTTCCATTCAACAATGATCACCTCACGCATTCAGACATTTATCTCACTGGGAGACGAGACACTCAGTTCCTGTTTCCTAACACGCAGTTGGCTGGTGACGGATCCACAGCCTCATACACTCTTGCTCTTCCTCAACCGACCGAAACCGACGTCCACTGCCGTCCTCCTTCAGGTCACCAAAGGTGTGAAAACCACATGGTGAAAGATCTGGGCTGTACGAAAGATGTTTCCCACCCAAATCCCTGAAGCTTACAATATACTGTATTTATTCAGTATTGAGGTAGCGTGGGGGCGGTTGTTACCCTGATAGAGGACGATTACCTCAGAGAGCAAAGCCGACAGTAGAAAAAAAATGGTTCCTATGGCTCTGAGCACTATCAGACTTAACATCTGAAGTCATCAGTCCCCTAGAACTTAGAACTACTTAAACCTAACTAACCTAAGGACATCACACACATCGATGCCCGAGGCAGGATTCGAACCTGTAACCGTAGCAGTCGCGCGGTTCCAGACTGAAGCGCCTAGAACCGCTAGGTCACAACGGCCGGTGAAAGTCGAAACATCCCACATCTGCCCCTCCGAAGAAATCCAAAGCTATTCACACAAGTGACCTCTGTCTTCGACTGCAGGGATTCTCTGCTCGTCGAGTTCCTCGAATATGGAACCAGAATCAATACGCAGCACTTCGAAGACAGTTTGCGCAAACTGCGATGCGCTATAAAATCAAAACGATGCGGAATACTGGCGGACGAAATCATTCTGTTGCACCGTAATGACCGTCACCTCACTGCCATTCAGACGTAGGCTTCAACAATTTGTTTGGGAAACACTGCAAGGTCCTCTGTACAGCCCAGATCCTTCATTGTGTCATTTCCACACATTTGACGATTTGGAGAAAACGTGCACGGACTTGGCTTTCCGTCACATGAGGAAGTGCATGAGTGGGTGCAGTAGAGGACCCATGGGCAGCCGATCACCTACTATGAAACAGGAATTCATCACCTCGTCGCCCAGTGAGATGATTGACTTAACGCATACGGTGATTGCTTTTGAGTAGAACCATTTCGTGGTCCCGTTGTGGCGGGTGTTCGGTTTTCATTTGACTGCAGTTACGTGTTGGCCTACTGGATTCGCGCTGTAGATTGATGACACATCTTGCATACGGCTCCAGTGCCCGATGAAATTGTTGCTACGCGTGCTGTACCAGTGACGTCAGAAAAAACCAATTCAGGCGGGTGACTGACAGCGCAAGATTCCCACCGTCTCCGGATTGCGACGCGGGTCGTTCCCGTTGCAGCTGACGAACTCCATGTCGACGCCGTCCGGCCCGCGGTCGTTGTCCCCGAACTCGCCCGCAGAGTCCTGCGACTCGGATACCGGCCGAGACGCGGGCGGCCCCGGCGGGGAGAGGACGGCGAGGAAGGCGCGCCGGAACTCGCCGCTGCACGAGAGGAACGCGTAGAAGGGCAGCGCGCAGCTGGCCAGCTCGAGGCAGGCGGCGGCCGCGGGGGGCAGGCCGCAGCCGCGGGCGGCGCAGCACAGCGACAGCGCCTCGGCGGGCAGCAGAGTGGCCAGCAGCAGCGCCGCCGTGGCCACCAGCAGCGCCACGAGGCGGCGCTCGCCGCGATAGCCGGCGTCGGGCCGCGGCTGGGCGCCCTCGCCCACCTGCTGCTGCTGCTGCTGCGGCTGCGGCTGGCGGGTGCGGAACTTGTCGGAGGCGGCGCGCAGGCGGCGGCGGCGGGACGCCAGCTGGCGGAGGCGACGCACCACGAGCGCCGGCAGCCCCGCCAGCAGCACGCACGGCACCAGCCGCGCGCTCGCGCGCCACGCCCACCAGTAGGCCGCCCACGCCCAGCGCGCCGCCCACTCGCTGTCGCCGATGCCGTACACCGGCGCCGCGTCCGTCGTCCCGTTCTCTACCTGTACCATCGGGCATCGCGGTAAGTCCGGGAGAGATGGATCACTGGACGAGTGGCGTACTTCACAAATGCCCAGCTGGAGAACAGCTGCTGCTACTTGTAAAGAAGTTTCTTTCGTAAACAAACTTGGTATAGAAATGTTACACTACTGACCATTAAAATTGCTACACCGGTGACAGACAGATAGGGAGTGGAGGGCTTAATTCCCTGGCAAGCATGTTACACGGAGCAACTATAACTTTATTTGTCGAGGAACTGTAATGCTCTTGTGTATCGAATCCGATTGCAAGGTATAAATGGTCTCCGTGCTGTAATATGGAAGGTTGAAATACCATACAGAATACTCAAAGGATACAACAGAGCTTCTGGGATTCATTGCGACCCTGAATTTTATGCGTGCATCAATCCTAAGAAAGGGTACTGAATATTTTCTGTAAGAAAGAACCTCACGTGATGTGCCGGAACGTTCGGCTGTCGGATGTTTCAGTACTGAGTCTCATAAATCGTCTGTCCAAAAAGTTCCGACACTGAATTTATTCCCGGTATACAAGCGACTTCAGCTCAAGCAACTGCGGCGGCAGTTTGAACTAACAACTGTAAACAACAGAAGTGCATTTGACCAGTCA
Source organism: Schistocerca americana (assembly GCF_021461395.2). Classification (NCBI taxonomy): domain Eukaryota; kingdom Metazoa; phylum Arthropoda; class Insecta; order Orthoptera; family Acrididae; genus Schistocerca; species Schistocerca americana. The sequence continues at coordinate 529,370,838 of NC_060119.1, forward strand.
GTTGTGGGTAGACAGCATTAAGTAGTGGATATGCGACGGTAGAGTAACAATGTTGATGTGTCACTAATCAAAAAGGAGCAACGAACTGCACATCTCCAAATCAAGTGTTGAAGACAGTCTGCAGAATGTTTTGAAGAAGAGAAAAATGTGGCCAGACTTTGTCCCAGACATCTTGGCACCTAAATTCCCGAACAAATGACAACGACACGTGGATGCCTGCCGCTACTTGACTGAAATGCGAAGCACGGACAGTTCTTTCCTGGAAAAGCCATTGCTGCTGACGAGACTTGGTGTTGTCAATATGGATCTATCACAAAACAACAAAGTGCAGAATGGGTCCCTGACGGTTCGCCAAGATCAAAGAAGGTGCGAAAGTGAAGCGCGATTTAAGTAACAGCCAAACAAGAACTTTTCTGACAGTTTCACATGTTCTGTGGGTTGTACTCAAGGTGGGTCAGACTATGTAGAACAGCTGAACCTTTAAAAGTACCATATTAAATTTTATTTATTATTTTATTGTCCCAGTTTCGAAAGTTCTTGGACTAACACGGTAACTTCTGCAGCCATGTGCGAGTTACGTATATGGAAAGTTTGGCTGTAACATTTTGTAACACTTGTAACGTCGGAAATGCATATCCTCCTATTGCCATCTATTACACTGCAATTTTTTTTCCTTATTTTGTTACCTGAAGGTATAACATTTCGGTGTCTTTGTATATTATAATTGTTTTACTATTTGTATATATATGCATTTATGTCGATGTATAATTGGTTTATTTTGGAAATATTATTTGTATTTTTACGCTGGTTCTTGCCTAGGGAAAACTATGCTATCGAACGATTACATCGATACGTCGTGTGGAGAACCAAAGTGTTTAGGATCTTTGAGAGTGTGAACTCTGCCGCGTGGAGCGGGGGCAGAGATAAGTCTGGCTGGAGTAGTGCGGTTGAGCAGGTGTGTTGTGTGACGCTCCCGCGAGTTGCCGCGCTTTCGGGGTTTGGCAGCATGTAATTACGCTCGACTTGCTATGATAGTTTCTGACACGGTGTCGCGGACGGGAAGCGTTAGCTGGCACACATCAAGAGCCCGTTTCGGCTGGAGACCGTGTCGAGAAGGCGCGCCAACAACTAGCTTCTGCAACAGCGACGGCCGACAATGAGTGACTGTCGCCACCTCCTCGATCGACGACTTCAAACCTTCAATCAACCAACAAGGAAGACTGGTAGCACGTAAAGTTTTAGAACTGTATGGCTGACCTCAGCTTTTCAAACTGTTAAATTTTTCTCCCTAAATTACAGCAACGTAACATGAACCTTTGTTGCTCATTGTCCCAATTGTATTACCAAGCAGGGTCCTTTCCTTTTCCAGAATGAACCCGAGTGTCGTTGAAATTCAAACGCCAGCATTAAAGTAATATCATTCCATTTCACTGCTTTAATTTCAAAGTTCAGTTAAGGTATTCATAGCTGGCTACAATATTTAGATTACACAAGCACAAATTAAGAGTGCGAGTTTTGTTAGCATATTTTGGCTTACCTGTGACTGCAGCTCAGCTTGGTACGTACTAAATGTTACTATTGTTAATTTTCCAGAATCATTTAATTCAAGTTCAAAGTTAAATCTCTTATTTCTGAATTGCGTAGATTCAATTAGCTTTTGAAATGATTGTTGCGGTAGCCCAAGACTAACCTTATTTTACTGAATTTCGTAGTGCTTCAGAAACAAATCTCACTATTAATTTCAGTCACTAAATTAACTTCCAATTTTCCGGTTTTATTAATTCTTTTGCTAAATTAAGTCAGAGTGTAGCGAAATTTATTACTTCTGACAAACTTTCAGTTTTCACACAACATGTGTCTACCTTCAGTTGCCACGCTTTTAGTGCTAATTATATGTGCAATAACCTTTCTTTTTCAGTTATTATAGTAGTTGTCCATAGGACTGGCGACCGTAATTTTCCCCATATCTCAAATATCTAATTAACGCCAATTAATTGTTAATGTGACGACCGCACATTTACTTTCTTTATTAATTTTACCATTTTCTCAAAATTAATTTCCACCAATTTCATTTGCATTTTTCCTTTCATTTAGATGTAACCCTTTCCTCCCTCTTTACCGACAGATTAACTTCGGTGACGATTGCTTTTCCCAAATTCCCATTAGGTACACGCGGTTTAATTTTTCACTATCATTAAGGTCGATAAGTGAGGGGGAGGTTACACACTCTGCATAAATAATGAAGAAACGAGCATCATCCCGATGCGAGTTCAGAGCCCTACCACTGTGCCACCTTAGATGTGGTTAATCAGCGTTGCAAACTTGTTGGTAATCATGTCTGTTATACGTGCGTGTAACAGTTGTGATTTAATTTATTTCTTTTTTTCATGACATGGCAGTTTCATTCTGTAATAACAGACTATTACATTTTTGTTGAGTGTTTTTGTCGTGCATTATTAGTTCCTAAATTTACAATCAAATAAATCGCCCACGTTTGCACAAAGTTAGTTTGTCTAATCCTCCAAACACACGAAACAGAGCCCATTTCCCCTCGAAATCCCTTAATGCAATGTGGATTCTACATTTTTCTTACTACACTATTCTAGTGCAGCGGATAGAGGAGCTGTTTATTTTTGCTTTGAATTCGTCGGTTTGAACCGAAGGTTTACGGAACATATTAAGCAGCTAGATACGGGTCCCTGTAGCCTAACTGCAGTTTCTTTTCTATGAAATTCTTTTCCAGACATAGTCTTTCCCTTGTCAAATCTTTGCGATAATTTCGATCTTTCTACACTACTGGCCATTAAAATTGCTACAACACCAAGAAGAAATGCAGATGATAAACGGCTATTCATTGGACAAATATATTATACTAGAACTGACATGTGATTACATTTTCACGAAATTTGGGTGCATAGATCCTGAGAAATCAGTACCCAGAACAACCACCTCTGGTCGTAATGACGGCTTTGATACACCTGGGCATTGAGTCAAACACAGCTTGGATGGCGCGTACAGGTACAGCTGCCCATGCACCTTCAACACGATACCACAGTTCATCAAGAGTAGTGACTGCCGTATTGTGACGACCCAGTTGCTCGACCACCATTGACCAGACGTTTCCAATTGGTGAGAGATCGGCAGAATGTGCTGGCCAGGGCAGCAGTCGAACATTTCCTATATCCAGAAAGACCCGTACAGGACCTGCAACATGCGGTCGTGCATTATCCTGCTGAAATGTAGAATTTTCACTGGGATGGAATGAAGGGTAGAGCCACGGGTCGTAACGCATTTGAAAGGTAACGTCCACTGTTCAAAGTGCCGTCAATGCGAACAAGAGGTGACCGACACGTGTAACCAATGGCACCCCATACCATCACGCCGGCTGATACTCCAGTATGGCGATGACGAATACACTCTTCCAATGTGCGTTCACCGCGATGTCGCCAAACACGGATGCGACCATCATGATGCTGTAAACAGAACCTGGATTCATCCGAAAAAGTGACGTTTTGCCATTCGTGCACCCATGTTCGTCGTTGAGTAAACCATTGCAGGCGCTCCTGTCTGTGATGCAACGTCAAGGGTAACCTCAACCATGGTCTCCGAGTTGATAGTCCATGCTGCTGCAAACGTCCTCGAACTGCTCGTGCAGGTGGTTGTTGTCTTGCAAACGTCCCCATCTGTTGACTCAGGGATCGAGACGTGGCTGCACGATCCGTTACAGCCATGGGGATAAGATGCCTGTCATCCCGAGTGCTAGTGATACGAAGCCGTTGGGATCCAGCACGGCGTTCCGTATTACTCCCCTGAACTCACCGATTCCATATTCTGCTAACAGTCATTGGATCTCGACCAACGCGAGCAGTAATGTCGCGATACGATAAACCGCAATTGCGATAGGCTACAATCCGACCTTTATCAAAGTTGGAAACCTGATGGTACGCATTTCTCCTCCTTACACGAGGCATCACGACAACGTTTCACCAGTCAACGCCAGTCAACTGCTGTTTGTGTATGAGAAATCGGTTGGAAACTTTCCTCATGTCAGTACGGTGTAGGTGTGGCCACCGGCGCCAACCTTGTGTGAATGCTCTGAAAAGCTAATCATTTGCATATCACAACATTTTCTTCCTGTCGGTTAAATTTCGCGTCTGTAGCACGTCATCTTCATGGTGTAGCAATTTTAATGGCCAGTAGTGTAGAAGTTCGTAGATAAGCTTAATAAACTGCAGCCGTGATTTTTTTCTTAGTCTCATGTTTTTACTCAAAAGCTGCTTCGAAGTGACCAAGCTGGAGGTGTCTTGCCCGCTTATGCTAGGAGTTCTTTTGTACCATTCTGTGGATGCCTAAACGGTCTTGTAAGCTCTGAAAGATCATCAATAATTCACTTTGTGCTACGTTCTCCTTTTGCTCCTTATGTATAGTCCTAGTCTCGTGATAAAATAAAACCATTGTCCATACTATCCATGTCGAACTACTTTGAAGTGACACGTGGACAATAAACAGTACTGACGAAGAAGAAAAGCTTTAGAAAGGGGTGCGTCGAAGATTAGCTGGGGAGAGTGGGTAATCTATGGTGACGCACTGACCTGAATAGAGATGAAAAGAAATGCATGCCATAATATTACTCTGCATTAAACAGTCTTCGCATTGTGTCTTACAACTAACACACGCTCATTTTGTCAGCTTTTAATGGCCAGAAAAAGTATCAGAGCTGTCGTATTATTTGATATTTTTGACTTGTTTCGCTCATCATACGCAACTATCTTCTAATTTTCATTGCCCAGGAGACTACACATTGAGGTTCACAGCACCACTCGGGACCATCTTTGCTTCTTAGTTTTTCTTATTTCGCCGGCGGGAATGACCGAGCGGTTCTAGGCACTTCAGTCTGTGCGTGGGTGGGTGTGATGTCCTTAGGTTAGTTAGGTTTAAGTAGTTCTAAGTTCTAGGGAACTGATGACTTCAGAAGTTAAGTCCCATAGTGCTCAGAGCCATTTGAACCATTTTTTCTTATTTCCTACCTGCTTCCGTAAAGTGATCCACCAAATGGAAACGAAGAGAGCAACACTTAGGCACAGAAACAAAAGAAAAGCAGTATAATCTGGCCCACAACACCGACTGAAACGAATTACATACACTCAATTGCCTTTGTCCCGACGCATTTCGTAAAAAAGTAAATTCAACGGGTAGATGATCAGTTTTTGAGCTACTAACAGCAATACATCTGGAACAATAAGGTTTATGAACTGTTTACGCGAGTAAGTGGATGAGTGATACCGTGGGGAACAACAATCGTCAAACTATTCAGTTACATATATCATTGCTTGTGAATGCTGGGCAAAAACGTCGTAACGAGAGAATTTTTAACCAAGTAAATAATAACTCAAGTTTCTTTTTGGATTTTAATATGCATAATATGCGAGTTACTTGGTCACAAGACCTGACTGTCAGAATCAGTATGCTCGCATCATCTAGGGACAGCCACGATAACTGAGCTAGGAAGCAACCAAGACATGTGCTCTTGTCAGCCAGTGCCACCTGTAGCCGAGTGTTGTAACTGATTAGGAGCCGATTTTGATTCTCTGTGAAAAAACGAAATGTTACTTCATATTGACCATTATGCTCAAATGGCTCTGAGCACTATGGGACTTAACTTCTGAGGTCATCAGTCAGCTAGAACTTAGAACTACTTAAACCTAACTAACCTAAGGACATCACTCACACCCACGCCCGAGGCAGGATTCGAACCTGCGACCGTAGCGGTCGCGCGGTTCCAGACTGAAGCGCCTAGAACCGCTCGGCCACTCCGGCCGGCGGACCATTATGCTGTAAACTATGTTTATTAACTGTGAGATGACTTAGTACTTGGTTAGTAGTATGTCTAATGGAAACAGAAACATGTTATTGTAAGCTAAATGTATTTTAGATGGATAGAAGCCCTGATAGATGAGCAGGGACAGTGCGAAGACCAAAATGTATAACAATTATGGGATTCCCTGAAGACAAGAAACATCTCGCTGGTTAGCCTTTTCTAGAAAGAATACTTTGTGACATTTCGAGGAAAGTAATTAGAGCCCCCGATTGCAGTCGCACGAAAATGCTATTCTGATACCTCTAAAAGGGCTACAGATTTAGACAATCTCTGCGTAAACGGTGGCCAAGTTGTCCTGCAATTATTTAATAGCCAACGTTCACGTTGCTAAAATGTACACCAGAAGTTGGGACTTCGTATGGTTAATGGTTGACAGCACAAGCAAATACTGGACGATAATACATGTTGAGGTTGCTGCAGCGTGCTAATGAGTTAGGTAGCAGTGATCGTAGAGGCGTGAGACTGCAAGATTGGAAGGTAATTGGGCTTGAGTATTTTTATAGGAACTTCGTAAGTGTTCACAGCTATTACTACTTCCAGTTAAGTATCTTTGATTTGTAAAGACAGACTCTCTCCGTCGCATATGTGACATTGATATCAATAATAATTTGCGTAAAAAGTTCAACAGCCATTACCTGTTCGTACTCCTCTATCAGCTGATGAATTCTGTTCTTCTGTCTATTCTATGTCCTAAAATCCGTTCGCATTTCTCAGTTCTACATGCTAACGCTGGTACAAGGGGAACCGCAATGTTCAGAGTCAGGTAACTGCCTTTGATCAAAGACGTCCAAAATCAGTTTCCTGTTTATGTGTGTACCATGAGCAGTTGAATTATGCAAAAACTTCTTCTATTACGCAACTGTTCACATTAATGAAGACCCAGAGTGTGTAATCTGATGAAGTTAATTACAATCAAGGTATTCATTCTTGTCGGGTGGGTATGCTAGATTCGAATCATTTAATGGTCAAACCTTACATTTCAATGAATCATTTTATTTAGCATCTGCTCAGTACAACAGCTATCAGAAAGCACTAAAGTCAAATACACAATTAATGACTTTGAATGTTTATTATGCTTCACTAATGACTGGTCACCACAGTGTGAATCCCAACCATGACAATTTCGAGCATATTGTATTATAATCCGTTCATCATAAGAATAAACCTGGTGTAAACATTCCACTATGTATTCTTCCGCGTTTGCTGGAACCTCATTGGATTTTCGTTTCACGTGGGACTGCAGCCAAGCTGTCTCGAGTACCGTCAAGTACGATAATAAGGGTACGTTTTGTGCTGTGCGTTACGCGCACGTAGACTTGGCGATAATACGGGACAACAGCTTTACGGGCACATTTGACTTGGACAGCACTAGCCGATCAGCTGGTACAGCTAGCCTGCAGTGACGTGGCCAGCTGCAGTTGACTCGTAAAAAGAGACGAGCAGAGGAGCAATACAGCTTTCATTTAATTTTTAAGCAGAATGAAATAATACACTGCAAATCTCCCACAATACGCTCCTTAGACGTCTAGATGAAAACCGCAACACATAATCGTTTTTAGCTAACGTACTATTGAAATTAAAAACAAGAATGATCAAAATTCCTGACTTAATCACAGGATAATTTTTCTGCATAAGCTGTGTGTAAATTAAGAGAGTATTGAAGGATTGCACCGTACACATAAATTTTGAAGCCACTGAACGTATTACTTACATTCAGTCGTCTGGTAATCTCTTCGCTCCTTCCTTATCCGAATGCGAAAAATACATTTCAGTTCTGGAAGTATATATGCTATGTTGATAACGAGCCTATCAACAACAGTATCCACAAAGCCAACCAGGCGCAGCGTTTTCTCTTCTTTCATGAAGAGAGGTTCTATAACCTGCCAGCGTTCGGTAGTGTCGTGTGAAAAAGCTGCGTGCGTTGTTACTTCTCGGGTCACAGCCCGCAGGTTGGCTCCAGATCAGTTCTGATGGGTTCATATTGTAGTGTTACAGTAAAAAGCGTAAAAATGCAGCATTTTTGTGGTGTACTCCATGCTATGAAAATGGTTGTTTTTCATGTTTCTAAGATGCTTGTCTGCTTCTGTGCTATAAAACGATGAACATAGCCCAAATAAAGATTTGGTTTTTCATTTTTGAATTAAAAATTAAATTGTTATGTTTTCTTAATTTAAACAATTTCTATGAACAGTCTTTCATAAAACATCGATAAATAAGAATCTGTATTTGAAATGGAAGCAGGAGCGTCGCGTCCAATATGTAATTAGAAACAAAAAGACGTGCATTATTCATAAAAATTGATGATGAATTTTATAATTACGAGATGTATGTGTTTCAAATTGAACGAGAAAAATAATGATACTGGGGAGATTTGAACCAACACACGAAAAACTATATTCGGTTCATTTACACTACCTACTACGGCACATGTTCAACTTGAGTTTGCTTCTCAACTGTATTATACACAACGATGGGAAAACTACAAAGCCGATTGTTGTTGTTGTTGTCTACAGTCCTGAGACTGGTTTGATGCAGCTCTCCATGCTACTCTATCCTGTGCAAGCTTCTTCATCTCCCAGTACCTACTGCATCCTACATCCTTCTGAATCTGCTTAGTGTATTCATCTCTTGGTCTCCCTCTACGATTTTTACCCTCCACGCTGTCCTCCAATACTAAATTGGAGATCCCTCGATGTCTCAGAACATGTCCTACCAACCGATCCCTTCTTCTAGTCAAGTTGTGCGACAAACTCCTCTTCTCCCCAATTCTATTCAATACCTCCTCATAAGTTATGTGATCAACCCATCTAATCTTCAGCATTCTTCTGTAGCACCACATTTCAAAAGCTTCTATTCTCTTCTTGTCTAAGCTATTTATCGTCCACGTTTCACTTCCATACATGGCTACACTCCATACAAATACTTTCAGAAACGACTTCCTGACATTTAAATCAATACTCAATGTTAACAATTTTTTCTTCTTCAGAAACGATTTCCTTGCCATTGACAGTCTACATTTTATATCCTCTCTACTTCGACCATCATCAGTTGTTTTGCTCCCCAAATAGCAAAACTCCTTTACTACTTTAAGGGTTTCATTCCCTAATCTAATTCCCTCAGCATCACCCGACTTAATTCGACTGCATTCCATTATCCTCGTTTTGCTTTTGTTGATGTTCATCTTATACCCTCCTTTCAAGACACTGTCCATTCCGTTCAACTGCTCTTCCAAGTCCTTTGCTGTCTCTGACAGAATTACAATGTCATCGGCGAACCTCAAAGTTTTTATTTCTTCTCCGTGGATTTTAATACCTACTCCGATTTTTTCTTTTGTTTCCTTTACTACTTGCTCAATATACAGATTGAATAATATCGGGGATAGGCTACAACCCTGTCTCACTCCCTTCACAACCGCTGCTTCCCTTTCATGTCCCTCGACTCTTATAACTGCCATCTGGTTTCTGTACAAATTGTAAATAGCCTTTCGCTCTCTGTATTTTACCCCTGCCACCTTCAGAATTTGGAAGAGAGTATTGCAATCAACATTGTCAAAAGCTTTCTCTAAGTCTACAAATACTAGAAACGTAGGTTTGCCTTTCCTTAATCTTTCTTCTAAGATAAGTCGTAGGGTCAGTATTGCCTCACGTGTTCCAACATTTCTACGGAATCCAAACTGATCTTCCCCGAGGTCGGCTTCTACTAGTTTTTCCATTCGTCTGTAAAGTATTCGTGTTAGTATTTTGCAGCTGTGACTTATTAAACTGATAGTTCGGTAATTTTCACATCTGTCAACACCTGCTTTCTTTGGGATTATTATATTCTTCTTGAACTCAGAGGGTATTTCGCCTGTTTCATACATCTTGCTCACCAGATGGTAGAGTTTTGTCAGGACTGGCTCTCCTAAGGTTGTCAGTAGTTCTAATGGAATGTTGTCTACTCCGGGGGCCTTGTTTCGACTCAGGTCTTTCAGTGCTCTGTCAAACTCTTCACGCAATATCATATCTCCCATTTCATCTTCATCTACATCCTCTTCCATGTCCATAATATTGTCCTCAAGTACATCGCCTTTGTATAGGCCCTCTATATACTCCTTCCACCTTTCTGCTTTCCCTTCTTTGCTTAGAACTGGGTTTCCATCAAAGCTCTTGATATTCATGCAAGTAGTTCTGCTTTCTCCAAAGGTCTCTACAATTTTCCTGTAGGCAGTATCTATTTTACCCCTAGAGAGATAAGCCTCTACATCCTTACATTTGTCCTCTAGCCATCCCTGCTTATCCATTTTGCAGTTCCTGTCGATATCATTTTTGAGACGTTTGTATTACATTTTGCCTGCCTCATTTACTGCATTTTTATATTTTCTCCTTTCATCAATTAAATCCAATATTTCTTCTGTTACCCAAGGGTTTCTACCAGCCCTCGTCTTTTTCCCTATTTGATCCTCTGCTGCCTTCACTATTTCATCCCTCAAAGCTACCCATTCTTCTTCTACTGTTTTTCTTCCCCCAGTCCTGTCAATTGTTCCCTTATGCTCTCCCTGAAACTCTGTATAATCTCCGGTTCTTTCAGTTTGTTCAGGTCCCATCTCCTTAAATTCCCACCTTTTTGCAGTTTATTCAGTTTTAATCTACAGTTCATAACCAATAGATTGTGGTCAGAGTCCACATCTGCCCCTGGAAATGTCTTACAATTTAAAATCTGGTTCCTAAATCTCTGCCTTACCATTATATAATCTATCTGAAACCTGTCAGTATCTCCAGGCTTCTTCCATGTATACAATCTTCTTTTATGATTCTTGAACCAAGTGATTGTCCTCTGTGCAAAATTATGCCAGGCGGCTTCCTCTTTCTTTTCTTACCCCCAATCCATATTCACTTACTACGTTTCCTTCTCTCCCTTTTCCTACTGACGAATTCCAGTCACCCATGACTATTAAATTTTTTTCTCCCTTCACTAGGTGAATAATTTCTTTTATTTCATCATACATTTCTTCAATGTCTTCGTCATCTGCAGAGCTAGTTGGCATATAAACTTGTACTACTGTGGTAGGCAAGGGCTTCGTATCTATCTTGGCCACAATAATGTGTTCACTATGCTGTTTGTAGTAGCTTACCCGCATTCCTATTTTCCTATTCATTATTAAACCTACTCCTGCATTACCCCTATTTGATTTTGTGTTTATAACCCTGTAGTCACCTGACCAGAAGTCTTGTTCCTCCTGCCACCGAACTTCACTAATTCCCGCTATATCTAACTATAACCTATCCATTTCCCTTTCTAAATTTTCTAACCTACCTGCCCGATTAAGGGATCTGACATTCCACGCTCCGATCCGTAGAACGCCAGTTTTCTTTCTCCTGATAACGACATTCTCTCGAGTTGTCCCCGCCCAGAGATCCGAATGGGGGACTATTTTACCTCCGGAATATTTTTCCCAAGAGGACGCCATCATCATTTAATCATACAGTAAAGTTGCATGCCCTCGGGAATAATTATGGCTGTAGTTTCCCCTTGCTTTCAGCCGTTCGCAGTACCAGAACAGCAAGGCCATTTTGGTTAGTGCTACAAGGCCAGATCAGTCAATCATCCAGGCTGTTGCCCCTGCTACTACTGAAAAGGCTGCTGCCCCTCTTCAGGAACCACACGTTTGTCTGGCCTCTCAACAGATACCCCTCCGTTGTGGTTGCACCTACGGTACGGCTATGTGTATCGTTGAGGCACGCAAGCCTCCCCACCAACGGCAAGGTCCATGGTTCATGGGGGTGGGGAGGGGGGGGGTGGAGCAAAGCCGATTATCTCTGTAAATAAGCCCATTTCTCGGCACTTTTTAACCGTGATCCACGCGCGTGTTTCATTACGGAACAGAAAGCAGCCTCAGCCATTTTCATACGGCGCGTTAATAGATCGACAACCAGAGCACTACGCTGCAGAGGCTATCACTGTACATGACTTTTTAAGTAAAAACTACGTAGGTAAAGCGTGATTAAGAAAACCGTTGAGGGCTGTTGATACATTTGAATACCTTAAAGTCTCATTCAACATAACTTAGTAACAAGATATCTAATACATAAGTAGGACCTACTTCCAAGAGCGTAACAACACCAGTTACGTGTGTTACGGCTTCTGACCAATCATTGAGTTTGTGTTTGTTTACATATGGTTTATTTTTATGCTGAACGGAATATAGCATCAGATGCATAGTAAAGAATGATGTTTTACGTGATTACTATATATGATTGCTATCGTTTCTGTCCGACGCCTCAAGGCCGAGTCGAGGTCATTGTAATTGGTGTGTAATTGTGGCACCCCTGGTCTAGGGGTCCAGTCCGCCTTCGGCGTTGCAGCAGCTCGCACATGCCTGGCGCATCGGCCGCGCCCCGTTTAATGCGAGCTTTGTTTACATCCGTGAGGCCTCGCATAGCGGTGTATTGATTACTACAGATCACAATGGCTCTTTCTTACTGGAAGGTGACTATCACGTTCACGTTCGACGCACAGTACACAAGACCGAAAGTCCACGAAATCGAACGATTCATGCGCAAAGTGGTAAAACGAGATCCCCGGGAGCTGATAGGAATTCGCCTATCAATAGTGGACAGCTTCGTATACGTAAAACTCACAGACGAGGCAGCGTGCGACAGACTTATCCGTCGATCCACAGACGGCTACCGCTTTTCCCACGCCGACAAGGACGTATGTGTGGTTCCTGTTGATCATGGCGGCCTCGGAGTGAGAACTGTACGCATATACGAACTTCCGTTCGAAGTTCCTGCTGACATGGTTATCGCAGCACTTCGCCCTTACGGCACGGTCCTTAATCATGCTGCGGAGAAATGGACCAGCTTCGAGACGTATCCCGTACTCAACGGAGTGCGCCAAATAAGAATTGAACTCCAGAAGCACTTACCACCTTATGTGACAATAGGCGGCTACCGAGCCATCGTTATATACGATGGTCAACCGCAAACCTGCTCTGGTTGCGGGCAGGAAGGTCATGTCCGAACTGATTGTCTTCAGTGACGTCTAGTACAGCTACCTCGGGACACCCAGCAACCGCCACAGCAGATGACGTCGCTGCCTATTACGTACGTGGAAGCGTTACGGAACGACGTGGGCGACGCGCATGACAAGCCGTTGTCCGTAGATTCTGCGAGTATCGCCGCCGATCCCACCTCACTGACGGAGCAAATGGCCTTGTCGCACCAACAGCCAGACGCCCCACAACAACTGCAGAGCCATGGTCCTACCACGCTCCAGTCGAATCCATCATCAGATATGGAAGCGGATCCACGAGAGGATCGCAATGAACAGAATCCCTCAGCAAACGAGGAAGCTCCGCCACGAAAGCAGCGGTCGAAGAAAAGAAAGAAGAGACGGCTGTCCAGAGAAGACGAGCAACACAACCGAGGCGACGAACAAGACAATGGGAACGATCGAGATTCGTTTCCACCGCCAGGCCAGGACGACATCACATCCACAGCGTCGGTGCTACAAACCGTGGAGAAGCCGCCACATCAACGAAAGCGACGGATACAGATATGCAGAACAATGAGATCCCACCTGCAGACGAACGCCCGTCAAGAGCGAGAGTCCTCACCAATGCACTAGGAGAATGGGCACAAGAAATGGAACAAACTGGTGAGATGCAGGAGGACGACGTTCAATCACTGGCTCCCACCGACAACGAGTCGGGAGGGAACCTTGCCCATGGCGGCCAATGAAGCCGTGTCGTGTGGTCCCGGTCCAGGAAGAATGCTCCGCAGACGGCAGATCTCTAGATGCGTGACTTCCCAGCAGTGCACAACCAATAAGATGTCGCACATCTACGATGTTGGTACAGTTAACATCAGTGGTATTTGCACCTCAGTAAAGATACAAATGCTGCGAGATATGCTGCGGGCAGAAGACGTCGACATGGTTTTACTGCAGGAGGTACGAAACGATGTCCCAGCTGAGATTTCGGTTATGACGTCTATCGTTTAACAGGTTACGACGGGAGCGGTCGCACAGCCATACTGTTACGAGAAGGAATAGTGGCGAAAGATGTGGAATACTTACCATCGACCCGTGGTGTTGACCTGACTGTAGGGGATGTACGTTTGGTAAATGTTTACGCACCGTCTGGTTCGACCAAGAGACACGAACGCACAACCTTTTACACAGAGGAAGTGTCACCGTTATTTCGAGGACGTCAGGAGAACTATGTTGTCGGCGGCGACTTCAACTGCGTTCTGCGGCCCGAGGACCAACGACTACACTTCGTTCCTTGCCCGGCGTTTCAGACGCTGGTCCGGGATCTTGCACTGCGTGACACCTGGGAAATGACGCTCGGCGACAGCCGCGGATATATGTAATTTTGAAGCCACTCAGCTAGTCGACTCAACAGGGTGTATGTGTCACGTGGACTACGAAGACGACGATTGACGCCGAGGTGTGGCCTAAGGTCTTTGCAGACCACCAGGCTTACATCTGCACCGTCGCTCTGCCACGACAGAAGACACGACGCAGCAGGGGCCCACGGAAGCTCAACGTTGCCCACCTGCAGGATGAAAACTGTTTGCGGGATGAAGTCACATGGCGACAATATCAACGGCGTCAACGTTCGTACGATTCAACGCCTAAATGGTGGCTCTGCTGCGTCAAACCGGTTTTACGCAGAACGTTCACACGATATGGCCAAGATAAGTCACATTGGCAACGGGTGACTTCCGAATTTTATTTCACAGCCCTACATGAGTTGGCGAAACAACCACCGTCTGCTGACCGTCAGCAGGCTGTCCAACGTATCAAAGTACAACTGCTGGGTCTAACGGCAGTGAAGATGGAAGGAGTTAAAGTACGTGCGAGGATGCTCGACGGATTACGCAACGAACGGCCGTCGTTCCACTATAAACTGAGAGAAAGAAGGCAGCGGCGACGTACACTTGCACGGGATGTCGAAATGGCCGATGGATCGCGGGCTACATTACAGAAGGATATTGCACGTGCCTTTGCTCACCACTACCGCAGTTTCTATTCGGAGGACCAGCAGGACAGAACAGGACTGACAGACGTGCTTCTCGAAATGCCAGCGGACGAGCATCCCATTGAAGTGGGCAGCCTTATGGCTGAAATCACCGTAGATGATCTCGACGCTGCCCTAAAGTGTGATGCGTTAAACAAATCACCTGTACCGGATGGGCTCCCTCTTGAGTTCTACAGCACTTTTGCTCCTCTGATAGGACCGACGTGGGCGCAGATGTACAATGAACTCTTTAACACCTACCTTACGTGTCCTTACAATGTTCACAGAGGGTATAATGATACCCGTTCCAAAACCAAGTGGTGGTCTTGGACCACAAGACTACCGGGCTTTGACATTACTGAATGGAGACAACAAAATCTTGGCACGTATCCTCCGTGCTCGCCTTCAAGCGTGAAAAAGGACAAAATACATTTAGATCAAACGTGTCTAGGTTGGAAGAGCAATATGCATACAGCGCTAGGGGCATACAGGGATGTCATAGCATTGATGTCGGCATGTCGATTACGAGGAGCCCTCGTGATAGTGGATTTCGATTATGCTTTCGACCGAGTAGACCATGTGTTCCACCGATGGGTCAAGGAACGGATGGGAATCCCCCTCCAGTTTGTGGACACGATCATGAGGTTGATTAATGGCGCAAACTCGAGAGTCTTGGTGAACGGTGTTAGCTCCGAACCTTTCACTATCCAGCGCTCACTGCGGCAAGGCTGTCCCCTTTCGGCCATCTTATTTGCAGTCGCTCTTGAACCTGCACTACACGACCTCCGACGACGACTTGAAGGTGTCCTACTACGGACCGCATCCTTCCAACGCGGCACATACGCCGATGACGTCGTTCTTTTGGTCAAGTCAGAAGACGAAATCCAGGCGGCACTGGAATGGCTCCAGCGGTATGGAGCGATAGCGAGTAGTGTCATCAACTTGAGAAAGACCCGATGTTTGGAAATGGGCAGAGGGCTGCCACCAGAGACAGCAGTGCCCATCACCAAGGTCCCCACACTCAAGTGTTTGGGAGTGGCATTCCATGGAAACATACGACGTACAGCGGCGGATAATTGTAGATGGCTACTGCGACAGATTCGTGCATTGGTACGTCAATATGCACTACGCGCCATAGATATGATCCAGCGCGCACATTAAGTCAACGTCTACTTGGCGCCGAAAATAAGTCACTTGGCTCACATACTTCCATTGCCCACCACGATCGCGTCATGACTACAGTCGGCCTTCGGATATTTCGTAAGTGCTGACCTCCTCTTCAAAATCCGCTACGATACCTCGACGCTGCTACCGACAGAAGGAGGCATCGGACTCGTAAACGTGAAGAACAGGGCGCATGCGCTATATCTTAGTACGATGCAACGCAATTGGAAAACCGAGCACGTCACCTTAATGGGCTCTGTGATCAACGAAGTGGCTCCCCATTCAGTATCTCCACCAGTCAATGTAGGCAACATCACGGACAAAGTACACTTTCCCACAGCCAGGACAAACGCTGTAAACTGGATAAAGGGGATGGCGACGTACTATTTGTATCGCACCGATGGCAAGAACGTCATAGACTTCTGGTACATACTGCAAGAGCAACATGAGGCGACACGTGAAATATAGAATATGTTTTTCAAATTATTCACAGACACTCCGGATAGTTGGGGTGTTCCGGTTATGAGAAGTAAAATGAGGAGATAGCTCAAAGTTCAGGAACTAACGTTCAAGCCTGATGTATTCAGGGGACTATACATGATTTTTAAGTTAACGGGAAGTCGACCTGGATACACGCCAACAGGGCCGTTGCAGGGTCCTGTTTCCTTTTCTTTCTTTTTCTAGTGAACTCTTTGAATCTAGACGGCGTTAGCAGCCGTTTTTTTACGTTTGGATGTGTTGAATGGCACCTTTAGTTTCTGTATATTGTGTTTGGTACCAAAGAAAGACAATAAAAATCAATAGACAAAAAAAAGAGGTCAGCGCGACAAGAAAAGAGGGGGGGGGGGGGGGTCCCGTCTTCGATTCATAATCAAAAATGTTTTCAGTCAAGGGTCCGAATCCCACTGCTGCTTATATTTTGATTAATAATCAGCATTGGTGGCCGAGGACGTCCGGCATAAGAAGTCACCCTCATTCTGCCAACGGCCTTGTCAAAGAGGGTGGAGGAGCGGACAGAGATTCAGGGCATTCACTTGTCCTAGGGGTTTGGAAACTGCCCCTAAAGGTGGAAGAATCATTAATGATCAACGGCATTAGGATGCAAAAGGCAGTAGAAACCACTTCATTACAGAAACGTAACGTGTATCCACAGGACAAGTGGCCTGTAATTGAAGAAGTGTCATGATGATCTCTCCATTGGCAAAAGGTTCAAGAATAGTCCCCCATTCGGATCTCCGGGAGGGGACTGCAAAGGGGAAGGTTACCATGAGAAAAAGATTGAATAATAAACGAAAGGATAACGTTCTACGAGTCGGGGCGTGGAAAGTCAGAAGCTTGAACGTGGTAGGGAAACTAGAAAATCTGAAAATGGAAATCCAAAGGCTCAGTCTAGATATAGTAGGGGTCAGTGAAGTGAAGCGGAAAGAAGACAAGGATTTCTGGTCAGATGAGTGTAGGGTAATATCAACAGCAGCAGAAAATGGTATAAATGGAGTAGGATTCGTTATGAAAAGGAAGGTAGAGCAGAGAGTATGTTACTGTGAACAGTTCAGTGATAGGGTTATTCTTATCACGACAGCAAACCAACACCGACGACGATAGTTCAGGTATACATGCCGATGTCGCAACCTGAAGATGAAGAGATAGAGAAAGTGTATGAAAATAGTGAAAGGGTAATACAGTACGTAAGCGGATACGAAAATTTAATAGTCGTGTGAGACTGGAATGCAATTGTAGAGTAAGGAGAAGAAGGAAAAGGTACAGGAGAATATGGGCTTGGGACAAGGAACGAGAGAGGAGAAAGACTAATTGAGTTCTGTAACACGTTTCAGCAAGTAATAGCGAGTACTTTGTTCAAGAGTCACAAGAGGAGGAGGTATACTTGGAAACGGCCGGGAGATACGGGAAGATTTCAATTAGATTACATCATGGTCAGACAGAGATTCCGAAATCAGATACTGGATTGTAAGGCATGCCCAGGAACAGATATAGACTCAAACCACGATATAGTAGTGATGAAGAGTATGCCGAAGTTTAAGACATTAGTCAGGAAGAATCAATACGCAAAGAAGTGGTATACGGTAGTACTAAGCAATGACGAGATACGGTTGAATTTCTGTAAGGAATAGCTCAGTAGGCAGTACAGATGAAGAGGAATGGACATCTCTAAAAAGGACCGTCACAGAAGTTGGGAGGGAAGACATAGGTACAAAGAAGGTAATTGCGAACAAACCGTGGGTAACATAAGAAATATTTCAATTGATCGATGAAAGAAGGAAGTATAAAAATGTTCCGGGAAACTCAGGAAAACAGAAATACAAGTCGCTGAGGAATGAAATAAACAGGAAGTGCAGGGAAGCTAAGACGGAATGGTTGCAGCAAAAATGTGCAGACATGGAAAAAGAAACGATTGTCAGAACGACAGACTCAGCATACACGAAAGTCAAAACAACCTTCGGTGAAATTAAGAGCAAGGGCGGTAACATTAAGAGTGCACTGGGAATTCCGCTGTTTAATGCAGATGAGAGAGCAGATAGCTGGAAAGAAGTTGTGTGATATGATAGAAGAAGAAACAGGAGTCGATTTCGAAGAGATGGGGATCCAGTATTAGAATCATAATTTAAAAGAGCTTTGGAAGACCTAAGATCAAATAACGCAGAAGGGATAGATAACATTTCATCGGACTTTCTAAAATCATTGGGGGAAGTGGCAACAAAATGACTATTCACGTTGGTGTTTAGAATGTTGAGTCTGGCGACGCCGGCCGGTGTGGCCGAACGGTTCAGTCTGCAACGGCGCGACCGCTACGGTCGCAGATTCGAGTCCTGCCTCGGGCATGGATGTGTGTGATGTCCTTAGGTTAGTTAGGTTCAAGTAGTTCTAAGTTCTAGGGGATTGATGACCTCAGATGATAAGTCCCGTAGTGCTTAGAGCCAATTGAACCAATCGTGCGACGTACCATCTGACTTTCGGAAAAGCATCATCCACTCAATTCCGAAGACGGCAAGAGCTGACAAGTGCGAGAATTATCGCACAATCAGCTTAAAGGTTCATGTATCCAAGTTGCTTACAAGAATAATAAACAGAAGAATGGGAAAGAAAATCGAGGATACGGAAGACGACGATCAGTTCGACTTTAGGAAAGGTAAAAGCACGAGAGAGGCAATTCAGACGTTGCGGTTAATAATGGAAGCAAGACTAAAGAAAAATGAAGACACGTTCATAGGATTTGTCCACTTGTAAAAAGCGTTCGACAATGTAAAAGGGTGCAGAGTTGTTCGAAACTGAGAAAAAAGTAGGGGTAAGCTATAGGAAGAGACGGGTAATATACAATATGTACAACAGCCAAGAAGGAATAATAAGAGTGGACGACTAAGAACGTAGTGCCCGTATTAAAGAGGGTGTAAGACATGGACATAGCCTTTCGCCCCTACTTATCAATCTGTACATCGAGGAAGCATTGATGGAAATAAGAGAAAGTTTCTGGAGTGGAATTAAAATTCAGGGTGAAAGGGTATCAATGATACGATTCGCTGATGACATTGCAATCTTGAGCGAAAGTGAAGAAGAATTACAGGATCTGCTGAACGGAATGAACAATCTAATGAGTGCAGAGTATGGACTGAAAGTAAATCGAAGAAAGATGAAGGTAATGAGAAGTAGAAGAAATGAGAACAGCGAGAAACTTACGATCAGGAGTGATGGTCACGAAGTAGATGAAGTTAAGGAATTCTGCTACCTAGGCAGTTAAATAACCAATGACGGACGGAGCAAGGAGGACATCAAAAGCAGACTAACAATGGCAAAAAGGTCATTCCTGGCCAAGAGAATTCTACAAATATCAAACGTAGGCCTTAATTTGAGGATAAATTTCTGAGAACGTACGTCTGGAGTACACCATTGTTTGGACTGTGGGAAAACCGGAACAGAAGAGAATCGAAGCATTTGAGATGTGGTGCTACAGACAAATGTTGAAAATTAGGTGGACTGATAAGGTAAGGAATGAGGAGGTTCTGCGCAGAATCGGAGAGGAAAAGAACCTGTGGATAACAGTGATAAGGAGAAAGGACAGGATGATAAGACATCCGTTAAGGCATGAGGGTTCAAATGGTTCAAATGGCTCTGAGCACAATGGGAGTCAATTTCTGAGGTCATCAGTCCCCTAGAACCTAGAACTACTTAAACCTAACTAACCTAAGGACATCACACACATCCATGCCCGAGGCAGGATTCGAACCTGCGACGGTAGCGGTCTCGCGGTTCCTGACTGTAGCGCCTAGAACCACACGGCCACTCCGGCCGGCAAGGCATGAGGGAAAGACTTCCATGGTACTAGAGGGTGCTGCAGAGGCCAAAAACTGTAGAGGATGACACAGATTGGAATACACCCAGCAAATAATTGAGGACGTAGGTTGCAAGTGCTACTCTGAGAAGAAGAGGGTAGCATAGGAGAGGAATTCGTGGCGGGCCGCATCAAACCAGTCAGAATACCGATGATAAAAAGAAAAAAAGGTGGCATCGCTAGTTCCATGGTGGTTACTATTGTAGTGGCTCAGCAGATATCACCCTTAGCTATGGTGGCTAATTTTTTAATGAAATATTAATTGATACCGTTAGTACAGATAAAGTAGCTGAGTGCAGCAAATGCAATCGATAGGAATAAAACAAGGTGTGCTCCAGCTACAGGAATGGAATAAACATATTCATGATTCAGTGTGTCACAGACCTGTGAGGTCGAAGCAGTGTGAATGGCAGAGGGTCAGACTCAGAGCATTTTATGCGGGACGCCAACAGTAGGATAGCAGTAGAGAGTTATAGACACAAAATAAGTT
This sequence comes from Schistocerca americana, assembly GCF_021461395.2. Lineage (NCBI taxonomy): Eukaryota > Metazoa > Arthropoda > Insecta > Orthoptera > Acrididae > Schistocerca > Schistocerca americana. Next base: position 529,391,713 of record NC_060119.1, read on the forward strand.
TAATACTGAAAAAAGTTGTAGAAACCATAACATCGGCTTTAAATGAGTAAATAAAATAGTTCAATTTGATTAATAGTCGGGCGAATAGAGGGAGCCTACTAACAGCCTCACTCTGTGAGAGGTGATATGGTACTGTCAGTCCTGTTTAGTTTGGAATTTCCGAGAATGTTAGTAACACGTGAGTCACCCTAAATCTCACTCTTTCTCTTTAGTGATGAGCCTCTAAAGGAAAATGTGTTTATTTCTTATGTAATGGTACTCTTTTTTAAACACATCCTTTCCTGTGCAAATTTTGAGTGCCTGACCGAATGAATGATGCAGTTTTAAAAGTTCTGCAGTAAACTAGAGAGCTGCTCGTCATACGTCTGAGCTTTGCCAGCCACACAGTACTCTGCTACTTGGAGATAACTGTGAACACAGGGAAAGCCACAGACGTCTACTGTTGCCCATTAAGCGCCCCTGTGTAGTGGTATGTACTGCCTTACTGTACTGTGCGGTCCTCCTGTCTTCAGACAGCCGAAATGCGCCAACGGTCACACGTTTTGCTTCTGGCCCGTAGATTATTTTGCTTCCATATTTCTTGGTTGTTTTCAGCCTAAGTTTAATGTAGAGAGCGATTTAGTATGGAAACTTTTGTCCATAATGACAGGTAACCACATGCCCCTACAGATCTATGAATGTATTCTCCTGGAAGTTGCTTCATCCCAAATTTAAATTCGTTTTCATTCGCGAAGCTATTGGGGATTTTGCTTTTGGAATTCGGGTGATTTTTAGCTGTTCACCACTATTTTGATCTTGGTACCTTGTCCGTGGCCATACAACATAGCATGGCAGTCAGTTCATTTTGAACAATTAAGTGAGAAGCCTTCAGCGATAGAGTTCAGTAACTTGGCGCCCCAGTTCTACTGAGTTACAGAATTTCCTTAAATGTTGCCATGTTGCCACAGTCGTGGTGAGAAGACTGTACCACGTGTCCGTTATTTTGTATCCATATTGTAACATGAGAAATTGTGGGAAGAATGAGTACCAACACGCATTAAGAATTCGCTCCCTTTTCAATATATATATTTTAATACATTTTTGCCACTACGGTGTCTGACCGGTAACATGTTTTCCTTCTCCATTCTCCATTTTCATCCTCCAGTGGATGTGACGATGTTTCGTTTGTGGGGCGCTCAACTGCGCGGCCATCAGCGCCCGTACAAAATCCCAATTCATTACACAGTCCAATTTTTTTACACAGTCCAATCTAGCCACTGTCACGAATGATGATGATGATCATGATATGATGAGGACAACACAAACACTTAGTCCCCGGGCAGAGAAAATCCCAACCCAGCCGGGATTCGAACCGAGGACCCCGCGATCCAGAGGCAGCAGTGCTAGCCACTAGACCACGAGCTGTAGACTCCAGTGGATGTGATTACGGTAGTTTAACACTTGTAGTATCGTGCCATGTCTATTTCTGAGAGTTTGTGCGAATTAGTCCCACAATATAGCGCTTGTCCCAAACAATCCTTAACGTAATATCACATACATGAGGTAACCATTTCTGTAATGACATCCCATGTCCGAAATGGTATTTTTTATTACCTGCGTTAAGGGGCCACGTAATTAAGATTGTATTATTACCTTGTTAACAGTGTGTTTATATGTTGAGGACGTTTCGATCTTTCCATTGTGAATATTGATGGTAACCCTGTGTTTTATGAGCAAATAAATTGTCATTTTCTTTAACTTTTATTGATACCATGAATGAATCAAAACTTGATCTTTACCCCTCCTTTAAATTGCTCCAACGTCGTGATGAATGTTTCAGATAGGTAATGAAGTCAATTTATCGTAATGCCTGTTGGGACATTGCAAGCATACCACTGAGCTTTGTGTTCATCTTAAAGTTGTGTATTGTGCATGCCGTCAGTATCGATGGCTTTATTGGGACAATCCAATTGTAAATATTCTGATATTTCACACGAGCCCTTTAGGACGTGAACGTAAAGTGAATAAAATGATCAAATCGTGTTCGTATTTAAGGTTCCCTTGTTAATCCTAAGTTACATTATATGGGTATAAACTTGTTTAAGTTAACTTCTGTTATCTGAAGCCCCCCCCCCCCCCCCTTGTAATCACAACAGAGGACCGTAATATTAATTCATACACCCCCTTTCAGGATATTATATAAAAATCTAAAACACCCAACAATTTAGAAAAGTAACTGACCTTCAGAGGCCCACTGTACCTCTGAAGACAACCTGCATAAATCCTGGTTAAACGTGAGGAGTGAGAGGTGCGCCTGCTGCGCTATGACTTATCTACCGTATGAGCTAAGGTATAAATTCCCTTCACGCAGTTAACGAGTTTAAAGGCTTGGATTCGGAGTAATAGTACATTTATAGAACAATTATTACAATAAAGTATAAACAGCACTCAAAATTTGTTATTAATGTTATTTATTAAGAACAAATAGTGCCGTTTTCGATTTCTGAACTAAAGGTTCATCACCAGAAGTGGTTCACGTTCAGAAATCCATGTAGCTTATGCTTTGCATGTGATGTGCCAAAAGTTCCTTGCGGTGGTAGTGTCATACGACAAAAAAAAAATACGAATAGAGACTATTTTATTGTAACAGGACCTGAAAATAAATTAAAACAAGCTACAACTTTTTAAAATAAGAACTGATTCGTTTTCGTTACTTTCATCGAAAATTCTGATTCTTTTTACAGCAGTGTTGGCTGCTTTGTAAGAAGTTCATATTTCGCCAAATAGTTGTATGAACTTCAAGGAGAGAAATATTGTACAGAACTACACACACGCCTAAATACATATTTTGACCACAGCGATTTATAAAAGCAAAATCGTACCGGGGAATGCGTCTGTAAGAGAAGCAACACATGTACGTAGATGTTACACTAGAAAATTTGCAGGACAAAATGTTAGATTAAATGCAATATAAACTGTATGAGATTAATTGTAACTAATTTAAACAAACAACGAAGCCACTTAATAATGCAAATATTTTGGATGTACGTGGTCTCTGAAGTTGTGTGAAAGACAAAACTAAAACAATAATAATAATAATAATAACAATAATAATAGTAACAACAATAATAATAATAGTGAGAGAAGGGTATAAGTAAATATTACGGCAGTAGAAATTATGACAGCTTGCTTGCAGTTTGTATTCTGATGTTCACTGCATTTTGTACAATAAACAAGTGATAAAATTTTTCTTAATAGCTGTTATGACAGTAGAGACTACATTAACATTGTTTCAACGTGTTGAACTTCTAAATTAATTTAACCACTACAGTAACTTATGAAAAATTAATTACAAAAATTAACAGGGTTTTGTCTTTTAGGACATGGACATCTGAATTTTACTATTATCAATGTGAATGTTATTTAGTTACGCTTCATAGTTGAAAGTAGGCGCAGAAAAATCTGTAAAAAGACTGTTCGTTGAGAAGATGATGCAGTGATTTGGTTTCATGAACTTCTATTATTGGCTTGCCGCGTAGATTCATCAGGCCATCTTTTTCAGCATGATGCGATATTTAAAGTTGATCTTCAATGGAATTTGCTCCGTGTGTACTAAGAAATGTTTGCATTGTAAATACGGATTTTAATATGTTTTTTCAAACGTGTGTTTTTTCAGACGTGTGACATCTACTTGTTCTTTGGATCGAGTCACGAAAATTCGTCCAGTTTGCAGTTTGAACTATGTAATACAAGGTGAGTCTTAGGCAAATGATCTTTTACATACCCGATCTTATGTGGGGAAGGTTATTATTCTTTAAACTGGGAATGGATAGTTGCTGGAATTTATTGTTTGTGTGAAGTTTATCTTGATACTTTTATGTCTGAAAATTGTTTATTTTACAGGCTAACCTCCAAAAACAAGGCATGGATACTTATTATACTGTCTCCAGTACTGACTAAATTGGTTTCTGGTGTGACTTGTCCAACTGTTGTGTATTGTTAATTTAATATTTTACTGTAGTTTATCTGTCATGGAAGGCCTGTTCCTTTGTTTGAAGCCATGGATTTAATAAAGAGTTCTTTTTCTTGATCAACTAGTTCTGGTGGAAATTTGTGTAGGTGGTTGCACGTGTGCCTGAAATATGCCGTTTTATGCTGGTGTGAGTGGCACATCAGTATCTTTTGTTTTCCGTAAATATCAAATCAATGCTGAGGGGTTTTCTAAAGATGTTAAATCCAAAAGTCAGTATTTTGTTTTTCTCTCATGCTGTAAGGTGGAATTATTGTTTTTGTGCATTCCTGCTTAGATTTGTTGCTAATTTATCAGTTTCCTTATGTTTCTGTCAAGGAGAATTATTGTATGACTGTTCACTGCTTCAAAAGTAGTCGCCAAAACTGTGAACACAAATATTGTATTGTGAGACAAGATGGACAGTGCCTTCATGGAGAAACTTTTACAGTTGCCTATGGAACTATGATTATACGTAGAAGTGCACCTCTTCGTCCGATGCAAATCGACGGTCATGAATATTGCTTTTCAGGGCTCCAAAAGCATGGAAATCTCATGGGGAGGAACGAGGAAGGTATAGAATATGTGTAAGAGCTTTCCAGCAAAACTACTTATAGCGTAGTCGAAACAACTTTGGGCGGGCTTCATCCTGCATTCTGTCCGTCAATATTCCGAGCCTTTGAACTTGGCGGCGCGCTTTAAATTTTACAAAGTTCCACGTATCGCTGTGAGTTAATTATGGCGCCATGTTCCAGAAAGTCGATGAGCAGCGGGCCCTTGCAGTAAAAAAAGAAAAAGGTCATCGTGATTTTCGTGGAGATGTCGTGTCTGCTGTTTCGAGGACGCTGGAGAAGCCTCGCTAGGAAGCATTTAAACTTCCCCCGTACAGTCCCGATCTCTCCCCATGCGATTGTCATATTTTGGTTGCCCTGAAGAAAGATACAAATGGCCGTCGTTTTGCTTCGAACTAAAGGGTGCTCACTTGGGAACACTTGTGGTTCCCTAGTACAATAAACCCACACTTAAATATTCCAAAATTATTCTTCATAATAATGCTGTTACATGATATTTTTTGCATGTTGTCGCAATTACTTCCTAGCTTAAGGATAGGATTCAATACACAACAGTAATAATTGGTACTTACACTAATGAGTCAAAATATCATGACCACCTGCTTAATAGCTTGTTTGTCCGTCTTTGGAATGAAATACATCGCTGATTCTGTGTATCAGGGATCCGACAGTTAGTTGCTAGATTTATGGATGTATGTGGCATTCGATATCTACGCACAGGCCAAGAAATTCGCGTAAATAACAGGCCGCTGATTTGCGTACGTGGTGGTGCCGCCCGATAGCAACTCAGGTGGGTTCCACGGGATTTACATCAGGCTTCAGTGTCTGGGTCTCTTCTCCTGTTGCGTAGTATCCTAAAAGAAGGTCAGAGGTGTTCTGTATTAACTGTATCTGAAGAATAAACAATTTAGGTTTACCACAACTGTTTTTTCATCTTCTAATTTGAGCACAATTTCACAAATACCGCATAAACTTTTTAAAAAGACGTCGCTCAGAAAATTTATGTTGTTCATGCAATCCAAAGACTCTCATCGAAAGTGTTCGATCATAAGCCGAGAGCAACATAAACCAAACTCTAAAAATGCTAATCCCGCTCTGAGAAAGTCTAATGCAATACTGACGATATGTATCGCACTCGAATCCAATCAAATGAGCATTAAAATAAATTTTGTTGTTGAAGTTGTTGGTCAGTTTAAATTTACACTTTTTTCTGAAAATAATTACTTACGTGAAGATTTATAGGCCTAACGCCTAATAACAAACGTTGCAAACTTTGAAAATATCAAAAACAAATGTTACCTGTTATTTTGTAATATCGATTTCAAGTCGATGATGGTAAAATTAGTGGAATTATAAATAGAGACAGATAGTTTCTATAACATTAACGATAAAAAATGTTCAGATCATGTACTTTTGAAAAAGTCACTGCTAATTTCTAAGACTACTATTATAATATTAATAACCATTAATCAGAGACCCGATAATATATCTAAATACAAGAAGAAAAATATACTTACGGAAAAATTGTGTTTGACATTCAGGAACCTTTATAAGCTTTCATAGATAAGAAATAAATAATTTACATAATAAAGTCAACTCAAGTCTGTCTAAAATTTAGATGGTACCGAACATTTCATTAACTTACCAGAAGCTCTGGCTCTGAGCACTATGGTACTTAACTTCTAAGGTCATCAGTCCCCTAGAACTTAGAGCTACTTAAACCTAACTAACCTAAAGTCATCACACACATCCATGCCCGAAGCAAGATTCGAACCTGCGACCGTAGC